>NC_090928.1:786946813-787260436 GCF_040938575.1 Ambystoma mexicanum | reverse complement strand
CTGCCAGCAGGCCCCCGACACATATCCCCCTGCACCCCCACCCCCAGCAGTCAGGTGCACCTGTCAGCAGGCCCCCACACATGTCCCCCTGCACCCCCACCCCCCAGCAGTCAGGGGCACCTGCCAGAAGGCCCCCACACATGTCCCCCAGCACTCCCATCCCCCAGAAGTCAGGGGCACCTGCCAACAGGCCCCCACACATGTCCCCCAGCACCCCCACCCCCCAGCAGTGCAGGGCACCTGCCAGCAGGCCCCCACTCATGTCCCACTCATGTCCCCCAGCCCCCCACCCCCCAGCAGTCAGGGGCACCTGCCAGCAGGCCTCCACTCATGTCCCACACATGTCCCCCTGCACCCCCACCCCCCAGCAGTCAGGGGCACCTGCCAGCAGGCCCACACACATGTCGCACACATGTCCCCCTGCACCCCCACCCCCCAGCAGTCAGGGGCACCTGCCAGCAGGCTCCCACACATTTCCCCAGCACCCCCACCCCCCAGCAGTGCAGGGCACCTGCCAGCAGGCCCCCACACATTTCCCCCAGCACCGCCCCCCCACAGCAGTCAGGGGCACCTGCCAGCAGGCCCCCACACATGTCCCCCTGCACCCCTACCTCCCAGCAGTCAGGGGCACCTGCCAGCAGGCCCCCACAAATGTCCCCCTGCACCCCCACCCCCCAGGAGTCAGGGGCACCTGCCAGCAGGCCCCACACATGTCCCCCTGTACCCCTACCCCCCAGCAGTCAGGGGCACGTGCCAGCAGGCCCCCACACATATCCCACTCATGTCCCCCAGCACCCCCACCCCCAGCAGTCAGGGGCACCTGCCAGCAGGCCCCCACTCATGTCCCACACATGTCCCCCTGCACCTCCACCCTCCAGCAGTCAGGGGCACCTGCCAGCAGGCCCCCACACATGTCCCACATATGTCCCCCTGCACCTCCACACCCCGCAGTCAGCAGCACCTGCCAGCAGGCCCCACACATGTCCCCCTGCACCCCCACCCCCCAGCAGTCAGGGGCACCTGCCAGCAGGCCCAAACACATGTCCCCCTGCACCCCCACCCCCCAGCAGTCAGGGGCACCTGCCAGAAGGCTCCCACACATGTCCCCCTGCACCCCCACTCCCCAGCAGTCAGGGGCACCTGTCAGCAGGCCCCCACACATGCCCCCCAGAACCCCCACCCCCCAGCAGTCAGGGGCACCTGCCAGCAGGCCCCCACACATGTCCCCCAGCACCCCCACCCCCCAGCAGTGCAGGGCACCTGCCAGCAGGCCTCCACTCATGTCCCCCAGCACCCCCACCCCCCAGCAGTCAGGGGCACCTGCCAGTAGGCCCCCATTCATGTCCAACACATGTCCCCCTGCACCCCTACTCCCCAGCAGTCAGGGGTACCTGCCAGCAGGCCCCCACACATGTCCCCCAGCACCCCAACCCCCAGCAGTCAGGGACACCTGACAGCAGGCCCCCACACATTTCCCCAAGCACCCCCACCCACCAGCAGTCAGGGGCACCTGCCATCAGGCCCCCACACATGTCCGCTTGCACCCCCACCTCCCAGCAGTCAGGGGCACCTGCCAGCAGGCCCCCACACATGTCCCCCTGCACCCCCACCCCCCAGCTGTCAGGGGCACCTGACAGCAGGCCCCCACACATTTCCCCAAGCACCCCACCCCCCAGCAGTCAGAGGCACCTGACAGCAGGCCCCCACACATGTCCCCTGCACCCCCACACCCCAGCAGTCAGGGGCACCTGCCAGCAGGCCCGCACACATGTCCCCCTGCACCCCCACACCCCAGCAGTCAGCGGCACCTGCCAGCAGGCCCCACACATGTCCCCCTGCACCCCCACCCCCCAGCAGTCAGGGGCACCTGCCAGCAGGCCCCCGACACATATCCCCCTGCACCCCCACTCCCAGCAGTCAGGTGCACCTGTCAGCAGGCCCCCACACATGTCCCCCTGCACCCCCACCCCCCAGCAGTCAGGGGCACCTGCCAGAAGGCCCCCACACATGTCCCCCAGCACTCCCATCCCCCAGAAGTCAGGGGCACCTGCCAACAGGCCCCCACACATGTCCCCCAGCACCCCCACCCCCCAGCAGTGCAGGGCACCTGCCAGCAGGCCCCCACTCATGTCCCACTCATGTCCCCCAGCCCCCCACCCCCCAGCAGTCAGGGGCACCTGCCAGCAGGCCTCCACTCATGTCCCACACATGTCCCCCTGCACCCCCACCCCCCAGCAGTCAGGGGCACCTGCCAGCAGGCCCACACACATGTCGCACACATGTCCCCCTGCACCCCCACCCCCCAGCAGTCAGGGGCACCTGCCAGCAGGCTCCCACACATTTCCCCAGCACCCCCACCCCCCAGCAGTGCAGGGCACCTGCCAGCAGGCCCCCACACATTTCCCCCAGCACCGCCCCCCCACAGCAGTCAGGGGCACCTGCCAGCAGGCCCCCACACATGTCCCCCTGCACCCCTACCTCCCAGCAGTCAGGGGCACCTGCCAGCAGGCCCCCACAAATGTCCCCCTGCACCCCCACCCCCCAGGAGTCAGGGGCACCTGCCAGCAGGCCCCACACATGTCCCCCTGTACCCCTACCCCCCAGCAGTCAGGGGCACGTGCCAGCAGGCCCCCACACATATCCCACTCATGTCCCCCAGCACCCCCACCCCCAGCAGTCAGGGGCACCTGCCAGCAGGCCCCCTCTCATGTCCCACACATGTCCCCCTGCACCTCCACCCTCCAGCAGTCAGGGGCACCTGCCAGCAGGCCCCCACACATGTCCCACATATGTCCCCCTGCACCTCCACACCCCGCAGTCAGCAGCACCTGCCAGCAGGCCCCACACATGTCCCCCTGCACCCCCACCCCCCAGCAGTCAGGGGCACCTGCCAGCAGGCCCAAACACATGTCCCCCTGCACCCCCACCCCCCAGCAGTCAGGGGCACCTGCCAGAAGGCTCCCACACATGTCCCCCTGCACCCCCACTCCCCAGCAGTCAGGGGCACCTGTCAGCAGGCCCCCACACATGCCCCCCAGAACCCCCACCCCCCAGCAGTCAGGGGCACCTGCCAGCAGGCCCCCACACATGTCCCCCAGCACCCCCACCCCCCAGCAGTGCAGGGCACCTGCCAGCAGGCCTCCATTCATGTCCCCCAGCACCCCCACCCCCCAGCAGTCAGGGGCACCTGCCAGTAGGCCCCCATTCATGTCCAACACATGTCCCCCTGCACCCCCACCCCCAGCAGTCAGGGGCACCTGCCAGCAGGCCCCCACACATGTCCCACACATGTCCCCCTGCACCCCCACCCCCCAGCAGTCAGGGGCACCTGCCAGCAGGCCCCCACACATGTCCCCCTGCAACCCCACCTCCCAGCAGTAAAGGGCACCTGCCAGCAGGCCCCCCACGCATGTCCCCCTGCACCCCCACCCCCCAGCAGTCAGGGGCACCTGCCAGCAGGCCCCACACATGTCCCCCTGCACCCCCACCCCCAGCAGTCAGGGGCACCTGCCAGCAGGCCCCCACACATGTCCCCCTGCACCCCCCACCCCCCAGCAGTCAGGGGCACCTGCCAGAAGGCCCCCACACATGTCCCCCAGCACTCCCATCCCCCAGAAGTCAGGGGCACCTGCCAACAGGCCCCCACACATGTCCCCCAGCACCCCCACCCCCCCCCAGCAGTGCAGGGCACATGCCAGCAGGCCCCCACTCATGTCCCACTCATGTCCCCCAGCCCCCCACCCCCCAGCAGTCAGGGACACCTGCCAGCAGGCCCCCACTCATGTCCCACACATGTCCCCCTGCACCCCCACCCCCCAGCAGTCAGGGGCACCTGCCAGCAGGCCCACACACATGTCGCACACATGTCCCCCTGCACCCCCACCCCCCAGCAGTCAGGGGCACCTGCCAGCATGCTCCCACACATGTCCCCCAGCACCCCCACCCCCCAGCAGTGCAGGGCACCTGCCAGCAGGCCCCCACACATTTCCCCCAGCACCCCCACCCCACAGCAGTCAGGGGCACCTGCCAGCAGGCCCCCACACATGTCCCCCTGCACCCCTACCTCCCAGCAGTCAGGGGCACCTGCCAGCAGGACCCCACAAATGTCCCCCTGCACCCCCACCCCCCAGGAGTCAGGGGCACCTGCCAGCAGGCCCCACTCATGTCCCCCAGCACCCCCACCCCCAGCAGTCAGGGGCACCTGCCAGCAGGCCCCCACTCATGTCCCACACATGTCCCCCTGCACCTCCACCCTCCAGCAGTCAGGGGCACCTGCCAGCAGGCCCCCACACATGTCCCACACATGTCCCCCTGCACCTCCACACCCCGCAGTCAGCAGCACCTGCCAGCAGGCCCCCACACATGTCCCACACATGTCCCCCTGCACCCCCACCCCCCAGCAGTCAGGGGCACCTGCCAGCAGGCCCCCACACATGTCACCCAGCACCCCCACCCCCCAGCAGTGCAGGGCACCTGCCAGCAGGCCCCCACACATTTCCCCCAGCACCCCCACCCCACAGCAGTCAGGGGCACCTGCCAGCAGGCCCCCACACATGTCCCCATGCAACCCCACCTCCCAGCAGTAAAGGGCACCTGCCAGCAGGCCCCACGCATGTCCCCCTGCACCCCCACCCCCCAGCAGTCAGGGGCACCTGCCAGCAGGCCCCACACATGTCCCCCTGCACCCCCACCCCCCAGCAGTCAGGGGCACCTGCCAGCAGGCCCCCACACATGTCCCCCAGCACCCCCACCCCCAGCAGTCAGGGGCACCTGCCAGCAGGCCCCCACATATGTCCCACTCATGTCCCCCAGCACCCCCACCCCCAGCAGTCAGGGCACCTGCCAGCAGGCCCCCACTCATGTCCCACCATGTCCCCCTGCACCTCCACCCCCCAGCAGTCAGGGGCACCTGCCAGCAGGCCCCCACACATGTCCCCCTGCATCCCCACCCCCCAGCAGTGCAGGGCACCTGCCAGCAGGCCCCCACACATGTCTCTCTGCACCCCCACCCCCCAGCAGTCAGGGGCACCCACCAGCAGGCCCCACACATGTTCCCCTGCACCCCCACCCCTCAGCAGTCAGGGGCACCTGCCAGCAGGTCCCAACACATGTCCCCTGCACCCCAACCTCCAGCAGTCAGGGGCACCTGCCAGCAGGCCCCCGAACATGTCCCCTGCACCCCCACCCCCCAGCAGTCAGGGACACCTGCCAGCAGGCCCCGACACATGTCCCCCTGGACCCCCACCCCCCAGCAGTCAGGGGCACCTGCCAGCAGGCCCCCACACATGTCCCCCTGCAACCCCACCCCCCAGCAGTCAGGGGCACCTGCCAGCAAACCCCCACACATGTCCCCCTGCACCCCCACCACACAGCAGTCAGGGGCACCTGCCAGCAGGCCCCCACACATGTCCCCCAGCACCCCCACCCCCCAGCAGTCAGGGGCACCTGCCAGCAGGCCCCAACACATGGCCCCCAGCACCACCACCCTCCAGCAGTGCAGGGCACCTGCCAGCAGGCCCCCACTCATGTCCCCAGCACTCCCACCCCCCAGCAGTCAGGAGCAGCTGCCAGCAGCCCCCCCACCCATGTCCCACTCATGTCTCCCAGCCCCCCCACCCCCCAGCAGTCAGGGGCACCTGCCAGCAGTCCCCCACTCATGTCCCACACATGTCCCCCTGCACCCCCACCCCCCAGCAGTCAGGGGCACCTGCCAGCAGGCCCCCACACATGTCCCACACATGTCCCCCTGCACCCCCACCCCCAAGCAGTCAGGGGTACCTGCCAGCAGGCCCACACACATGTCCCCCAGCACCCCCACCCCCCAGCAGTCAGGGGCACCTGCCAGCCAGCCCCCACACATGTCCCCCAGCACCCCCACCCCCAGCAGTCAGGGGCACCTGCCAGCAGGCCCCCACACATGTCCCCTTGCACCCCCACCTCCCAGCAGTCAGGGGCACCTGCCAGCAGGCCCCCACACATGTCCCCCCGCACCCCCACCCCCCAGCAGTCAGGGGCACCTGCCAGCAGGCCCCACACATGTCCCCCTGCACCCCCACCCCCCAGCAGTCAGGGGTACCTGCCAGCAGGCCCCACACATGTCCCCCTGCACCCCCACCCCCCAGCAGTCAGGGGCACCTGCCAGCCAGCCCCCGACATGTCCCCCAGCACCCCCACCCCCAGCAGTCAATGGCACCTGCCAGCAGGCCCCCACACATGTCCCACACATGTCCCCCTGCACCCCCACACCCCAGCAGTCAGCGGCACCTGCCAGCAGGCCCAACACATGTCCCCCTGCACCCCCACCCCCCAGCAGTCAGGGGCACCTGCCAGCAGGCCCCCACACATTTCCCCCTGCACCCCCACCCCCCCAGCAGTCAGGTGCACCTGCCAGCAGGCCCCCACACATGTCCCCCTGCACACCCACCCCCCAGAAGTCAGGGGCACCTGCCAGCAGGCCCCCGCACATGTCCCCCAGCACCCCCACCCCCCTGCAGTCAGGGGCACCTGCCAGCAGGCCCCCACTCATGTCCAACACATGTCTCCCTGCACCCCCACCCCCCAGCAGTCAGGGGCACCTGCCAGCAGGCCCCCACACATGTCCCACACGTGTCCCCCTGCACCCCCACCCCCCAGCAGTCAGGGGCACCTGCCAGCTGGCCCCCACACATGTCCCGCAGCACCCCCACCCCCCAGCAGTGCAGGGCACCTGCCAGCAGGCCCCCACACATTTCCCCCAGCACCCCCACCCCACAGCAGTCAGGGGCACCTGCCAGCAGGCCCCCACACATGTCCCCCTGCAACCCCACCTCCCAGCAGTAAGGGGCACCTGCCAGCAGGCCCCCACGCATGTCCCCCTGCACCCCCACCCCCCAGCAGTCAGGGGCACCTGCCAGCAGGCCCCACACATGTCCCCCTGCACCCCCACCCCCCAGCAGTCAGGGGCACCTGCCAGCAGGCCCCCACACATGTCCCCCAGCACCCCCCACCCCCAGCAGTCAGGGGCACCTGCCAGCAGGCCCCCACACATTTCCCACTCATGTCCCCCTGCACCCCCACACCCCAGCAGTCAGCGGCACCTGCCAGCAGGCCCAACACATGTCCCCCTGCACCCCCACCCCCCAGCAGTCAGGGGCACCTGCCAGCAGGCCCCCACACATTTCCCCCTGCACCCCCACCCCCCAGCAGTCAGGTGCACCTGCCAGCAGGCCCCCACACATGTCCCCCTGCACACCCACCCCCCAGAAGTCAGGGGCACCTGCCAGCAGGCCCCCACACATGTCCCCCAGCACCCCCACCCCCCTGCAGTCAGGGGCACCTGCCAGCAGGCCCCCACTCATGTCCAACACATGTCTCCCTGCACCCCCACCCCCCAGCAGTCAGGGGCACCTGCCAGCAGGCCCCCACACATGTCCCCCAGCACCCCCACCCCCCAGCAGTGCAGGGCACCTGCCAGCAGGCCCCCACACATGTCCCCCTGCAACCCCACCTCCCAGCAGTAAGGGGCACCTGCCAGCAGGCCCCCACGCATGTCCCCCTGCACCCCCACCCCCCAGCAGTCAGGGGCACCTGCCAGCAGGCCCCACACATGTCCCCCTGCACCCCCACCCCCCAGCAGTCAGGGGCACCTGCCAGCAGGCCCCCACACATGTCCCCCAGCACCCCACCCCCAGCAGTCAGGGACACCTGCCAGCAGGCCCCCACACATTTCCCACTCATGTCCCCCAGCACCCCCACCCCCAGCAGTCAGGGGCACCTGCCAGCAGGCCCCCACTCATGTCCCACCATGTCCCCCTGCACCTCCACCCCCCAGCAGTCAGGGGCACCTGCCAGCAGGCCCCCACACATGTCCCACACATGTCCCCCTGCATCCCCACCCCCCAGCAGTGCAGGGCACCTGCCAGCAGGCCCCCACACATGTCTCTCTGCACCCCCACCCCCCAGCAGTCAGGGGCACCCACCAGCAGGCCCCACGCATGTTCCCCTGCACCCCCACCCTTCAGCAGTCAGGGGCACCTGCCAGCAGGTCCCAACACATGTCCCCCTGTACCCCAACCTCCAGCAGTCAGGGGCACCTGCCAGCAGGCCCCCACACATGTCCCCTGCACCCCCACCCCCCAGCAGTCAGGGGCACCTGCCAGCAGGCCCCCACACATGTCCCCCTGCATCCCCACCCCCCCAGCAGTGCAGGGCACCTGCCAGCAGGCCCCCACACATGTCTCTCTGCACCCCCACCCCCCAGCAGTCAGGGGCACCCACCAGCAGGCCCCACACATGTTCCCCTGCACCCCCACCCCTCAGCAGTCAGGGGCACCTGCCAGCAGGTCCCAACACATGTCCCCCTGCACCCCAACCTCCAGCAGTCAGGGGCACCTGCCAGAGGCCCCCACACATGTCCCCCAGCACCCCCACCCACCAGCAGTCAGGGGCACCTGCCACCAGGCCCCCACACATGTCCCACACATGTCCCCCTGCACCCCTACTCCCCAGCAGTCAGGGGTACCTGCCAGCAGGCCCCCACACATGTCCCCCAGCACCCCAACCCCCAGCAGTCAGGGGCACCTGACAGCAGGCCCCCACACATTTCCCCAAGCACCCCCACCCACCAGCAGTCAGGGGCACCTGCCATCAGGCCCCCACACATGTCCGCTTGCACCCCCACCTCCCAGCAGTCAGGGGCACCTGCCAGCAGGCCCCCACACATGTCCCCCTGCACCCCCACCCCCCAGCTGTCAGGGGCACCTGCCAGCAGGCCCCACACATGTCCCCCTGCACCCCCATTCCCCAGCAGTCAGGGGTACCTGCCAGCAGGCCCCACACATGTCCCCCTGCACCCCCACCCCCAGCAGTCGGGGCACCTGCCAGCAGGCCCCCATACATGTCCCCAAGCACCCCCACCCCCCAGCAGTCAGAGGCACCTGACAGCAGGCCCCCACACATGTCCCCTGCACCCCCACACCCCAGCAGTCAGGGGCACCTGCCAGCAGGCCCGCACACATGTCCCCCTGCACCCCCACACCCCAGCAGTCAGCGGCACCTGCCAGCAGGCCCCACACATGTCCCCCTGCACCCCCACCCCCCAGCAGTCAGGGGCACCTGCCAGCAGGCCCCCGACACATATCCCCCTGCACCCCCACCCCCAGCAGTCAGGTGCACCTGTCAGCAGGCCCCCACACATGTCCCCCTGCACCCCCACCCCCCAGCAGTCAGGGGCACCTGCCAGAAGGCCCCCACACATGTCCCCCAGCACTCCCATCCCCCAGAAGTCAGGGGCACCTGCCAACAGGCCCCCACACATGTCCCCCAGCACCCCCACCCCCCAGCAGTGCAGGGCACCTGCCAGCAGGCCCCCACTCATGTCCCACTCATGTCCCCCAGCCCCCCACCCCCCAGCAGTCAGGGGCACCTGCCAGCAGGCCTCCACTCATGTCCCACACATGTCCCCCTGCACCCCCACCCCCCAGCAGTCAGGGGCACCTGCCAGCAGGCCCACACACATGTCGCACACATGTCCCCCTGCACCCCCACCCCCCAGCAGTCAGGGGCACCTGCCAGCAGGCTCCCACACATTTCCCCAGCACCCCCACCCCCCAGCAGTGCAGGGCACCTGCCAGCAGGCCCCCACACATTTCCCCCAGCACCGCCCCCCCACAGCAGTCAGGGGCACCTGCCAGCAGGCCCCCACACATGTCCCCCTGCACCCCTACCTCCCAGCAGTCAGGGGCACCTGCCAGCAGGCCCCCACAAATGTCCCCCTGCACCCCCACCCCCCAGGAGTCAGGGGCACCTGCCAGCAGGCCCCACACATGTCCCCCTGTACCCCTACCCCCCAGCAGTCAGGGGCACGTGCCAGCAGGCCCCCACACATATCCCACTCATGTCCCCCAGCACCCCCACCCCCAGCAGTCAGGGGCACCTGCCAGCAGGCCCCCACTCATGTCCCACACATGTCCCCCTGCACCTCCACCCTCCAGCAGTCAGGGGCACCTGCCAGCAGGCCCCCACACATGTCCCACATATGTCCCCCTGCACCTCCACACCCCGCAGTCAGCAGCACCTGCCAGCAGGCCCCACACATGTCCCCCTGCACCCCCACCCCCCAGCAGTCAGGGGCACCTGCCAGCAGGCCCACACACATGTCCCCCTGCACCCCCACCCCCCAGCAGTCAGGGGCACCTGCCAGAAGGCTCCCACACATGTCCCCCTGCACCCCCACTCCCCAGCAGTCAGGGGCACCTGTCAGCAGGCCCCCACACATGCCCCCCAGAACCCCCACCCCCCAGCAGTCAGGGGCACCTGCCAGCAGGCCCCCACACATGTCCCCCAGCACCCCCACCCCCCAGCAGTGCAGGGCACCTGCCAGCAGGCCTCCACTCATGTCCCCCAGCACCCCCACCCCCCAGCAGTCAGGGGCACCTGCCAGTAGGCCCCCATTCATGTCCAACACATGTCCCCCTGCACCCCCACCCCCAGCAGTCAGGGGCACCTGCCAGCAGGCCCCCACACATGTCCCACACATGTCCCCCTGCAGCCCCACCCCCCAGCAGTCAGGGGCACCTGCCAGCAGGCCCCCACACATGTCCCCCAGCACCCCCACCCCCCAGCAGTGCAGGGCACCTGCCAGCAGGCCCCCACACACTTCCCCCAGCACCCCCACCCCACAGCAGTCAGGGGCACCTGCCAGCAGGCCCCCACACATGTCCCCCTGCAACCCCACCTCCCAGCAGTAAAGGGCACCTGCCAGCAGGCCCCCACGCATGTCCCCCTGCACCCCCACCCCCCAGCAGTCAGGGGCACCTGCCAGCAGGCCCCACACATGTCCCCCTGCACCCCCACCCCCAGCAGTCAGGGGCACCTGCCAGCAGGCCCCCACACATGTCCCCCTGCACCCCCACCCCCCAGCAGTCAGGGGCACCTGCCAGAAGGCCCCCACACATGTCCCCCAGCACTCCCATCCCCCAGAAGTCAGGGGCACCTGCCAACAGGCCCCCACACATGTCCCCCAGCACCCCCACCCCCCAGCAGTGCAGGGCACATGCCAGCAGGCCCCCACTCATGTCCCACTCATGTCCCCCAGCCCCCCCACCCCCCAGCAGTCAGGGACACCTGCCAGCAGGCCCCCACTCATGTCCCACACATGTCCCCCTGCACCCCCACCCCCCAGCAGTCAGGGGCACCTGCCAGCAGGCCCACACACATGTCGCACACATGTCCCCCTGCACCCCCACCCCCCAGCAGTCAGGGGCACCTGCCAGCATGCTCCCACACATGTCCCCCAGCACCCCCACCCCCCAGCAGTGCAGGGCACCTGCCAGCAGGCCCCCACACATTTCCCCCAGCACCCCCACCCCACAGCAGTCAGGGGCACCTGCCAGCAGGCCCCCACACATGTCCCCCTGCACCCCTACTTCCCAGCAGTCAGGGGCACCTGCCAGCAGGACCCCACAAATGTCCCCCTGCACCCCCACCCCCCAGGAGTCAGGGGCACCTGCCAGCAGGCCCCACTCATGTCCCCCAGCACCCCCACCCCCAGCAGTCAGGGGCACCTGCCAGCAGGCCCCCACTCATGTCCCACACATGTCCCCCTGCACCTCCACCCTCCAGCAGTCAGGGGCACCTGCCAGCAGGCCCCCACACATGTCCCACACATGTCCCCCTGCACCTCCACACCCCGCAGTCAGCAGCACCTGCCAGCAGGCCCCCACACATGTCCCACACATGTCCCCCTGCACCCCCACCCCCAGCAGTCAGGGGCACCTGCCAGCAGGCCCCCACACATGTCACCCAGCACCCCCACCCCCCAGCAGTGCAGGGCACCTGCCAGCAGGCCCCCACACATTTCCCCCAGCACCCCCACCCCACAGCAGTCAGGGGCACCTGCCAGCAGGCCCCCACACATGTCCCCATGCAACCCCACCTCCCAGCAGTAAAGGGCACCTGCCAGCAGGCCCACGCATGTCCCCCTGCACCCCCACCCCCCAGCAGTCAGGGGCACCTGCCAGCAGGCCCCACACATGTCCCCCTGCACCCCCACCCCCCAGCAGTCAGGGGCACCTGCCAGCAGGCCCCCACACATGTCCCCCCAGCACCCCCACCCCCAGCAGTCAGGGGCACCTGCCAGCAGGCCCCCACATATGTCCCACTCATGTCCCCCAGCACCCCCACCCCCAGCAGTCAGGGGCACCTGCCAGCAGGCCCCCACTCATGTCCCACCATGTCCCCCTGCACCTCCACCCCCCAGCAGTCAGGGGCACCTGCCAGCAGGCCCCCACACATGTCCCACACATGTCCCCCTGCATCCCCACCCCCCAGCAGTGCAGGGCACCTGCCAGCAGGCCCCCACACATGTCTCTCTGCACCCCCACCCCCCAGCAGTCAGGGGCACCCACCAGCAGGCCCCACACATGTTCCCCTGCACCCCCACCCCTCAGCAGTCAGGGGCACCTGCCAGCAGGTCCCAACACATGTCCCCCTGCACCCCAACCTCCAGCAGTCAGGGGCACCTGCCAGCAGGCCCCCGAACATGTCCCCTGCACCCCCACCCCCCAGCAGTCAGGGACACCTGCCAGCAGGCCCCGACACATGTCCCCCTGGACCCCCACCCCCCAGCAGTCAGGGGCACCTGCCAGCAGGCCCCCACACATGTCCCCCTGCACCCCCACCCCCCAGCAGTCAGGGGCACCTGCCAGCAAACCCCCACACATGTCCCCCTGCACCCCCACCACACAGCAGTCAGGGGCACCTGCCAGCAGGCCCCCACACATGTCCCCCAGCACCCCCACCCCCCAGCAGTCAGGGGCACCTGCCAGCAGGCCCCAACACATGGCCCCCAGCACCACCACCCTCCAGCAGTGCAGGGCACCTGCCAGCAGGCCCCCACTCATGTCCCCCAGCACTCCCACCCCCCAGCAGTCAGGAGCAGCTGCCAGCAGCCCCCCACCCATGTCCCACTCATGTCTCCCAGCCCCCCCACCCCCCAGCAGTCAGGGGCACCTGCCAGCAGTCCCCCACTCATGTCCCACACATGTCCCCCTGCACCCCCACCCCCCAGCAGTCAGGGGCACCTGCCAGCAGGCCCCCACACATGTCCCACACATGTCCCCCTGCACCCCCACCCCCAAGCAGTCAGGGGTACCTGCCAGCAGGCCCACACACATGTCCCCCAGCACCCCCACCCCCAGCAGTCAGGGGCACCTGCCAGCCAGCCCCCACACATGTCCCCCAGCACCCCCACCCCCAGCAGTCAGGGGCACCTGCCAGCAGGCCCCCACACATGTCCCCTTGCACCCCCACCTCCCAGCAGTCAGGGGCACCTGCCAGCAGGCCCCCACACATGTCCCCCCCGCACCCCCACCCCCAGCAGTCAGGGGCACCTGCCAGCAGGCCCCACACATGTCCCCCTGCACCCCCACCCCCCAGCAGTCAGGGGTACCTGCCAGCAGGCCCCACACATGTCCCCCTGCACCCCCACCCCCCAGCAGTCAGGGGCACCTGCCAGCCAGCCCCCGACATGTCCCCCAGCACCCCCACCCCCAGCAGTCAATGGCACCTGCCAGCAGGCCCCCACACATGTCCCACACATGTCCCCCTGCACCCCCACACCCCAGCAGTCAGCGGCACCTGCCAGCAGGCCCAACACATGTCCCCCTGCACCCCCACCCCCCAGCAGTCAGGGGCACCTGCCAGCAGGCCCCCACACATTTCCCCCTGCACCCCCACCCCCCAGCAGTCAGGTGCACCTGCCAGCAGGCCCCCACACATGTCCCCCTGCACACCCACCCCCCAGAAGTCAGGGGCACCTGCCAGCAGGCCCCCACACATGTCCCACACGTGTCCCCCTGCACCCCCACCCCCCAGCAGTCAGGGGCACCTGCCAGCAGGCCCCCACACATGTCCCCCAGCACCCCCACCCCCCAGCAGTGCAGGGCACCTGCCAGCAGGCCCCCACACATTTCCCCCAGCACCCCCACCCCACAGCAGTCAGGGGCACCTGCCAGCAGGCCCCCACACATGTCCCCCTGCAACCCCACCTCCCAGCAGTAAGGGGCACCTGCCAGCAGGCCCCCACGCATGTCCCCCTGCACCCCCACCCCCCAGCAGTCAGGGGCACCTGCCAGCAGGCCCCACACATGTCCCCCTGCACCCCCACCCCCCAGCAGTCAGGGGCACCTGCCAGCAGGCCCCCACACATGTCCCCCAGCACCCCCACCCCCAGCAGTCAGGGGCACCTGCCAGCAGGCCCCCACACATTTCCCACTCATGTCCCCCAGCACCCCCACCCCCAGCAGTCAGGGGCACCTGCCAGCAGGCCCCCACTCATGTCCCACCATGTCCCCCTGCACCTCCACCCCCCAGCAGTCAGGGGCACCTGCCAGCAGGCCCCCACACATGTCCCACACATGTCCCCCCTGCATCCCCACCCCCCAGCAGTGCAGGGCACCTGCCAGCAGGCCCCCACACATGTCTCTCTGCACCCCCACCCCCCAGCAGTCAGGGGCACCCACCAGCAGGCCCCACGCATGTTCCCCTGCACCCCCACCCCTCAGCAGTCAGGGGCACCTGCCAGCAGGTCCCAACACATGTCCCCCTGTACCCCAACCTCCAGCAGTCAGGGGCACCTGCCAGCAGGCCCCCACACATGTCCCCTGCACCCCCACCCCCCAGCAGTCAGGGGCACCTGCCAGCAGGCCCCCACACATGTCCCCCTGCATCCCCACCCCCCAGCAGTGCAGGGCACCTGCCAGCAGGCCCCCACACATGTCTCTCTGCACCCCCACCCCCCAGCAGTCAGGGGCACCCACCAGCAGGCCCCACACATGTTCCCCTGCACCCCCACCCCTCAGCAGTCAGGGGCACCTGCCAGCAGGTCCCAACACATGTCCCCCTGCACCCCAACCTCCAGCAGTCAGGGGCACCTGCCAGAGGCCCCCACACATTTCCCCAAGCACCCCCACCCACCAGCAGTCAGGGGCACCTGCCACCAGGCCCCCACACATGTCCCACACATGTCCCCCTGCACCCCTACTCCCCAGCAGTCAGGGGTACCTGCCAGCAGGCCCCCACACATGTCCCCCAGCACCCCAACCCCCAGCAGTCAGGGGCACCTGACAGCAGGCCCCCACACATTTCCCCAAGCACCCCCACCCACCAGCAGTCAGGGGCACCTGCCAGCAGGCCCCCACACATGTCCGCTTGCACCCCCACCTCCCAGCAGTCAGGGGCACCTGCCAGCAGGCCCCCACACATGTCCCCCTGCACCCCCACCCCCCAGCAGTGCAGGGCACCTGCCAGCAGGCCCCACACATGTCCCCCTGCACCCCCATTCCCCAGCAGTCAGGGGTACCTGCCAGCAGGCCCCACACATGTCCCCCTGCACCACCACCCCCAGCAGTCGGGGCACCTGCCAGCAGGCCCCCATACATGTCCCCAAGCACCCCCACCCCCCAGCAGTCAGAGGCACCTGCCAGCAGGCCCCCACACATGTCCCCTGCACCCCCACACCCCAGCAGTCAGGGGCACCTGCCAGCAGGCCCGCACACATGTCCCACACATGTCCCCCAGCACCCCCACCCCCAGCAGTCAGGGGCACCTGCCAGCAGGCCCCCACACATTTCCCACTCATGTCCCCCAGCACCCCCACCCCCAGCAGTCAGGGGGCACCTGCCAGCAGGCCCCCACACATGTCCCACACATGTCCCCCTGCATCCCCACCCCCAGCAGTGCAGGGCACCTGCCAGCAGGCCCCCACACATGTCTCTCTGCACCCCCACCCCCCAGCAGTCAGGGGCACCCACCAGCAGGCCCCACGCATGTTCCCCTGCACCCCCACCCCTCAGCAGTCAGGGGCACCTGCCAGCAGGTCCCAACACATGTCCCCCTGTACCCCAACCTCCAGCAGTCAGGGGCACCTGCCAGCAGGCCCCCACACATGTCCCCTGCACCCCCACCCCCCAGCAGTCAGGGGCACCTGCCAGCAGGCCCCCACACATGTCCCCCTGCATCCCCACCCCCCAGCAGTGCAGGGCACCTGCCAGCAGGCCCCCACACATGTCTCTCTGCACCCCCACCCCCCAGCAGTCAGGGGCACCCACCAGCAGGCCCCACACATGTTCCCCTGCACCCCCAACCCTCAGCAGTCAGGGGCACCTGCCAGCAGGTCCCAACACATGTCCCCCTGCACCCCAACCTCCAGCAGTCAGGGGCACCTGCCAGAGGCCCCCACACATTTCCCCAAGCACCCCCACCCACCAGCAGTCAGGGGCACCTGCCACCAGGCCCCCACACATGTCCCACACATGTCCCCCTGCACCCCTACTCCCCAGCAGTCAGGGGTACCTGCCAGCAGGCCCCCACACATGTCCCCCAGCACCCCAACCCCCAGCAGTCAGGGGCACCTGACAGCAGGCCCCCACACATTTCCCCAAGCACCCCCACCCACCAGCAGTCAGGGGCACCTGCCAGCAGGCCCCCACACATGTCCGCTTGCACCCCCACCTCCCAGCAGTCAGGGGCACCTGCCAGCAGGCCCCCACACATGTCCCCCTGCACCCCCACCCCCCAGCAGTGCAGGGCACCTGCCAGCAGGCCCCACACATGTCCCCCTGCACCCCCATTCCCCAGCAGTCAGGGGTACCTGCCAGCAGGCCCCACACATGTCCCCCTGCACCACCACCCCCAGCAGTCGGGGCACCTGCCAGCAGGCCCCCATACATGTCCCCAAGCACCCCCACCCCCCAGCAGTCAGAGGCACCTGCCAGCAGGCCCCCACACATGTCCCCTGCACCCCCACACCCCAGCAGTCAGGGGCACCTGCCAGCAGGCCCGCACACATGTCCCACACATGTCCCCCTGCACCCCCACACCCCAGCAGTCAGCGGCACCTGCCAGCAGGCCCCACACATGTCCCCCTGCACCCCCACCCCCCAGCAGTCAGGGGCACCTGCCAGCAGGCCCCCGACACATATCCCCCTGCACCCCCACCCCCAGCAGTCAGGTGCACCTGTCAGCAGGCCCCCACACATGTCCCCCTGCACCCCCACCCCCCAGCAGTCAGGGGCACCTGCCAGAAGGCCCCCACACATGTCCCCCAGCACTCCCATCCCCCAGAAGTCAGGGGCACCTGCCAACAGGCCCCCACACATGTCCCCCAGCACCCCCACCCCCCAGCAGTGCAGGGCACCTGCCAGCAGGCCCCCACTCATGTCCCACTCATGTCCCCCAGCCCCCCCCACCCCCCAGCAGTCAGGGGCACCTGCCAGCAGGCCTCCACTCATGTCCCACACATGTCCCCCTGCACCCCCACCCCCCAGCAGTCAGGGCCACCTGCCAGCAGGCCCACACACATGTCGCACACATGTCCCCCTGCACCCCACCCCCCAGCAGTCAGGGGCACCTGCCAGCAGGCTCCCACACATGTCCCCCAGCACCCCCACCCCCCAGCAGTGCAGGGCACCTGCCAGCAGGCCCCCACACATTTCCCCCAGCACCGCCCCCCCACAGCAGTCAGGGGCACCTGCCAGCAGGCCCCCACACATGTCCCCCTGCACCCCTACCTCCCAGCAGTCAGGGGCACCTGCCAGCAGGCCCCCACAAATGTCCCCCTGCACCCCCACCCCCCAGGAGTCAGGGGCACCTGCCAGCAGGCCCCACACATGTCCCCCTGTACCCCTACCCCCCAGCAGTCAGGGGCACCTGCCAGCAGGCCCCCACACATGTCCCCCAGCACCCCCACCCCCCAGCAGTCAGGGGCACGTGCCAGCAGGCCCCCACACATGTCCCACTCATGTCCCCCAGCACCCCCACCCCCAGCAGTCAGGGGCACCTGCCAGCAGGCCCCCACTCATGTCCCACACATGTCCCCCTGCACCTCCACCCTCCAGCAGTCAGGGGCACCTGCCAGCAGGCCCCCACACATGTCCCACATATGTCCCCCTGCACCTCCACACCCCGCAGTCAGCAGCACCTGCCAGCAGGCCCCACACATGTCCCCCTGCACCCCCACCCCCCAGCAGTCAGGGGCACCTGCCAGCAGGCCCACACACATGTCCCCCTGCACCCCCACCCCGCAGCAGTCAGGGGCACCTGCCAGAAGGCCCCCACACATGTCCCCCTGCACCCCCACTCCCCAGCAGTCAGGGGCACCTGCCAGCAGGCCCCCACACATGCCCCCCAGAACCCCCACCCCCCAGCAGTCAGGGGCACCTGCCAGCAGGCCCCCACACATGTCCCCCAGCACCCCCACCCCCAGCAGTCAGGGGCACCTGCCAGCAGGCCCCCACACATGTCCCACACATGTCCCCCTGCACCCCCACCCCCAGCAGTCAGGGGCACCTGCCAGCAGGCCCCCACACATGTCCCCACACATGTCCCCCTGCACCCCCACCCCCCAGCAGTCAGGGGCACCTGCCAGCAGGCCCCCACACATGTCCCCCAGCACCCCCACCCCCCAGCAGTGCAGGGCACCTGCCAGCAGGCCCCCACACACTTCCCCCAGCACCCCCACCCCACAGCAGTCAGGGGCACCTGCCAGCAGGCCCCCACACATGTCCCCCTGCAACCCCACCTCCCAGCAGTAAAGGGCACCTGCCAGCAGGCCCCCACGCATGTCCCCCTGCACCCCCACCTACCAGCAGTCAGGGGCACCTGCCAGCAGGCCCCACACATGTCCCCCTGCACCCCCACCCCCAGCAGTCAGGGGCACCTGCCAGCAGGCCCCCCACACATGTCCCCCAGCACCCCCACCCCCAGCAGTCAGGGGCACCTGCCAGCAGGCCCCCACATATGTCCCACTCATGTCCCCCAGCACCCCCACCCCCAGCAGTCAGGGGCACCTGCCAGCAGGCCCCCACTCATGTCCCACCATGTCCCCCTGCACCTCCACCCCCCAGCAGTCAGGGGCACCTGCCAGCAGGCCCCCACACATGTCCCACACATATCCCCCTGCATCCCCACCCCCCAGCAGTGCAGGGCACCTGCCTGCAGGCCCCCACACATGTCTTTCTGCACCCCCACCCCCCAGCAGTCAGGGGCACCCGCCAGCAGGCCCCACACATGTTCCCCTGCACCCCCACCCCTCAGCAGTCAGGGGCACCTGCCAGCAGGTCCCAACACGTGTCCCCCTGCACCCCAACCTCCAGCAGTCAGGGGCACCTGCCAGCAGGCCCCCACACATGTCCCTGCACCCCCCACCCCCCAGCAGTCAGGGGCACCTGCCAGCAGGCCCCCACACATGTCCCCCTGGACCCCCACCCCCAGCAGTCAGGGGCACCTGCCAGTAGGCCCCCACACATGTCCCCCTGCACCCCCACCTCCCAGCAGTCAGGGGCACCTGCCAGCAGGCCCCCACACATGTCCCCCTGCACCCCCACCACACAGCAGTCAGGGGCACCTGCCAGCAGGCCCCCACACATGTCCCCCAGCACCCCCACCCCCCAGCAGTCAGGGGCACCTGCCAGCAGGCCCCCGCACATGGCCCCCAGCACCCCCAGCCTCCAGCAGTGCAGGGCACCTGCCAGCAGGCCCCCACTCATGTCCCACTCATGTCCCCCAGCACTCCCACCACCCAGCAGTCAGGAGCAGCTGCCAGCAGCCCCCCACCCATGTCCCACTCATGTCTCCCAGCACCCCCACCCCCCCAGCAGTCAGGGGCACCTGCCAGCAGTCCCCCACTCATGTCCCACACATGTCCCCCTGCACCCCCACCCCCCAGCAGTCAGGGGCACCTGCCAGCAGGCCCCCACACATGTCCCACACATGTCCCCCTGCACCCCCACCCCCCAGCAGTCAGGGGCACCTGCCAGCCAGCCCCCACACATGTCCCCCAGCACCCCCACCCCCCAGCAGTCAGGGGCACCTGCCAGCCAGCCCCCACACATGTCCCCCAGCACCCCCACCCCCAGCAGTCAGGGGCACCTGCCAGCAGGCCCCCACACATGTCCCCTTGCACCCCCACCTCCCAGCAGTCAGGGGCACCTGCCAGCAGGCCCGCACACATGTCCCCCCGCACCCCCACCCCCCTGCAGTCAGGGGCAACTGCCAGCAGGCCCCCACTCATGTCCAACACATGTCCCCCTGCACCCCCACCCCCCAGCAGTCAGGGGCACCAGCCAGCAGGCCCCCACACATGTCCCACACATGTCCCCCTGCACCCCCACCCCCCAGCAGTCAGGGGCAACTGCCAGCAGGCCCCCACTCATGTCCAACACATGTCCCCCTGCACCCCCCACCCCCCAGCAGTCAGGGGCACCTGCCAGCAGGCCCCCACACATGTCCCCCAGCACCCCCACCCCCCTGCAGTCAGGGGCAACTGCCAGCACCCCCACTCATGTCCAACACATGTCCCCCTGCACCCCCACCCCCCAGCAGTCAGGGGCACCTGCCAGCAGGCCCACACACATGTCCCCCTGCACCCCCACCCCCCAGCAGTCAGGGGCACCTGCCAGAAGGCCCCCACACATGTCCCCCTGCACCCCCACTCCCCAGCAGTCAGGGGCACCTGCCAGCAGGCCCCCACACATGCCCCCCAGAACCCCCACCCCCCAGCAGTCAGGGGCACCTGCCAGCAGGCCCCCACACATGTCCCCCAGCACCCCCACCCCCCAGCAGTGCAGGGCACCTGCCAGCAGGCCCCCACACACTTCCCCCAGCACCCCCACCCCACAGCAGTCAGGGGCACCTGCCAGCAGGCCCCCACACATGTCCCCCTGCAACCCCACCTCCCAGCAGTAAAGGGCACCTGCCAGCAGGCCCCCACGCATGTCCCCCTGCACCCCCACCTACCAGCAGTCAGGGGCACCTGCCAGCAGGCCCCACACATGTCCCCCTGCACCCCCACCCCCAGCAGTCAGGGGCACCTGCCAGCAGGCCCCCACACATGTCCCCCAGCACCCCCACCCCCAGCAGTCAGGGGCACCTGCCAGCAGGCCCCCACATATGTCCCACTCATGTCCCCCAGCACCCCCACCCCCAGCAGTCAGGGGCACCTGCCAGCAGGCCCCCACTCATGTCCCACCATGTCCCCCTGCACCTCCACCCCCCAGCAGTCAGGGGCACCTGCCAGCAGGCCCCCACACATGTCCCACACATGTCCCCCTGCATCCCCACCCCCCAGCAGTGCAGGGCACCTGCCAGCAGGCCCCCACACATGTCTCTCTGCACCCCCACCCCCCAGCAGTCAGGGGCACCCACCAGCAGGCCCCACACATGTTCCCCTGCACCCCCACCCCTCAGCAGTCAGGGGCACCTGCCAGCAGGTCCCAACACATGTCCCCCTGCACCCCAACCTCCAGCAGTCAGGGGCACCTGCCAGCAGGCCCCCGAACATGTCCCCTGCACCCCCACCCCCCAGCAGTCAGGGACACCTGCCAGCAGGCCCCGACACATGTCCCCCTGGACCCCCACCCCCCAGCAGTCAGGGGCACCTGCCAGCAGGCCCCCACACATGTCCCCCTGCACCCCCACCCCCCAGCAGTCAGGGGCACCTGCCAGCAAACCCCCACACATGTCCCCCTGCACCCCCACCACACAGCAGTCAGGGGCACCTGCCAGCAGGCCCCCACACATGTCCCCCAGCACCCCCACCCCCCAGCAGTCAGGGGCACCTGCCAGCAGGCCCCAACACATGGCCCCCAGCATCACCACCCTCCAGCAGTGCAGGGCACCTGCCAGCAGGCCCCCACTCATGTCCCCCAGCACTCCCACCCCCCAGCAGTCAGGAGCAGCTGCCAGCAGCCCCCCACCCATGTCCCACTCATGTCTCCCAGCCCCCCCACCCCCCAGCAGTCAGGGGCACCTGCCAGCAGTCCCCCACTCATGTCCCACACATGTCCCCCTGCACCCCCACCCCCCAGCAGTCAGGGGCACCTGCCAGCAGGCCCCCACACATGTCCCACACATGTCCCCCTGCACCCCCACTCCCAAGCAGTCAGGGGTACCTGCCAGCAGGCCCACACACATGTCCCCCAGCACCCCCACCCCCCAGCAGTCAGGGGCACCTGCCAGCCAGCCCCCACACATGTCCCCCAGCACCCCCACCCCCAGCAGTCAGGGGCACCTGCCAGCAGGCCCCCACACATGTCCCCTTGCACCCCCACCTCCCAGCAGTCAGGGGCACCTGCCAGCAGGCCCCCACACATGTCCCCCCGCACCCCCACCCCCCAGCAGTCAGGGGCACCTGCCAGCAGGCCCCACACATGTCCCCCTGCACCCCCACCCCCCAGCAGTCAGGGGTACCTACCAGCAGGCCCCACACATGTCCCCCTGCACCCCCACCCCCCAGCAGTCAGGGGCACCTGCCAGCCAGCCCCCGACATGTCCCCCAGCACCCCCACCCCCAGCAGTCAATGGCACCTGCCAGCAGGCCCCCACACATGTCCCACACATGTCCCCCTGCACCCCCACACCCCAGCAGTCAGCGGCACCTGCCAGCAGGCCCAACACATGTCCCCCTGCACCCCCACCCCCCAGCAGTCAGGGGCACCTGCCAGCAGGCCAGCACACATTTCCCCCTGCACCCCCACCCCCCAGCAGTCAGGTGCACCTGCCAGCAGGCCCCCACACATGTCCCCCTGCACACCCACCCCCCAGAAGTCAGGGGCACCTGCCAGCAGGCCCCCGCACATGTCCCCCAGCACCCCCACCCCCCTGCAGTCAGGGGCACCTGCCAGCAGGCCCCCACTCATGTCCAACACATGTCTCCCTGCACCCCCACCCCCCAGCAGTCAGGGGCACCTGCCAACAGGCCCCCACACATGTCCCACACGTGTCCCCCTGCACCCCCACCCCCCAGCAGTCAGGGGCACCTGCCAGCAGGCCCCCACACATGTCCCCCAGCACCCCCACCCCCCAGCAGTGCAGGGCACCTGCCAGCAGGCCCCCACACATTTCCCCCAGCACCCCCACCCCACAGCAGTCAGGGGCACCTGCCAGCAGGCCCCCACACATGTCCCCCTGCAACCCCACCTCCCAGCAGTAAGGGGCACCTGCCAGCAGGCCCCCACGCATGTCCCCCTGCACCCCCACCCCCCAGCAGTCAGGGGCACCTGCCAGCAGGCCCCACACATGTCCCCCTGCACCCCCACCCCCCAGCAGTCAGGGGCACCTGCCAGCAGGCCCCCACACATGTCCCCCAGCACCCCCACCCCCAGCAGTCAGGGGCACCTGCCAGCAGGCCCCCACACATTTCCCACTCATGTCCCCCAGCACCCCCACCCCCAGCAGTCAGGGGCACCTGCCAGCAGGCCCCCACTCATGTCCCACCATGTCCCCCTGCACCTCTACCCCCCAGCAGTCAGGGGCACCTGCCAGCAGGCCCCCACACATGTCCCACACATGTCCCCCTCCATCCCCACCCCCCAGCAGTGCAGGGCACCTGCCAGCAGGCCCCCACACATGTCTCTCTGCACCCCCACCCCCCAGCAGTCAGGGGCACCCACCAGCAGGCCCCACGCATGTTCCCCTGCACCCCCACCCCTCAGCAGTCAGGGGCACCTGCCAGCAGGTCCCAACACATGTCCCCCTGTACCCCAACCTCCAGCAGTCAGGGGCACCTGCCAGCAGGCCCCCACACATGTCCCCTGCACCCCCACCCCCCAGCAGTCAGGGGCACCTGCCAGCAGGCCCCCACACATGTCCCCCTGCATCCCCACCCCCCAGCAGTGCAGGGCACCTGCCAGCAGGCCCCCACACATGTCTCTCTGCACCCCCACCCCCCAGCAGTCAGGGGCACCCACCAGCAGGCCCCACACATGTTCCCCTGCACCCCCACCCCTCAGCAGTCAGGGGCACCTGCCAGCAGGTCCCAACACATGTCCCCCTGCACCCCAACCTCCAGCAGTCAGGGGCACCTGCCTGAGGCCCCCACACATTTCCCCAAGCACCCCCACCCACCAGCAGTCAGGGGCACCTGCCACCAGGCCCCCACACATGTCCCCCTGCACCCCTACTCCCCAGCAGTCAGGGGTACCTGCCAGCAGGCCCCCACACATGTCCCCCAGCACCCCAACCCCCAGCAGTCAGGGGCACCTGACAGCAGGCCCCCACACATTTCCCCAAGCACCCCCACCCACCAGCAGTCAGGGGCACCTGCCAGCAGGCCCCCACACATGTCCGCTTGCACCCCCACCTCCCAGCAGTCAGGGGCACCTGCCAGCAGGCCCCCACACATGTCCCCCTGCACCCCCACCCCCCAGCAGTGCAGGGCACCTGCCAGCAGGCCCCACACATGTCCCCCTGCACCCCCATTCCCCAGCAGTCAGGGGTACCTGCCAGCAGGCCCCACACATGTCCCCGTGCACCACCACCCCCAGCAGTCGGGGCACCTGCCTGCAGGCCCCCATACATGTCCCCAAGCACCCCCACCCCCCAGCAGTCAGAGGCACCTGCCAGCAGGCCCCCACACATGTCCCCTGCACCCCCACACCCCAGCAGTCAGGGGCACCTGCCAGCAGGCCCGCACACATGTCCCACACATGTCCCCCAGCACCCCCACCCCCAGCAGTCAGGGGCACCTGCCAGCAGGCCCCCACACATGTCCCACACATGTCCCCCTGCATCCCCACCCCCCAGCAGTGCAGGGCACCTGCCAGCAGGCCCCCACACATGTCTCTCTGCACCCCCATCCCCCAGCAGTCAGGGGCACCCACCAGCAGGCCCCACGCATGTTCCCCTGCACCCCCACCCCTCAGCAGTCAGGGGCACCTGCCAGCAGGTCCCAACACATGTCCCCCTGTACCCCAACCTCCAGCAGTCAGGGGCACCTGCCAGCAGGCCCCCACACATGTCCCCTGCACCCCCACCCCCCAGCAGTCAGGGGCACCTGCCAGCAGGCCCCCACACATGTCCCCCTGCATCCCCACCCCCCAGCAGTGCAGGGCACCTGCCAGCAGGCCCCCACACATGTCTCTCTGCACCCCCACCCCCCAGCAGTCAGGGGCACCCACCAGCAGGCCCCACACATGTTCCCCTGCACCCCCACCCCTCAGCAGTCAGGGGCACCTGCCAGCAGGTCCCAACACATGTCCCCCTGCACCCCAACCTCCAGCAGTCAGGGGCACCTGCCAGAGGCCCCCACACATTTCCCCAAGCACCCCCACCCACCAGCAGTCAGGGGCACCTGCCACCAGGCCCCCACAGATGTCCCACACATGTCCCCCTGCACCCCTACTCCCCAGCAGTCAGGGGTACCTGCCAGCAGGCCCCCACACATGTCCCCCAGCACCCCAACCCCCAGCAGTCAGGGGCACCTGACAGCAGGCCCCCACACATTTCCCCAAGCACCCCCACCCACCAGCAGTCAGGGGCACCTGCCAGCAGGCCCCCACACATGTCCGCTTGCACCCCCACCTCCCAGCAGTCAGGGGCACCTGCCAGCAGGCCCCCACACATGTCCCCCTGCACCCCCACCCCCCAGCAGTGCAGGGCACCTGCCAGCAGGCCCCACACATGTCCCCCTGCACCCCCATTCCCCAGCAGTCAGGGGTACCTGCCAGCAGGCCCCACACATGTCCCCCTGCACCACCACCCCCAGCAGTCGGGGCACCTGCCAGCAGGCCCCCATACATGTCCCCAAGCACCCCCACCCCCCAGCAGTCAGAGGCACCTGCCAGCAGGCCCCCACACATGTCCCCTGCACCCCCACACCCCAGCAGTCAGGGGCACCTGCCAGCAGGCCCGCACACATGTCCCACACATGTCCCCCTGCACCCCCACACCCCAGCAGTCAGCGGCACCTGCCAGCAGGCCCCACACATGTCCCGCTGCACCCCCACCCCCCAGCAGTCAGGGGCACCTGCCAGCAGGCCCCCGACACATATCCCCCTGCACCCCCACCCCCAGCAGTCAGGTGCACCTGTCAGCAGGCCCCCACACATGTCCCCCTGCACCCCCACCCCCCAGCAGTCAGGGGCACCTGCCAGAAGGCCCCCACACATGTCCCCCAGCACTCCCATCCCCCAGAAGTCAGGGGCACCTGCCAACAGGCCCCCACACATGTCCCCCAGCACCCCCACCCCCCAGCAGTGCAGGGCACCTGCCAGCAGGCCCCCACTCATGTCCCACTCATGTCCCCCAGCCCCCCCACCCCCCAGCAGTCAGGGGCACCTGCCAGCAGGCCTCCACTCATGTCCCACACATGTCCCCCTGCACCCCCACCCCCCAGCAGTCAGGGCCACCTGCCAGCAGGCCCACACACATGTCGCACACATGTCCCCCTGCACCCCCACCCCCCAGCAGTCAGGGGCACCTGCCAGCAGGCTCCCACACATGTCCCCCAGCACCCCCACCCCCCAGCAGTGCAGGGCACCTGCCAGCAGGCCCCCACACATTTCCCCCAGCACCGCCCCCCCACAGCAGTCAGGGGCACCTGCCAGCAGGCCCCCACACATGTCCCCCTGCACCCCTACCTCCCAGCAGTCAGGGGCACCTGCCAGCAGGCCCCCACAAATGTCCCCCTGCACCCCCACCCCCCAGGAGTCAGGGGCACCTGCCAGCAGGCCCCACACATGTCCCCCTGTACCTCTACCCCCCAGCAGTCAGGGGCACCTGCCAGCAGGCCCCCACACATGTCCCCCAGCACCCCCACCCCCCAGCAGTCAGGGGCACGTGCCAGCAGGCCCCCACACATGTCCCACTCATGTCCCCCAGCACCCCCACCCCCAGCAGTCAGGGGCACCTGCCAGCAGGCCCCCACTCATGTCCCACACATGTCCCCCT
This sequence comes from Ambystoma mexicanum, assembly GCF_040938575.1. Taxonomy (NCBI): domain Eukaryota; kingdom Metazoa; phylum Chordata; class Amphibia; order Caudata; family Ambystomatidae; genus Ambystoma; species Ambystoma mexicanum. The sequence goes on along the minus strand of NC_090928.1, from coordinate 787,233,730 downwards.
GCACCTCCACCCTCCAGCAGTCAGGGGCACCTGCCAGCAGGCCCCCACACATGTCCCACATATGTCCCCCTGCACCTCCACACCCCGCAGTCATCAGCACCTGCCAGCAGGCCCCACACATGTCCCCCTGCACCCCCACCCCCCAGCAGTCAGGGGCACCTGCCAGCAGGCCCACACACATGTCCCCCTGCACCCCCACCCCCCAGCAGTCAGGGGCACCTGCCAGAAGGCCCCCACACATGTCCCCCTGCACCCCCACTCCCCAGCAGTCAGGGGCACCTGCCAGCAGGCCCCCACACATGCCCCCCAGAACCCCCACCCCCCAGCAGTCAGGGACACCTGCCAGCAGGCCCCCACACATGTCCCCCAGCACCCCCACCCCCCAGCAGTGCAGGGCACCTGCCAGCAGGCCTCCACTCATGTCCCACTCATGTCCCCCAGCACCCCCACCCCCCAGCAGTCAGGGGCACCTGCCAGTAGGCCCCCATTCATGTCCAACACATGTCCCCCTGCACCCCCACCCCCAGCAGTCAGGGGCACCTGCCAGCAGTCCCCCACACATGTCCCACACATGTCCCCCTGCACCCCCACCCCCCAGCAGTCAGGGGCACCTGCCAGCAGGCCTCCACTCATGTCCCACACATGTCCCTCTGCACCCCCACCCCCCAGCAGTCAGGGCCACCTGCCAGCAGGCCCACACACATGTCGCACACATGTCCCCCTGCACCCCCACCCCCCAGCAGTCAGGGGCACCTGCCAGCAGGCTCCCACACATGTCCCCCAGCACCCCCACCCCCCAGCAGTGCAGGGCACCTGCCAGCAGGCCCCCACACATTTCCCCCAGCACCGCCCCCCCACAGCAGTCAGGGGCACCTGCCAGCAGGCCCCCACACATGTCCCCCTGCACCCCTACCTCCCAGCAGTCAGGGGCACCTGCCAGCAGGCCCCCACAAATGTCCCCCTGCACCCCCACCCCCCAGGAGTCAGGGGCACCTGCCAGCAGGCCCCACACATGTCCCCCTGTACCCCTACCCCCCAGCAGTCAGGGGCACCTGCCAGCAGGCCCCCACACATGTCCCCCAGCACCCCCACCCCCCAGCAGTCAGGGGCACGTGCCAGCAGGCCCCCACACATGTCCCACTCATGTCCCCCAGAACCCCCACCCCCAGCAGTCAGGGGCACCTGCCAGCAGGCCCCCACTCATGTCCCACACATGTCCCCCTGCACCTCCACCCTCCAGCAGTCAGGGGCACCTGCCAGCAGGCCCCCACACATGTCCCACATATGTCCCCCTGCACCTCCACACCCCGCAGTCAGCAGCACCTGCCAGCAGGCCCCACACATGTCCCCCTGCACCCCCACCCCCCAGCAGTCAGGGGCACCTGCCAGCAGGCCCACACACATGTCCCCCTGCACCCCCACCCCCCAGCAGTCAGGGGCACCTGCCAGAAGGCCCCCACACATGTCCCCCTGCACCCCCACTCCCCAGCAGTCAGGGGCACCTGCCAGCAGGCCCCCACACATGCCCCCCAGAACCCCCACCCCCCAGCAGTCAGGGACACCTGCCAGCAGGCCCCCACACATGTCCCCCAGCACCCCCACCCCCCAGCAGTGCAGGGCACCTGCCAGCAGGCCTCCACTCATGTCCCACTCATGTCCCCCAGCACCCCCACCCCCCAGCAGTCAGGGGCACCTGCCAGTAGGCCCCCATTCATGTCCAACACATGTCCCCCTGCACCCCCACCCCCAGCAGTCAGGGGCACCTGCCAGCAGTCCCCCACACATGTCCCACACATGTCCCCCTGCACCCCCACCCCCCAGCAGTCAGGGGCACCTGCCAGCAGGCCCCCACACATGTCCCCCAGCACCCCCACCCCCCAGCAGTGCAGGGCACCTGCCAGCAGGCCCCCACATACTTCCCCCAGCACCCCCACCCCACAGCAGTCAGGGGCACCTGCCAGCAGGCCCCCACACATGTCCCCCTGCAACCCCACCTCCCAGCAGTAAAGGGCACCTGCCAGCAGGCCCCCACGCATGTCCCCCTGCACCCCCACCTACCAGCAGTCAGGGGCACCTGCCAGCAGGCCCCACACATGTCCCCCTGCACCCCCACCCCCAGCAGTCAGGGGCACCTGCCAGCAGGCCCCCACACATGTCCCCCAGCACCCCCACCCCCCAGCAGTGCAGGGCACCTGCCAGCAGGCCCCCACACATTTCCCCCAGCACCGCCCCCCCACAGCAGTCAGGGGCACCTGCCAGCAGGCCCCCACACATGTCCCCCTGCACCCCTACCTCCCAGCAGTCAGGGGCACCTGCCAGCAGGCCCCCACAAATGTCCCCCTGCACCCCCACCCCCCAGGAGTCAGGGGCACCTGCCAGCAGGCCCCACACATGTCCCCCTGTACCCCTACCCCCCAGCAGTCAGGGGCACCTGCCAGCAGGCCCCCACACATGTCCCCCAGCACCCCCACCCCCCAGCAGTCAGGGGCACGTGCCAGCAGGCCCCCACACATGTCCCACTCATGTCCCCCAGCACCCCCACCCCCAGCAGTCAGGGGCACCTGCCAGCAGGCCCCCACTCATGTCCCACACATGTCCCCCTGCACCTCCACCCTCCAGCAGTCAGGGGCACCTGCCAGCAGGCCCCCACACATGTCCCACATATGTCCCCCTGCACCTCCACACCCCGCAGTCAGCAGCACCTGCCAGCAGGCCCCACACATGTCCCCCTGCACCCCCACCCCCCAGCAGTCAGGGGCACCTGCCAGCAGGCCCACACACATGTCCCCCTGCACCCCCACCCCCCAGCAGTCAGGGGCACCTGCCAGAAGGCCCCCACACATGTCCCCCTGCACCCCCACTCCCCAGCAGTCAGGGGCACCTGCCAGCAGGCCCCCACACATGCCCCCCAGAACCCCCACCCCCCAGCAGTCAGGGACACCTGCCAGCAGGCCCCCACACATGTCCCCCAGCACCCCCACCCCCCAGCAGTGCAGGGCACCTGCCAGCAGGCCTCCACTCATGTCCCACTCATGTCCCCCAGCACCCCCACCCCCCAGCAGTCAGGGGCACCTGCCAGTAGGCCCCCATTCATGTCCAACACATGTCCCCCTGCACCCCCACCCCCAGCAGTCAGGGGCACCTGCCAGCAGTCCCCCACACATGTCCCACACATGTCCCCCTGCACCCCCACCCCCCAGCAGTCAGGGGCACCTGCCAGCAGGCCCCCACACATGTCCCCCAGCACCCCCACCCCCCAGCAGTGCAGGGCACCTGCCAGCAGGCCCCCACATACTTCCCCCAGCACCCCCACCCCACAGCAGTCAGGGGCACCTGCCAGCAGGCCCCCACACATGTCCCCCTGCAACCCCACCTCCCAGCAGTAAAGGGCACCTGCCAGCAGGCCCCCACGCATGTCCCCCTGCACCCCCACCTACCAGCAGTCAGGGGCACCTGCCAGCAGGCCCCACACATGTCCCCCTGCACCCCCACCCCCAGCAGTCAGGGGCACCTGCCAGCAGGCCCCCACACATGTCCCCCAGCACCCCCACCCCCAGCAGTCAGGGGCACCTGCCAGCAGGCCCCCACATATGTCCCACTCATGTCCCCCAGCACCCCCACCCCCAGCAGTCAGGGGCACCTGCCAGCAGGCCCCCACTCATGTCCCACAATGTCCCCCTGCACCTCCACCCCCCAGCAGTCAGGGGCACCTGCCAGCAGGCCCCCACACATGTCCCACACATATCCCCCTGCATCCCCACCCCCCAGCAGTGCAGGGCACCTGCCTGCAGGCCCCCACACATGTCTTTCTGCACCCCCACCCCCCAGCAGTCAGGGGCACCCGCCAGCAGGCCCCCCACATGTTCCCCTGCACCCCCACCCCTCAGCAGTCAGGGGCACCTGCCAGCAGGTCCCAACACATGTCCCCCTGCACCCCAACCTCCAGCAGTCAGGGGCACCTGCCAGCAGGCCCCCACACATGTCCCCTGCACCCCCACCCCCCAGCAGTCAGGGGCACCTGCCAGCAGGCCCCCACACATGTCCCCCTGGACCCCCACCCCCAGCAGTCAGGGGCACCTGCCAGTAGGCCCCCACACATGTCCCCCTGCACCCCCACCCCCCAGCAGTCAGGGGCACCTGCCAGCAGGCCCCCACACATGTCCCCCTGCACCCCCACCACACAGCAGTCAGGGGCACCTGCCAGCAGGCCCCCACACATGTCCCCCAGCACCCCCACCCCCCAGCAGTCAGGGGCACCTGCCAGCAGGCCCCCGCACATGGCCCCCAGCACCCCCAGCCTCCAGCAGTGCAGGGCACCTGCCAGCAGGCCCCCACTCATGTCCCACTCATGTCCCCCAGCACTCCCACCACCCAGCAGTCAGGAGCAGCTGCCAGCAGCCCCCCACCCATGTCCCACTCATGTCTCCCAGCACCCCCACCCCCCAGCAGTCAGGGGCACCTGCCAGCAGTCCCCCACTCATGTCCCACACATGTCCCCCTGCACCCCCACCCCCCAGCAGTCAGGGGCACCTGCCAGCAGGCCCCCACACATGTCCCACACATGTCCCCCTGCACCCCCACCCCCCAGCAGTCAGGGGCACCTGCCAGCCAGCCCCCACACATGTCCCCCAGCACCCCCACCCCCCAGCAGTCAGGGGCACCTGCCAGCCAGCCCCCACACATGTCCCCCAGCACCCCCACCCCCAGCAGTCAGGGGCACCTGCCAGCAGGCCCCCACACATGTCCCCTTGCACCCCCACCTCCCAGCAGTCAGGGGCACCTGCCAGCAGGCCCGCACACATGTCCCCCCGCACCCCCACCCCCCTGCAGTCAGGGGCAACTGCCAGCAGGCCCCCACTCATGTCCAACACATGTCCCCCTGCACCCCCACCCCCCAGCAGTCAGGGGCACCTGCCAGCAGGCCCCCACACATGTCCCACACATGTCCCCCTGCACCCCCACCCCCCAGCAGTCAGGGGCAACTGCCAGCAGGCCCCCACTCATGTCCAACACATGTCCCCCTGCACCCCCACCCCCCAGCAGTCAGGGGCACCTGCCAGCAGGCCCCCACACATGTCCCCCAGCACCCCCACCCCCCTGCAGTCAGGGGCAACTGCCAGCAGGCCCCCACTCATGTCCAACACATGTCCCCCTGCACCCCCACCCCCCAGCAGTCAGGGGCACCTGCCAGCAGGCCCACACACATGTCCCCCTGCACCCCCACCCCCCAGCAGTCAGGGGCACCTGCCAGAAGGCCCCCACACATGTCCCCCTGCACCCCCACTCCCCAGCAGTCAGGGGCACCTGCCAGCAGGCCCCCACACATGCCCCCCAGAACCCCCACCCCCCAGCAGTCAGGGGCACCTGCCAGCAGGCCCCCACACATGTCCGCCAGCACCCCCACCCCCCAGCAGTGCAGGGCACCTGCCAGCAGGCCTCCACTCATGTCCCACTCATGTCCCCCAGCACCCCCACCCCCCAGCAGTCAGGGGCACCTGCCAGTAGGCCCCCATTCATGTCCAACACATGTCCCCCTGCACCCCCACCCCCAGCAGTCAGGGGCACCTGCCAGCAGGCCCCCACACATGTCCCACACATGTCCCCCTGCACCCCCACCCCCCAGCAGTCAGGGGCACCTGCCAGCAGGCCCCCACACATGTCCCCCAGCACCCCCACCCCCCAGCAGTGCAGGGCACCTGCCAGCAGGCCCCCACACACTTCCCCCAGCACCCCCACCCCACAGCAGTCAGGGGCACCTGCCAGCAGGCCCCCACACATGTCCCCCTGCAACCCCACCTCCCAGCAGTAAAGGGCACCTGCCAGCAGGCCCCCACGCATGTCCCCCTGCACCCCCACCTACCAGCAGTCAGGGGCACCTGCCAGCAGGCCCCACACATGTCCCCCTGCACCCCCACCCCCAGCAGTCAGGGGCACCTGCCAGCAGGCCCCCACACATGTCCCCCAGCACCCCCACCCCCAGCAGTCAGGGGCACCTGCCAGCAGGCCCCCACATATGTCCCACTCATGTCCCCCAGCACCCCCACCCCCAGCAGTCAGGGGCACCTGCCAGCAGGCCCCCACTCATGTCCCACCATGTCCCCCTGCACCTCCACCCCCCAGCAGTCAGGGGCACCTGCCAGCAGGCCCCCACACATGTCCCACACATATCCCCCTGCATCCCCACCCCCCAGCAGTGCAGGGCACCTGCCTGCAGGCCCCCACACATGTCTTTCTGCACCCCCACCCCCCAGCAGTCAGGGGCACCCGCCAGCAGGCCCCACACATGTTCCCCTGCACCCCCACCCCTCAGCAGTCAGGGGCACCTGCCAGCAGGTCCCAACACATGTCCCCCTGCACCCCAACCTCCAGCAGTCAGGGGCACCTGCCAGCAGGCCCCCACACATGTCCCCTGCACCCCCACCCGCCAGCAGTCAGGGGCACCTGCCAGCAGGCCCCCACACATGTCCCCCTGGACCCCCACCCCCAGCAGTCAGGGGCACCTGCCAGTAGGCCCCCACACATGTCCCCCTGCACCCCCACCCCCCAGCAGTCAGGGGCACCTGCCAGCAGGCCCCCACACATGTCCCCCTGCACCCCCACCACACAGCAGTCAGGGGCACCTGCCAGCAGGCCCCCACACATGTCCCCCAGCACCCCCACCCCCCAGCAGTCAGGGGCACCTGCCAGCAGGCCCCCGCACATGGCCCCCAGCACCCCCAGCCTCCAGCAGTGCAGGGCACCTGCCAGCAGGCCCCCACTCATGTCCCACTTTTGTCCCCCAGCACTCCCACCACCCAGCAGTCAGGAGCAGCTGCCAGCAGCCCCCCACCCATGTCCCACTCATGTCTCCCAGCACCCCCACCCCCCAGCAGTCAGGGGCACCTGCCAGCAGTCCCCCACTCATGTCCCACACATGTCCCCCTGCACCCCCACCCCCCAGCAGTCAGGGGCACCTGCCAGCAGGCCCCCACACATGTCCCACACATGTCCCCCTGCACCCCCACCCCCCAGCAGTCAGGGGCACCTGCCAGCCAGCCCCCACACATGTCCCCCAGCACCCCCACCCCCCAGCAGTCAGGGGCACCTGCCAGCCAGCCCCCACACATGTCCCCCAGCACCCCCACCCCCAGCAGTCAGGGGCACCTGCCAGCAGGCCCCCACACATGTCCCCTTGCACCCCCACCTCCCAGCAGTCAGGGGCACCTGCCAGCAGGCCCGCACACATGTCCCCCCGCACCCCCACCCCCCAGCAGTCAGCGGCACCTGCCAGCAGGCCCCACACATGTCCCCCTGCACCCCCACCCCCCAGCAGTCAGGGGTACCTGCCAGCAGACCCCACACATGTTCCCCTGCACCCCTACCCCCAGCAGTCAGGGGCACCTGCCAGCCAGCCCCCACACATGTCCCCTAGCACCCCCACCCCCAGCAGTCAATGGCACCTGCCAGCAGGCCCCCACACATGTCCCACACATGTCCCCCTGCACCCCCACACCCCAGCAGTCAGCGGCACCTGCCAGCAGGCCCAACACATGTCCCCCTGCACCCCCACCCCCCAACAGTCAGGGGCACCTGCCAGCAGGCCCCCACACATTTCCCCCTGCACCCCCACCCCCCAGCAGTCAGGTGCACCTGCCAGCAGGCCCCCACACATGTCCCCCTGCACACCCACCCCCCAGCAGTCAGGGGCACCTGCCAGCAGGCCCCCACACATGTCCCCCAGCACCCCCACCCCCCTGCAGTCAGGGGCAACTGCCAGCAGGCCCCCACTCATGTCCAACACATGTCCCCCTGCACCCCCACCCCCCAGCAGTCAGGGGCACCTGCCAGCAGGCCCCCACACATGTCCCACACATGTCCCCCTGCACCCCCACCCCCCAGCAGTCAGGGGCACCTGCCAGCAGGCCCCCACACATGTCCCCCAGCACTCCCACCCCCCAGCAGTGCAGGGCACCTGCCAGCAGGTCCCCACACATTTCCCCCAGCACCCCAACCCCACAGCAGTCAGGGGCACCTGCCAGCAGGCCCCCACACATGTCCCCCTGCAACCCCACCTCCCAGCAGTAAGGGGCATCTGCCAGCAGGCCCCCACACATGTCTCCCTGCACCCCCACCCCCCAGCAGTCAGGGGCACCTGCCAGCAAGCCCCACACATGTCCCCCTGCACCTCCACCCCCCAGCAGTCAGGGGCACCTGCCAGCAGGACCCCACACATGTCCCCCAGCACCCCCACCCCCAGCAGTCAGGGGCACCTGCCAGCAGGCCCCCACACATGTCCCACTCATGTCCCCCAGCACCCCCACCCCCAGCAGTCAGGGGCACCTGCCAGCAGGCCCCCACTCATGTCCCACCATGTCCCCCTGCACCTCCACCCCCCAGCAGCCAGGGGCACCTGCCAGCAGGCCCCCACACATGTCCCACACATGTCCCCCTGCATCCCCACCCCCCAGCAGTCAGGGCACCTGCCAGCAGGCCCCCACACATGTCTCTCTGCACCCCCACCCCCCAGAGGCAGGGGCACCCACCAGCAGGCCCCACACATGTCCCCCTGCAACCCCACCTCCCAGCAGTAAGGGGCATCTGCCAGCAGGCCCCCACACATGTCTCCCTGCACCCCCACCCCCCAGCAGTCAGGGGCACCTGCCAGCAGGCCCCACACATGTCCCCCTGCACCCCCACCCCCCAGCAGTCAGGGGCACCTGCCAGCAGGCCCCCACACATGTCCCCCAGCACCCCCACCCCCAGCAGTCAGGGGCACCTGCCAGCAGGCCCCCACACATGTCCCACTCATGTCCCCCAGCACCCCCACCCCCAGCAGTCAGGGGCACCTGCCAGCAGGCCCCCACTCATGTCCCACCATGTCCCCCTGGACCCCCACCCCCAGCAGTCAGGGGCACCTGCCAGTAGGCCCCCACACATGTCCCCCTGCACCCCCACCCCCCAGCAGTCAGGGGCACCTGCCAGCAGGCCCCCACACATGTCCCCCTGCACCCCCACCACACAGCAGTCAGGGGCACCTGCCAGCAGGCCCCCACACATGTCCCCCAGCACCCCCACCCCCAGCAGTCAGGGGCACCTGCCAGCAGGCCCCCGCACATGGCCCCCAGCACCCCCACCCTCCAGCAGTGCAGGGCACCTGCAAGCAGGCCCCCACTCATGTCCCACTCATGTCCCCCAGCACTCCCACCACCCAGCAGTCAGGAGCAGCTGCCAGCAGCCCCCCACCCATGTCCCACTCATGTCTCCCAGCACCCCCACCCCCCAGCAGTCAGGGGCACCTGCCAGCAGTCCCCCACTCATGTCCCACACATGTCCCCCTGCACCCCCACCCCCCAGCAGTCAGGGGCACCTGCCAGCAGGCCCCCACACATGTCCCACACATGTCCCCCTGCACCCCCACCCCCCAGCAGTCAGGGGCACCTGCCAGCCAGCCCCCACACATGTCCCCCAGCACCCCCACCCCCCAGCAGTCAGGGGCACCTGCCAGCCAGCCCCCACACATGTCCCCCAGCACCCCCACCCCCAGCAGTCAGGGGCACCTGCCAGCAGGCCCCCACACATGTCCCCTTGCACCCCCACCTCCCAGCAGTCAGGGGCACCTGCCAGCAGGCCCGCACACATGTCCCCCCGCACCCCCACCCCCCAGCAGTCAGCGGCACCTGCCAGCAGGCCCCACACATGTCCCCCTGCACCCCCACCCCCCAGCAGTCAGGGGTACCTGCCAGCAGACCCCACACATGTTCCCCTGCACCCCCACCCCCAGCAGTCAGGGGCACCTGCCAGCCAGCCCCCACACATGTCCCCTAGCACCCCCACCCCCAGCAGTCAATGGCACCTGCCAGCAGGCCCCCACACATGTCCCACACATGTCCCCCTGCACCCCCACACCCCAGCAGTCAGCGGCACCTGCCAGCATGCCCAACACATGTCCCCCTGCACCCCCACCCCCCAACAGTCAGGGGCACCTGCCAGCAGGCCCCCACACATTTCCCCCTGCACCCCCACCCCCCAGCAGTCAGGTGCACCTGCCAGCAGGCCCCCACACATGTCCCCCTGCACACCCACCCCCCAGCAGTCAGGGGCACCTGCCAGCAGGCCCCCACACATGTCCCCCAGCACCCCCACCCCCCTGCAGTCAGGGGCACCTGCCAGCAGGCCCCCACTCATGTCCAACACATGTCCCCCTGCACCCCCACCCCCCAGCAGTCAGGGGCACCTGCCAGCAGGCCCCCACACATGTCCCACACATGTCCCCCTGCACCCCCACCCCCCAGCAGTCAGGGGCACCTGCCAGCAGGCCCCCACACATGTCCCCCAGCACCCCCACCCCCCAGCAGTGCAGGGCACCTGCCAGCAGGTCCCCACACATTTCCCCCAGCACCCCAACCCCACAGCAGTCAGGGGCACCTGCCAGCAGGCCCCCACACATGTCCCCCTGCAACCCCACCTCCCAGCAGTAAGGGGCATCTGCCAGCAGGCCCCCACACATGTCTCCCTGCACCCCCACCCCCCAGCAGTCAGGGGCACCTGCCAGCAGGCCCCACACATGTCCCCCTGCACCCCCACCCCCCAGCAGTCAGGGGCACCCACCAGCAGGCCCCACACATGTTCCCCTGCACCGCCACCCCTCAGCAGTCAGGGGCACCTGCCAGCAGGTCCCAACACATGTCCCCCTGCACCCCAACCTCCAGCAGTCAGGGGCACCTGCCAGCAGGCCCCCACACATGTCCCCTGCACCCCCACCCCCCAGCAGTCAGGGGCACCTGCCAGCAGGCCCCCACACATGTCCCACTGGACCCCCACCCCCCAGCAGTCAGGGGCACCTGCCAGCAGGCCCCCACACATGTCCCCCTGCACCCCCACCCCCCAGCAGTCAGGGGCACCTGCCAGCAGGCCCCCACACATGTCCCCCTGCACCGCCACCCCACAGCAGTCAGGTGCACCTGCCAACAGGCCCCCACACATGTCCCCCAGCACCCCCACCCCCCAGCAGTCAGGGGCACCTGCCAGCAGGCCCCCACACATGGCCCCCAGCACCCCCACCCCCCAGCAGTGCAGGGCACCTGCCAGCAGGCCCCCACTCATGTCCCACTCATGTCCCCCAGCACCACCACCCCCAAGCAGTCAGGAGCAGCTGCCAGCAGCCCCCACTCATGTCCCACTCATGTCTCCCAGCACCCCCACCCCCCAGCAGTCAGGGGCACCTGCCTGCAGTCCCCCACTCATGTCCCACATATGTCCCCCTGCACCCCCACCCCCAGCAGTCAGGGGCACCTGCCAGCAGGCCCCCACACATGTCCCACACATGTCCCCCTGCACCCCCACCCCCCCAGCAGTCAGGGGTACCTGCCAGCAGGCCCCCACACATGTCCCCCAGCACCCCCAACCCCCAGCAGTGCAGGGCACCTGCCAGAAGGCCCCCGCACATGTCCCCCAGCACCCCCACCCCCAGCAGTCAGGGGCACCTGCCAGCAGGCCCCCACACATGTCCCCTGCACCCCCACACCACAGCAGTCAATGGCACCTGCCAGCAGGCCCACACACATGTCCCACACATGTCCCCCTGCACCCCCACACCCCAGCAGTCAGCGGCACCTGCCAGCAGGCCCAACACATGTCCCCCTGCACCCCCACCCCCCAGCAGTCAGGGGCACCTGCCAGCAGGCCCCCACACATTTCCCCCTGCACCCCCACCCCCCAGCAGTCAGGTGCACCTGCCAGCAGGCCCCCACACATGTCCCCCTGCACACCCACCCCCCAGCAGTCAGGGGCACCTGCCAGCAGGACCCCACACATGTCCCCCAGCACCCCCACCCCCCAGCAGTGCAGGGCACCTACCAGCAGGCCCCCACTCATGTCCCACTCATATCCCCCAGCCCCCCCACCCCCCAGCAGTCAGGGGCACCTGCCAGCAGTCCCCCACTCATGTCCCACATATGTCCCCCTGCACCCCCACCCCCCAGCAGTCAGGGGCACCTGCCAGCAGGCCCCCACACATGTCCCACACATGTCCCCCTGCACCCCCACCCCCCAGCAGTCAGGGGTACCTGCCAGCAGGCCCCCACACATGTCCCCCAGCACCCCCAACCCCCAGCAGTGCAGGGCACCTGCCAGAAGGCCCCCGCACATGTCCCCCAGCACCCCCACCCCCAGCAGTCAGGGGCACCTGCCAGCAGGCCCCCACTCATGTCCCACTCATGTCCCCCAGCACCCCCACCCCCAAGCAGTCAGGAGCAGCTGCCAGCAGCCCCCACTCATGTCCCACTCATGTCTCCCAGCACCCCCACCCCCCAGCAGTCAGGGGCACCTGCCAGCAGTCCCCCACTCATGTCCCACATATGTCCCCCTTCACCCCCACCCCCCAGCAGTCAGGGGCGCCTGCCAGCAGGCCCCCACACATGTCCCACACATGTCCCCCAGCACCCCCACCCCCCAGCAGTCAGGGGTACCTGCCAGCAGGCCCCCACACATGTCCCTCTGCACCCCCACCCCCAGCAGTCAGGGTCACCTGCCAGCCAGCCCCCACACATGTCCCCCAGCACCCCCACCCCCAGCAGTCAGGGGCACCTGCCAGCAGGCCCCCACACATGTCCCTTGCACCCCCACACCACAGCAGTCAATGGCACCTGCCAGCAGGCCCACACACATGTCCCACACATGTCCCCCTGCACCCCCACACCCCAGCAGTCAGCGGCAACTGCCAGCAGGCCCAACACATGTCCCCCTGCACCCCCACCCCCCAGCAGTCAGGGGCACCTGCCAGCAGGCCCCCACACATTTCCCCCTGCACCCCCACCCCCCAGCAGTCAGGTGCACCTGCCAGCAGGCCCCCACACATGTCCCCCTGCACACCCACCCGCCAGCAGTCAGGGGCACCTGCCAGCAGGCCCCCACACATGTCCCCCAGCACCCCCACCCCCCTGCAGTTAGGGGCACCTGCCAGCAGGACCCCACACATGTCCCCCAGCACCCCCACCCCCAAGCAGTGCAGGGCACCTGCCAGCAGGCCCCCACTCATGTCCCACTCATATCCCCCAGCCCCCAGCAGTCAGGGGCACCTGCCAGCAGCCCCCACTCATGTCCCACTCATGTCCCCCAGCATCCCCACCCCCCAGCAGTCAGGGGCACCTGCCAACAGGCCCCCACACATGTCCCACACATGTCCCTGTTAGGCAGAAACCTGTGCAGTTCCCTCTAGGACCACTGCAAAAGATTTAGGACTACAGGCGTTTGGCGGTGAACCCACTTGGTAGCAGTCTGTACCACACAGATTCACTTGGTAGCTGTGGCTGAGCAGTCAGACTTCCCTCAAGAAAAGTTGAGCAGTATGTGAAGTATACAAAATAGGGCAATTCTTCACAGCAAGACAAGCAAACACGCAACGAGGCTTAGTGTAAAGATATGAAGGTATTTATTTATAACAAAACATCTATGAAAAACACTATGGCACTATCACGGCAAACAAATCAAACACAATTACTCTACAAAGCAGAAAACGATCAATCCCCCTAGCAATATTTTGACAACTCTAGGTTCTACCTGTACCACTTTTTTTCAGACAGAGGTATATACCTCAACCTAGATGACACTCTAATATTAGTTAGGACGGGAGAGAAAAATAAGCAGGTTATGAAATCAACACAGTTCAATCCTTTGCGGATAAAATGCAAGGCAGGAAGGCAAGAATCACAAAAGATCATCAAGTTCAGAGGCCAGGCCCACTCGGAGAGAGGCAAGGCGCGATGTCCCAAAAAGTCTCTAGTGGAGATGCATTCAAGTCTTTGTAGCAAATTGTTATCGGCAGATTGAACCAGTTCAGAACAATAAATGAGAAAAGCTTGAAGGCGACCCAACGGAAAGGAGAGGATTAAGACACCTCACTCGAACCGATCGAAAGGGAAGCCAGGCGGACACGGTACCTTGTTGTGGAGGGCAGCTCCGGCGGGGGCAGTTGTTCCTGGTGGTGGATGCACGTCGGGTCTTTGCCAAGAGTAGAGATGATCTCGTCGTCGAAGAAAAGTGAAGTCCGGTGCACCACCAGGGAAGAGACCAGCCGCGGAGTGCTCTGTCACAAGGCACCACCTTTTGGTTGCGGTACAGGGGTAGTGGCTATCCGGTTGCCGAGGTGCTCTGCACTGGCAATTCGACCACTGCGTCCTGAGGCGAATAAAAAGCAAAGGAGACTGGTTGTTCCCACCAGCCAGGGGAAGAGACTCTCCGGCAGGGAGATCTCCGCTGTCGTCGGTGTCACGGCTCGCTCCCTTCGCTCCCGTTCCCGCCACTTGGGAGCATAGTTTGGGGTTTATTCCCTACTGGACATTTCCTCCAAACCTTACTCTACAGTACTGTGATGAATTAGGAGCACTAAAACCCTATTTTCCAAGTTACTTCCCTTCCGGATCCATTCCAGGTTTTTGGCAGCCAGCATGCTACTTTAATCTAATGACTATGCTTTCCGGAATGACTATGCTTCCCAGAATGCCTGGCTCACTGCTTCACCTCCTCCCTTGCAGGACAAGGTTGGGTGGAGGATAGGCAACACCTGTGGCTGCAGGTGCAGCAGGCGGCACACCTGAGAGGTGAGCTTGTTAAGCAGCTTTAAAAGCCTCAGTTTGCTTCAGTCCAGCGCTGGTCATTGTTGCAGCGTTCCTGTCGTGACTGGTCCCTTGTTCCTAGTTTCTAGTTTTTGTGCCCAGTTTCTAGTTAGTGTTTCTTGTTCCTTGTCCTGGAATTCGTATTTGTATGCTTAATTTATTTCTGCCTTCTGGAAATCCCTTTCTCCCTTTCTCTGTCTGCAGGCAGCCTTTCTCTGAGCTTTCCTTTTGCTGCAGCCCAATTGCCTGTGTTCACTGTTTCCTAGAAATTGTCCTTTGCTACTGAAAGACTTGATGCATTAATCTTTCCTTTACAGGTTTAGTTTCCTGCCTTTTCACCTTGGATGGGTGGGAAGGTTTCCCTTTTGATATCGTTTTCACTGCTCCTGATCCTTACCTTCTATTGGGATCCATGCCATGTTTTCCTTTACACTTTTGCATTTATTTCCTATTTTATTATTAGGTGTGGGAAGCTGTTGTAACTAGCTCCTGTGTGATTATCTTTTGTTTTCCACACTGTACTATTCCTTCTTGCCTCTTGACTTGGGTTTAGGTATTTAGTTATCCTCACTCTTTGCCTTTACTGCCTTCTGGGTTCTTGTTTGATTTACAGGGTTGTGGGTTTAGTACTGACTTTTGAGTGGTCTTTCCGGTCCTCGTGAATACGGACATCCAAGTGGTCTTTCCGGTCTTCGTGAGTACTGTTTCCAAATTCTTTATTCAGTACCGTCTAGAGTGTCAGCTCACAGATTCTGTCCCTGCTTGCCCTCTACGTGGGTTTAGCGCTGTCAGTATCTGTAATAGCATAGTGGGTAAGGAGTTTGCCGACTTTCCTTTCAGTCATAAGGAGGTTCTAAGTGCTTACCCTACATTCCTTTTTCATATAGTGGTATACACGAGTCTTGGGTATTGAATGCACGTTGTTAGAGTCAAGGTTGTTTACTGTGTATTTTGTGCACATTTCCCCTGCCATATCCATCGCCTTCTTCCTTTCCTGACAGTCGGGAAGTGGTGAGTCGGTTCCGCAGGGCTCCACCGGAGGTGTCGTCGTGCAGGTCGGCTCAGCGTTACCCTCGTCGGATTCTTAGGTCCTGTGGCGACTTCTGAAGATCCAGTCCCAAAAGCCCTGCTTTTATGCAGAAAACCCCCATTCATTCAGCCTAGCTGTCAATCAACACATGCTAAGTGGTGAGCGGGAAGGCTCACCACTTGGGCCAATCACTCCAGAGTGCGACCGGAGTTGGCAAGGCAACTCGTTTCAGGGTGCCTAAACCCCCTCCCACAACCCTGTGGTAACCCAGACAGAATGGCACCACTTTGGAGGGTCTCTGTCCAGAGGCCCGCCAAAAGTGGAACAAAGGGCTCAACCTTTAGTTTAGGAGTCACAGAGACGAACACAGACGCCATTTTAAAAACCGAGTTCTGGCAGAAAATACGATCCGATAAACTTATTTAAGATAAGGAGACCGGTGGTACGTTAGAGATTAACGGGAAAAAGGGTCAATCTCCAACAATGGGACGAATCCCATAGGGTTATGTTCGGGGTCGAACACAACAAGTAGTTTCCATTGCCACCAGCCAAAACTCGACGAGGGGGGGGCGGGACAGTGCCCCCTCGAGTAACAGATCTAGGGGTAATCGAATTACCCCTACTAGTACGTCCACAATAAGATGGTTTGTACTAGTTCTGTTAGTCAATTTAGGTCTAGTAAAGCCAATGGTGACTTTACATGTACGGGGAGACAGTAGTCAGTCCCCGGGTATGGGGTCTATGGTGGGGGTCCGCTAGGACGCCCCAGTGTTACGGCACGTAGGGTGCGGTGTAACACACATAGAAAAACATATGAGACCCTGTTAGGCGGATACCTGTGCAGTTCCCTCTGGGACCACTGCAAAAGATTTAGGACTACAGGTGTTTGGCGGTGAACCCACTTGGTAGCAGTCTGTACCACACAGATTCACTTGGTAGCTGTGGCTGAGCAGTCAGACCTCTCTCAAGAAAAGTTGAGCAGTGTGTGGAGTATACAAAATAGGGCAATTCTTCACAGCAAGACAAGAAAACACGCAACGAAGCTTAGTGTAAAGATATTAAGGTATTTCTTTATAACAGAACATCTATGAAAAACACTATGGCACTAACACGGCAAACAAATCAAACACAATTACTCTACGAAGAAGAAAACAATCAATCTCCCTAGCAATATTTCGACAACTCTAGGTTCTACTGGTATCACTTATTTTCAGACAGAGGTCTATACCTCATCCTAGATGACACTCTAATATTGGTTAGGACGGGAGAGAAAAATAAGCAGGTTACGAAATCAACACAGTTCAATCCTTCGCGGATAAAATGCAAGGCAGGAAGGCAAGAATCACAATAGATCATAAAGTTCAGAGGCCAGGCCCACTCGGAGAGAGGCAAGGCGCGATGTCCCAAAAAGTCTCTAGTGGAGATGCATTCAAGTCTTTGTAGCAAATTGTTATCGGCAGATTGAACCAGTTCAGAACAACAAATGAGAAAAGCTTGAAGGCGACCCAACGGAAAGGAGAGGATTAAGACACCTCACTCGAACCGATCGAAAGGGTAGCCAGGCGGACACGGTACCTTGTTGTGGAGGGCAGCTCCGGCGGGGGCAGTTGTTCCTGGTGGTGGACAGTGCCCCCTCGAGTAACAGATCTAGGGGTAATCGAATTACCCCTACTAGTACGTCCACAATAAGATGGTTTGTACTAGTTCTGTTAGTCAATTTAGGTCTAGTAAAGCCAATGGTGACTTTACATGTACGGGGAGACAGTAGTCAGTCCCCGGGTATGGAGTCTATGGTGGGGGTCCGCTAGGACGCCCCAGTGTTACGGCACGTAGGGTGCGGTGTAACACACATAGAAAAACATATGAGACCCTGTTAGGCGGATACCTGTGCAGTTCCCTCTGGGACCACTGCAAAACATTTAGGACTACAGGTGTTTGGCGGTGAACCCACTTGGTAGCAGTCTGTACCACACAGATTCACTTGGTAGCTGTGGCTGAGCAGTCAGACCTCTCTCAAGAAAAGTTGAGCAGTGTGTGGAGTATACAAAATAGGGCAATTCTTCACAGCAAGACAAGAAAACACGCAACGAAGCTTAGTGTAAAGATATTAAGGTATTTCTTTATAACAGAACATCTATGAAAAACACTATGGCACTAACACGGCAAACAAATCAAACACAATTACTCTACGAAGAAGAAAACAATCAATCTCCCTAGCAATATTTTGACAACTCTAGGTTCTACTGGTATCACTTATTTTCAGACAGAGGTCTATACCTCATCCTAGATGACACTCTAATATTGGTTAGGACGGGAGAGAAAAATAAGCAGGTTACGAAATCAACACAGTTCAATCCTTCGCGGATAAAATGCAAGGCAGGAAGGCAAGAATCACAATAGATCATAAAGTTCAGAGGCCAGGCCCACTCGGAGAGAGGCAAGGCGCGATGTCCCAAAAAGTCTCTAGTGGAGATGCATTCAAGTCTTTGTAGCAAATTGTTATCGGCAGATTGAACCAGTTCAGAACAACAAATGAGAAAAGCTTGAAGGCGACCCAACGGAAAGGAGAGGATTAAGACACCTCACTCGAACCGATCGAAAGGGTAGCCAGGCGGACACGGTACCTTGTTGTGGAGGGCAGCTCCGGCGGGGGCAGTTGTTCCTGGTGGTGGATGCACGTCGGGTCTTTGCCAAGAGTAGAGATGATCTTGTCGTCGAAGAAAAGTGAAGTCCAGTGCACCACCAGGGAAGAGACCAGCCGCGGAGTGCTCCGTCACAAGGCACCAACTTTTGGTCGTGGTACAGGGGTAGTGGCTATCCGGTTGCCAAGGTGCTCTGCTCGGGCAATTCGACCACTGCGTCCTGAGGCGAATAAAAAGCAAAGGGGACTGGTTGTTCCCACCAGCCAGGGGAAGAGACTCTCCGGCAGGGAGATCTCCTCTGTCGTTGGGAAGTGGTGAGTCGGTACCGCAGGGCTCCACCGGAGGTGTCGTCGTGCAGGTCGGCTCAGCGTGACCCTCTTCGGATTCTTAGGTCCTGTGGTGACTTCTGAAGATCCAGTCCCAAAAGCCCTGCTTTTATGCAGAAAACCCCCATTCATTCAGCCTAGCTGTCAATCAACACATGCTAAGTGGTGAGCGGGAAGGCTAACCCCTTGGGCCAATCACTCCAGAGTGCGACCGGAGTTGGCAAGGCAACTCGGTCCAGGGTGCCTAAACCCCCTCCCACACCCCTCTGATAACCCAGACAGAATGGCACCACTTTGGAGGGTCTCTGTCCAGAGGCCCGCCAAAAGTGGAACAAAGGGCTCAACCTTTGGTTTAGGAGTCACAGAGACGAACACAGACGCCATTTTAAAAACTTTGTTCTGGCAGAAAATAGCATCCGATAAACTTATTTAAGATAAGGAGACCGGTGGTACGTTAGAGATTAACGAGAAAAAAAGGGTCAACCCCCAACAATGGGACAAATCCCATAGGGTTATGTTCGGGGTCGAACATAACAAGTAGTTTCCACTGCCACCAGCCAAAACCCGACGAGGGGGGACGGGACAGTGCCCCCTCGAGTAACAGACCTAGGAGTAATCGAATTACCCCTACTAGTACGTCCACAATAAGATGGTTTGTACTAGTTCTGTTAATAAATTTAGGTCTAGTAAAGCCAATGGTGACTTTACATGCCCGGGGAGACAGTAGTCAGTCCCCGGGTATGGAGTCTATGTTGGGGGTCCGCTAGGATGCCCCAGTGTTACGGCACGTAGGGTGCGGTGTAACACACATAGAAAAACATATGAGACCCTATGGAGTAAAAGACCCCATAGCCCATCGAACACATTGACATGTCAAAGGAATTACACACATACATGTCCAAGAGTGGGAGAAAAGAGTCTCACTCTTGGCAGGATGGAAAAAAACAAACTCCAGAAATCCAGCAAAGCTGCTGGGGGACTCACTAGGTTAGGAAATTCAGCGTAAACAGAGAATTCTCCCTAACACTCGCCCCCCCCCGACTAAGGGACAGGAGGATTTAATCCACTCCTGGATGAATCTCATACCTCTAGTCGATGACATACATCCTAGAGAGACCATCAGCATTTTGGTGGTGACACCCTGACCTGTGCTCAATGGTGAAATCAAACCCTTGCAGGCAGATCGACCATGTCAATAGTTTTGGGTTTTCCGCTTTCATTTGCATTAACCATCTCAAGGGTTGGTGGTCAGTCTGAATGACAAAAGTCGAACCATACAAGTACGGCCTAAACTTCTTCAGAGCCCACACGATAACAATGCACTCTCTTTCGATTGTTGCCCACCTTGTTTCAGGATCCTTCAGCTTGCGGCTGATGAAGCAAACGGGGTGCTCCCTACCTTTCCCATCCAGTTGACTGAGTACGGCACCTATTCCTACATTTGAAGCATCTGTCTGCACAATGAAGTGTTGGCAGTAATCAGGAGCTTTGAGTACCTGGGCTTGGCAAAGAGCCTTTTTCAGGTTTTCAAAAGCCTGATCGCACTCCTCGTTCCATTTAACCTTTTTAGGAAATTTGGGCAAGGAGATGACATTCAGTGGAGAAGCTATGGTCCCATAGTTCTCTATGAAATTCCTGTAATACCCAGTGAGGCTTAGGAAGGCTCTCACCTGGATTTGAGTAGTCGGTGTTGTCCAATTTTCCACAACTTCAATTTTACTGAGCAAAGGCCTTATTTCTCCACCGCCTACCTCATGCCCAAGATAGACTACCTTACTCTGTCCAATTTGGCATTTGCTCGCCTTTATGGTCCGATTGGTTTGTCCAAGAGCCTGCAAAACATCTCTCAGGTGGGTTACATGTTCTTCCCAGGAATGGCTGAACACTGCAATGTCATCCAAGTATGCCATGCAGAAATCCTCCATCCCATTCAGAACCTGGTTTACCATCCGTTGGAACGTAGCAGGTGCATTCTTCAATCCGAAAGGCATTACCTTAAACTGGTATAAGCCAACGGGGGTAGAAAATGCAGTTTTCTCCTTGGCATGGTCTGTCAGGGCTATTTGCCAATAGCCTGACATCAAGTCAAATGTGCTGAGGAACTTGGCGGCGCCAAGTTTATCCACCAACTCATCTGTTCTTGGCAAAGGGTGGGCATCAGGTTTGGTGACTGCATTGAGAGCTCTATAATCCATGCAGAATCTAAGTTCTTTAGATCAGGCCTTTGGTACTAACACAACTGGGCTAGACCATGGACTAGTAGAGGGCTCTATTACCCCGAGATCAAGCATCTTGCTGACCACACCTTTGATGTGTGTTCGTACGTTTTCTGACATGCGGTATCCTCTGCTTTTGACTGGCAGACAGTCATCAGTGAGTATGTCGTGCTGGCCCCAAGGGGTCAAGCCTGGTGAAAGCGAGAACATTGAGGCAAACTGATTCAACATAGATTTGCACTCGTCTTGTTGCTCGGGTGTCAGATTGGAGGAGAGATTTACTCCTTCAATTTTTTCGTCTAAGGGTAAGCCTCTGAGGAGATCCAGAAGAGCTTCACTCTCTTCTTCTTCCTCGGATGATGCTAGGAGCAACGCTCCTACATCACGCTTTAAGTCGGTTGGTGTGAAAGACTGTCGGACCCTCCTTGGGATTGCCCAAGTCCACCAGATAGTTAACCTCTCCGAGTGTACCCACTACTCGGAAGGGTCCCATCCACTTATCTTGCAAGGCCCTCTGCCTTGTTGGGATCATAACGAGAACGAGCTGGTCTTGAGCGAACTCAACCATGTTAGCCTTTTGATCGTGCCAGTGCTTGACCAATGCTTGTCCAGCTTTCAAGTTATCGCTTGCTTCCGTCATCATGTGTGACATTCTCCTCCGGAGACCTATCACGTAGTCAGTCACTCTGACTGGCTTGGGGGAAGGAGCACTCTCCAACCCTTCCTTAATCAGGGCCATTGGACCTCTGACGGGATGACCATAGAAGAGTTCGAAGGGCGAGTAACCTACGCCTTCCTGAGGGCATGGCAGTAGAAGGTCCCACTTACGCTTAAGGGGTTCCTCTAAAGCACCTATCATGCTCTTCATGGTTCGGTTGAACCGTTCTACCAACCCATTGGTTTGTGGGTGGTAAGCCGTTGAGAACTTGTAAGTAACTCTGCAGGTTTTCCACATGGCTTTCATGTAGTGGGACATAAAGTTTGACCCCCTGTCAGAGATTACTTCCTTAGGAAACCCGACCCTAGTAAAAATACCAAGGAGGGCCTTAGCCACAGCCGGAGCTGTAACAGTCCTCATAGGAATTGCCTCAGGATACCTAGTAGCATGGTCTACTACAACAAGTATAAACCTGTTGCCTGAGGAGGTTGGAGGATCAAGGGGACCAACAATGTCAATCCCTACTCTCTCAAATGGGACTCCCACGACTGGGAGAGGCACTAAAGGTGCCACATTCTTGGAGCCAACCTTACCAGAGATCTGGCAGGTGTGGCAGCTCCTGCAGTGTTTTTCTACTTCGGCCCCCATCTTCGGCCAATAGAAGTAGAGAGAGAGCCTTTCCTTAGTCTTCTTGAAACTCAAGTGACCAGCCAAAGGAATCTCGTGGGCTAACTGCAAGAACTGTGGTCTGTTCTCTTGGGGTACTACGAGTCGTTTGTAGTCTCCAGGTGCAGACTCGGTCGGTTCACTGTAGAAGAGGCCATCTTCCCAGTGCAACCTGTATTTCCCGGGCTCTTGCCTTCAGCCTGAGCTTCTGCCTGGTGGCAAAGACCTTCCAGAGTTGGACATTCTCTCTGTCCCTTACTGAAGTTCTGCCCTGCTGGGCCCACCTTCTGCCAGTAAAGACTGCAGTTCAGGATGGTCAAAAGGATCCAGATCTCCAATGAGTTCCTGGCCTTCCATTAGCTCTTCCTCAGAGTCTAATTCTACCACACAGGGTTGTACCTCCCTCTTAGCCTCGGCTGGAGGTGGAGTTACGGGTGTAACTGTGGACAACCACGGGGAAGTCCGTGTTGTCTGCACTGGAATGCGGGCTGCTGGTTTCGGGATAGAAGTTTTAGGTTTCCCTTTCACTTCTGATTTCTTGGAGACAGCGGCCGACAATTCCAGTGGAGCAGGAGTGATATCTTTCTTCATCATCTCCTGGAGAGTACCGCGCATGGTCCTCTCTCTTGCAGGTCTGGTTAGCTCCTGTAACCGTTTACTTTGAGGTCTGGGAGTATGCGATACAACTCCGAGAGTTTTCAAATCGTTACCCAACAGTACGCGTCCTGGTACTTCACTCTGTATGCTGACAGGTATCTTCACAGTCATGTCGTTACACTGGATGAGAACTGGCAATTGGGGAAGCATCTGCACAGGCCCTCCAGCTAACTTGGTGAGGAGTTTGGGTGCCTTAGCAACTTCCTCAGCCTGAAAAAACGATTTAACCACCACAGTTATGCTGGCCCCAGTGTCCCTAATGGCAGGAGTCTCCTGACCATTCACCTGGACACTGTCCTTATAATACTCTTTAGTATTATCAGGGATAGAATTATAGACATCTAAATTCTGTTGTTCCCACAACCCCAGAGATACTAAAGAAACGCTGGCTGAGACTCCAATGAGTTCGTCCAGCTAGCAGTAGAAAGTTTCCACTTGCCATTTGGACTTCCTCCTCTGGAGCGAAGGCTAAGGAGACAAGCTGGACCCCTGAAGGTTTACCCTTACATCTGGGATCTCCTTTCACGTGGTCAGTCGAGCCACAAACAAAGCATTTACCGAATGCTTTCTGGAATGGTGGCTTGTTCTGACCTCCTTCTGGTTTGGCACCAGAAGACACACTATTCTGCTGTGGTTTTCCCGGTGGCTTACCCTTCTGGTTTTGTTTGGGGCCCTCTTTGGAATGTGAGTTATTCGAATTCTCTTTTGAGTCTTTTTTAGGCTGTTTTCCCTCATCCTTTTTCTGAGTTGCCCCAGAATCCTTATGAGAAGCCCTGTTGGCAACCCACAAGTCAGCAGCCTTAGCTAGCTCCCTGTAATCCAATTCCTTCGAATCAGCCATGTGCTGTCTGAGCTCAGGAGAACAGGCATCATAAATAGACTCCTACATAAAAAGATTTCTCATACCCTCATAAGTGTTCACTTTGTAACCCTTAATCCATCCCTCTAAGTTTTTCAACCCTTCACTCACCCAGGGAGCCCAAGGGGTACCATCATGCTTTTTGAGGGTTCTAAACCTCTTAATATACTGGGAAGGGGTCTTCCCAAATCTAGCTATTAAAGCTAGTTTCACACTTTCGTAATCCGTCTTATCCGCCTCCCCCAACTCCATTACCACATCAGTCGCAACAGGAGGGAGCCTAGAGAACAACCAGGGAAGCAACGCATTCCGGGTGATGTCCTGGAGGACATGATTGTATTCGAACAGTTTCAACCAATCCAACACATCCAATCTCGGTTCATACATACCCACTAATTCCTTCGGCATCCGGGGTCTTTTGGGACTGGAGCTCCTAGAGGAACCAGAGGAGAGAGAAGCATTTTCCATAGACAACCTTTTCATCTCTAACTCGTGATTAAGTTCTATTTCTCTGAGTCTTAACTCAGCCTGCTTCTGCTCAGCCTGGGCATTCATCCGTCTGAACTCAAGCTCTTGGTTTCGTTCAGATTGAGCCAAGAACCATTTGCATTCTAGTTCGAGCTTCTTTTTTTCAAGTTCAAAATAAGCAGGGTTACTTGTGGGACCTGGTATGGGCCCCGTAGGCACAGCTGGTAAGGCAGGTAGAGGAGCAGGGGAGACAGTTTCGTTAGCCTCTCCGTCCTCGTCAGCCTCTTCATCGCTATCATCAGAATTACGATTCAGATCAACACCATCACTGTTATCTACAGTCGCTGGAGAGATTGGTTCCTCTGAACCAGTACCCAGACTTTGGTTCGCCAGCAATCTCTCTATTAGTTCTAACTTCTTGCCTCTTACAGGAAGATTCTCTTGCCTACAGAGAGCTCGCAGACTCTCAGTATTTTCACCTGACAAGGACTCTTGACTGTAAGTTTCCATCGTAGACATGTTTTTTGAAAGTTGCTTTTTGTGCAAAGTTTTGTGGTTAGTTATCCTACAGTGTCGAAAAGCACTCCAAACTGTATACTCAATACAAATCCCACAGCTGCCACCAGTGTTAGGTGGAAACCTGTGCAGTTCCCTCTGGGACCACTGCAAAAGATTTAGGACTACAGGCGTTTGGCGGTGAACCCACTTGGTAGCAGTCTGCACCACACAGATTCACTTGGTAGCTGTGGCTGAGCAGTCAGACTTCCCTCAAGAAAAGTTGAGCAGTATGTGGAGTATACAAAATAGGGCAATTCTTCACAGCAAGACAAGCAAACACGCAACAAGGCTTAGTGTAAAGATATTAAGGTATTTATTTATAACAAAACATCTATGAAAAACACTATGGCACTATCACGGCAAACAAATCAAACACAATTACTCTACGAAGAAGAAAACGATCAATCCCCATAGCAATATTTCGACAAGTCTAGGTTTTACTGGTACCACTTATTTTCAGACAGAGGTGTATACCTCAACCTAGATGACACTCTAATAATAGTTAGGACGGGAGAGAAAAATAAGCAGGTTACGAAATCAACACAGTTCAATCCTTCGCGGATAAAATGCAAGGCAGGAAGGCAAGAATCACAATAGATCATCAAGTTCAGAGGCCAGGCCCACTCGGAGAGAGGCAAGGCGCGATGTCCCAAAAAGTCTCTAGTGGAGATGCATTCAAGTCTTTGTAGCAAATTGTTATCGGCATATTGAACCAGTTCAGAACAATACATGAGAAAAGCTTGAAGGCGACCCAACGGAAAGGAGAGGATTAAGACACCTCACTCGAACTGATCGAAAGGGAAGCCAGGCGGCCAGGTACCTTGTTGTGGAGGGCAGCTCCGGCGGGGGCAGTTGTTCCTGGTGGTGGATGCACGTCGGGTCTTTGCCAAGAGTAGAGATGATCTCGTCGTCGAAGAAAAGTGAAGTCCGGTGCACCACCAGGGAAGAGACCAGCCGCGAAGTGCTCCATCACAAGGCACCACCTTTTGGTCGTGGTACAGGGGTAGTGGCTATCCGGTTGCTGAGGTGCTCTGCACGGGCAATTCGACCACTGCGTCCTGAGGCGAATAAAAAGCAAAGGGGACTGGTTGTTCCCACCAGCCAGGGGAAGAGACTCTCCGGCAGGGAGATCTCCTCTGTCGTCGGGAAGTGGTGAGTCGGTACCGCAGGGCTCCACCGGAGGTGTCGTCGTGCAGGTCGGCTCAGCGTGACCCTCTTCGGATTCTTAGGTCCTGTGGTGACTTCTGAAGATCCAGTCCCAAAAGCCCTGCTTTTATGCAGAAAACCCCCATTCATTCAGCCTAGCTGTCAATCAACACATGCTAAGTGGTGAGCAGGAAGGCTCACCACTTGGACCAATCACTCCAGAGTGCGACCGGAGTTGGCAAGGCAACTCGGTCCAGGGTGCCTAAACCCCCTCCCAAACCCCTGTGGTAATCCAGACAGAATGGCACCACTTTGGAGGGTCTCTGTCCAGAGGCCCGCCAAAAGTGGAACAAAGGGCTCAACCTTTGGTTTAGGAGTCACAGAGACGAACACAGACGCCATTTTAAATACCGAGTTCTGGCAGAAAATACCATCCGATAAACTTATTTAAGATAAGGATACCGGTGGTACATTAGAGATTAACGAGAAAAAGGGTCAATCTCCAACAATGGGACGAATCCCATAGGGTTATGTTCGGGGTCGAACACAACAAGTAGTTTCCATTGCCACCAGCCAAAACTCGATGAGAGGGGTTGGGACAGTGCCCCCTCGAGTAACAGATCTAGGATTAATCGAATTACCCCTACTAGTACGTCCACAATAAGATGGTTTGTACTAGTTCTGTTAGTAAATTTTAGGTCTAGTAAAGCCAATGGTGACTTTACCTGCCCGGGGAGACAGTAGTCAGTCCCTGGGTATGGAGTCTATGGTGGGGGTCCACTAGGACGCCCCAGTGTTACGGCACGTAGGGTGCGGTGTAACACACATAGAAAAACATATGATACCCTATGGAGTAAAAGACCCCATAGCCCATCGAACACAAAGACATTTCAAAGGAATTACACACATACATGTCCAAGAGTGGGAGAAAAGAGTCTCACTCTTGGCAGGATGGAAAAAAAACAAACTCCAGAAATCCAGCAAAGCTGCTGGGGGACTCACTAGGTTAGGAAATTCAGCCTATACAGAGAATTCTCCCTAACAACCAGCAGCCAGCATTTCAGTGCAGCCAAAAAAGGACTTCCCCGTGGTTGTCCAAAGTTACACCCGTAACTCCACCTCCAGCTGAGGCTGAGAGGGAGGTACGACCCTGTGTGGTAGAATTAGACTCTGAAGAAGAGCTAATGGAAGGCCAGGAACTCATTGGAGATCTGGATCCTGTTAACCATCCTGAGCTGCAGTCTTTACTGGCAGAAGGTGGACCCAGCAGAGCAGACTTCAGTAAGGGACAGAGAGAATGTCCAACTCTGGAAGGTCTTTGCCACCAGGCAGAAGCTCAGGCTGAAGGGCAAGAGCCTGGGAAATACAAGTTGCACTGGGAAGATGGCCTCTTCTACAGTGAACCGACAGAGTCTGCACCTGGAGACTACAAACGACTTGTAGTACCCCAAGAGAACAGACCACAGTTCTTGCAGTTAGCCCACGAGATTCCTTTGGCTGGTCACTTGAGTTTCAAGAAGACTAAGGAAAGGCTCTCTCTCTACTTCTATTGGCCAAAGATGGGGGCCGAAGTAGAAAAACACTGCAGGAGCTGCCACACCTGCCAGTCCTCTGGTAAGGTTGGCTCCAAGAATGTGGCACCTTTAGTGCCTCTCCCAGTTGTGGGAGTCCCGTTTGAGAGAGTAGGGATTGACATTGTTGGTCCCCTTGATCCTCCAACCTCCTCAGGCAACAGGTTTATACTTGTTGTAGTAGACCATGCTACTAGGTATCCTGAGGCAATTCCTATGAGGACTGTTACAGCTCCGGCTGTGGCTAAGGCCCTCCTTGGTATTGTTACCAGGGTCGGGTTTCCTAAGGAAGTAATCTCTGACAGGGGGTCAAACTTTATGTCCCACTACATGAAAGCCATGTGGAAAACCTGTGGAGTTACTTACAAGTTCTCAACAGCTTACCACCCACAAACCAATGGGTTGGTAGAACGGTTCAACCGAACCATGAAGAGCATGATAGGTACTTTAGAGGAACCCCTTAAGCGTAAGTGGGACCTTCTACTGCCATGCCTTCTCTTTGCTTATAGAGAAGTCCCTCAGGAGGGAGTAGGTTATTCTCCCTTCGAACTTCTCTATGATCATCCCGTCAGAGGTCCATTGGCCCTGATTAAGGAGGGGTTGGAGAGTGCTCCTTCCCCCAAGCCAGTCAGAGTGACTGACTAAGTGATAGGTGTCCGGAGGAGAATGTCGCACATGATGACAGAAGCAAGCGATAACTTGAAAGCTGGACAAGCATTGGTCAAGCATTGGCACTATCAAAAGGCTAACATGGTTGAGTTCGCTCAAGACCAGCTCGTTCTCGTTATGATCCCAACAAGGCAGAGGGCCTTGCAAGACAAATGGATGGGACCCTTCCGAGTAGTGGGTAAACTCGGAGAGGTTAACTATCTGGTGGACTTGGGCAATCCCACGGAGGCTCCGACAGTCTTTCACACCAACCGACTTAAAGCGTATGTCTCACAACCTGATGTAGGAGCATTGCTTCTAGCATAATCCGAGGAAGAAGAAGAGAGTGAAGCTCTTCCGGATCTCCACAGAGGCTTGCCTTTGGACGAACAAATTGAAGGAGTAAATCTCTCCTCCAATCTGACACCCGAGCAACAAGAAGAGTGCAAATCCATGTTGAATCAGTTTGCCTCTCTGTTCTCGCTTTCACCAGGCTTGACCCCTTGGGGCCAGCATGACATACTCACTGGTGACTGTCTGCCAGTCAAAAGCAGAGGATACCGAATGTCAGAAAACGTACAAACCCACATCAAAGGTGAGGTCAGCAAGATGCTTGATCTCGGGGTAATAGAGCCCTCTACTAGTCCATGGTCTAGCCCAGTTGTGTTAGTACCAAAGTCCGGATCTAACGAGCTTAGATTCTGCGTGGATTATAGAGCTCTTAATGCAGTCACCAAGACTGATGCCCACCCTTTGCCAAGAACAGACGAGTTGGTGGATAAACTTGGCGCCGCCAAGTTCCTCAGCACATTTGACTTGACGTCAGGCTATTGGCAAATAGCCCTGACAGACCATGCCAAGGAGAAAACTGCATTTTCGACCCCCGTTGGCTTTTACCAATTTATACCAATTTAAGGTAATGCCTTTCGGATTGAAGAATACACCTGCTACGTTTCAAGGGATGGTAAACCAGGTTCTGAATGGGATGGAGGACTTCTGCATGGCATACTTGGATGACATAGCAGTGTTCAGCAATTCCTGGGAAGAACATGTAACCCACCTGAGAGATGTTTTGCAGTCTCTTGGACGAGCCTATCTGACCATAAAGGCGAATAAATGCCAAATTGGACAGAGTAGGGTAGTCTATCTTGGACATGAGGTAGGAGGTGGAGAAATAAGGCCTTTGCTCAGTAAGATTGAAGCTGTGCAAAATTGGACAACACCTACTACTCAAACCCAAGTGAGAGCCTTGCTAGGCCTCACTGGGTATTACAGGAATTTCATCGAGAACTATGGGACCATAGCCTCGCCACTGAATGTCATCTCCTCGCCCAAATTTCCTAAAAAGGTTAGATGGAACGAGGAGTGCAATCAGGCTTTTGAAAACCTGAAAAAGGCTCTTTTCCAAGCCCCAGTACTCAGAGCTCCTGATTACCGCCAACACTTCATTGTGCAGACAGATGCTTCAAATGTAGGAATAGGTGCCATACTCAGTCAACTGGATGGAAAAGGTAGGGTGCACCCCGTTTGCTTCATCAGCCGCAAGCTGAAGGATCCTGAAACATGGTGGGCAACAATCGAAAGAGAGTGTTTTGCTATCGTGTGGGCTCTGAAGAAGTTTAGACCGTACTTGCATGGTTCTACTTTTGTCATTCAGACTGACCACCAACCCTTGAGATGGTTAATGCAAATGAAAGGGGAAAACCCGAAACTATTGAGATGGTCGATCTGCCTGCAAGGGTTTGATTTCACCATTGAGCACAGGTCAGGGTGTCACCACCAAAATGATGATGGTCTCTCTAGGATGTATGTCATCGACTAGAGGTATGAGATTCATCCAGGAGTGGATTAAATCCTCCTGTCCCTTAGTCTGGGGGGGGCGAGTGTTAGGGAGAATTCTCTGTTTAGGCTGAATTTCCTAACCTAGTGAGTCCCCCAGCAGCTTTTCTGGATTTCTGGAGTTTGTTTTTTCCATCCTGCCAAGAGTGAGACTCTTTTTCTCCCACTCTTGGACATGAATGTGTGTAATTCCTTTGAATGTCAATGTGTTCTATGGGCTATGGGGTCTTTTACTCCATAGGGTCTCATATGTTTTGCTATGTGTGTTACACTGCACCCTCCGTGCCGTAGCACTGGGGCGTCCTAGCAGACCTCCATCATAGACTCCATACCCGGGGACTGACTACTGTCTCCCCGGGCATGTAAAGTCACCATTGGCTTTACTAGACCTAAATTTACTAACAGAACTAGTACAAACCATCCTATTGTGGACGTACTAGTAGGGGTAATTCGATTACTCCTGGGTCTGTTATTCGAGGGGGCACTGTCCCGTCCCCCCTCGTCGAGTTTTGGCTGGTGGCAGTGGAAACTACTTGTTATATTCGACCCCGAATATAACCCTATGGGATTCTTCCCATTGTTGGAGATTGATACTCTTCCTCGTTAATCTCTAACATACCACCGGTTTACTTAGACTTATTTAAGATATCGGATGGTATTTTCTGCCAGAACTCGGTTTTTAAAATGGCGTCTGTGCTCGTCTCTGTTACTCCTAAACCAAAAGTTGAGCCCTTTGTTCCACTTTTGGCGGGCTTCTGTACTGAGACCCTCCAAAGTGGTGCCATTCTGTCTGGGTTACCACAGGGGTGCGGGAGGGGGTTTAGGCACCCTGGACCGAGTTGCCTTGCCAACTCCGGTCGCACTCTGGTGTTATTGGCCCAAGTGGTGAGCCACCCCGCTCACCACTTAGCGTGTTTTGATTGACAGCTAGGCTGAATGAATGGGGGTTTTCTGCATAAAAGCAGGGCTTTTGGGACTGGATCTTCAGAAGTCGCCACAGGACCTAAGAATCCGACGAGGGTAAAGCTGAGCCGACCTGCACGACGACACCTCCGGTGGAGCCCTGCGGAACCGACTCACCACTTCCCGACGACAGAGGAGATCTCCCTGCCGGAGAGTCTCTTCCCCTGACTGGTGGGAACAACCAGTCCCCTTTGCTTTTTCTTTGCTCCAGGACGCAATGGTCGAATATCCTGTGCAGAGCACCTCGGCAACCGGATAGCCACTACCCCTGTACCGCGACCAAAAGGTGGTGCCTTGTGACAGAGCACTCCGCGGCTGGTCTGTTCCCTGGTGGTGCACCGGACTTCACTTTTCTTCGACAACGAGATCATCTCTACTCTTGGCAAAGACCCGACGTGCATCCACCACCAGGAACAACTGCCCCCGCTGGAGCTGTCTCTCCACAAACAAAGTACCGTGTCCACCTGGCTTCCCTTTCTGCCGGATCGAGTGAGATGTCTTAATCCTTGCCTTTCCATTGGGTCGCCTCCAAGCTTTCTTTAACGTGTTGTTCTGAACTGGTCCAATCTTTCCATAACAATTTTGCGATAAAGACTCGAAGCGCATTTCCACTGAGACACTTTTTGGGACATATCGCCTTGCCTCGCTGTTAGGGAGAATTCTCTGTTTAGGCTGAATTTCCTAACCTAGTGAGTCCCCCAGCAGCATTGCTGGATTTCTGGAGTTTGTTTTTTTCATCCTGCTAGAGTGAGACTCTTTTCTCCCACTCTTGGACATGTATGTGTGTGTAATTCCTTTGAAATGTCAATGTGTTCGATGAGCTATGGGGCCTTTTACTCCATAGGGTCTCATATGTTTTTCTATGTGTGTTAGACCGCATCCTACGTGCCGTAACACTGGGGCGTCCTAGCAGACCCCCACCATAGACTCCATACCCGGGGACTGACTACTGTCTCCCCGGGCATGTAAAGTCACCATTGGCTTTACTAGACCTAAATTTACTAACAGGACTAGTACAAACCATTTTATTGTGGACGTACTAGTAGGGGTAATTCGATTACTCCTAGACCTGTTACTCGAGGGGGCACTCTCCCGTCCCCCCTCGTCGAGTTTTGGCTGGTGGCAGTGGAAACTACTTCGACCCCGAGCATAACCCTATGGAATTCGTCCCATTGTTGGAGATTGATACTTTTTCTCGTTAATCTCTAACGTACCACCAATCTACTTATCTTAAATAAGTTTATCGGATGGTATTTTCTGCCAGAACTCGGTTTGTAAAATGGCGTCTGTGTTCGTCTCTGTGACTCTTAAACCAAAGGTTGAGCCCTTTGTTCCACTTTTGGCGGGCCTCTGTACAGAGACCCTCCAAAGTGGTGCCATTCTGTCTGGGTTACCTCAGGGGTATGGGAGGGGGTTTAGGCACCCTGGACCGAGTTGCCTTGCCAACTCAGGTCGCACTCTGGAGTGATTGGCCCAAGTGGTGAGCGTTCCCGCTCACCACTTAGCATGTGTTGATTGACAGCTAGGCTGAATGAATGGGGGTTTTCTGCATAAAAGCAGGGCTTTTGGGACTGGATCTTCATAAGTCGCCACAGGACCTAAGAATCCGACGAGGTTAACGCTGAGCCGACCTGCACGACGACACCTCTGGTGGAGCCCTGCAGAACCGACTCACCACTTCCCGACGACAGAGGAGATCTCCCTGCCGGAGAGTCTCTTCCCCTGGCTGGTGGGAACAACCAGTCCCCTTTGCTTTTTATTCGCCTCAGGAACGCAGTGGTCGAATTGCCCGTGCAGAGCACCCCGGCAACTGGATAGCCACTACCCCTGAAACGCGACCAAAAGGTGGTGCCTTGTGACGGAGCACTCCGCGGCTGGTCTCTTCCCTGGTGGTGCACCGGACTTCATTTTCTTCGACGACGAGATCATCTCTACTCTTGGCAAAGACCCGACGTGCATCCACCACCAGGAACAACTGCCCCTGCCGGAGCTTCCCTCCACAACAAGGTAACGTGTCCACCTGGCTTCCCTTTCAATCGGTTCGAGTGAGGTGTCTTAATCCTCTCAGTTCCGTTGGGTCGCCTCCAAGCTTTTCTCATCCTTTGTTCTGAACTGGTTCAACCTGCCGATAACAATTTGCTATACAGACTTGAATGCATCTCCACTAGAGACTTTTTTGGGACATCGCGCCTTGCCTCTCTCCGAGTGGACCTGGCCTCTGAACTTTACGATCTATTGTGATTCTTGCCTTCCTGCCTTGCATTTTATCTGCTAGGATTGAACTGTGTTGATTTCATGACCTGCCTATCTTTTTCTCTCCTGTCCTAACTAATATTCGAGTGTCATCTGGGTTGAGGTATACACCTCTGTCTGAAAATAAGTGACACCGGTAGAACCTAGAGTTGTCAAAATATTGCTAGGGGGATTGATCGTTTTCAACTTCGTAGAGTAATTGTGTTTGATTTGTTTGCCGTGATTTGCCTTAGTGTTTTCCATAGATGTTCTATTATAAATAAATGCCTTAATATCTTTACACTAAGCCTCGTTGCGTGTTTGCTTGTCTTGCTGTGAAGAATTGCCCTATTTTGTATACTCCACGTACTGCTCAACTTTTCTTGAGAGAAGTCTGACTGCTCAGCCACAGCTACCAAGTGAATCTGTGTGGTACAGACTGCTACCAAGTGGGTTCACCGCCAAACGCCTGTAGTCCTAAATCTTTTGCAGTGGTCCCAGAGGGAACTGCACAGGTTTCCGCCTAACACTCTCTCCGAGTGGGCCTGGCCTCTGAACTTTGTGATCTGCAGTAGCCCCTGCCTTACTTGCCTTGCATTTGTCCGAAAAGTATTGGTACCGAGTTGACTTCATAACCTGCCTCATTTTTCTCTCCCGTCCTAACGAATACTAGTGTACCATCTAGGTTAAAGCATACACCTCTGTCTGCAAATAAGTTATGCCGGTGAACCTAGATTTGTTAAACTATTGTTAGGGGGATTGATCTTTTTCTTCGTATAGTAATTGTAATTGAAGTTGTTTGCCGTATTAGTGCCAGAGTGTTTTCCTTAGATGTGTTGTTATAAATAAATACCTTTATATCTTTACACCGAAGCCTTGTTCCGTGGTTGCTTGTTCTACTGTGCGGATTGCCCTATATTGTATACTCCACATACTGCCTAACTCTTCTTGAGGGAAGTCTGACTGCTCAGCCACAGCTACCAAGTGAATCTGTGTGGTACAGACTGCTACCAAGTGGGTTTACTTTCAAACACCTGTAGTCCTAAATCTTTTGCAGTGGTCCCAGAGGGAACTGCACAGGTTTCCACCTAACAAATGTACTGCACATCTATGTTTGCATTCCATAAGAGGGCAATGATTGCATTGTAATCATTGATATATTTTGCTTCTTCTGTTCTTTTTATGTAATATGTGTTCTTAGGTGATATATCTTTAACACTATGTCTAACTGAAGACATGAAGTTGTTCACTTCACCTGTTTCTGTAACTGGTCTAGGGAAACCAAAGCAGCATTTGGTATAGTATTTCCCTTTGTTTTTGTATTTGCAATGACAGTATTTGCCACATTTGTGTCTTTGAAATTGTACAATTTGTGCATGAAGATCACTATTTGTTGCTTCTGATGAAATTTCACAAGTGACATATTTTTCGATAAACTGTAAAAGAGTGGCATCACTGTCTTGACCAAATTTAGGAGCATCTTTAATCCATAAGAACATGTGGCTATGTGGTGCTCCTCTGGCTTGGTATTCTTTTCTCCAAAAGAAGTATTGCACTTCTCCGAGGGGAGGAACAGTTTTATTACAAATAAAGTGTAGTATAGCAATGAAACGATGATGGAAATATCTTGAAACATTTACAGCATCTAGAGAGCAAAGTCCTCCAGGTGTTAGTATATCTATGTTTTTTTTGTTTGATATGCATAGGAAATCATGTACATCTTCCCATGCATATTCTGCACACCTTAATGTAACAAACCAAGTGGGAAGGCCAAGGTTTCTTATCATACAACGTTTATCTCTGTGACATCAGAACCAATACTCTTTAGTATCACGCATGTTTGCTAACAGATTTGTAATGCTTGATTGTAAGACCTCATCTTTTTCTTGCACTTTTTGTAGTAATTGCATAGCGGACATATTTGGAAAGTGGGTTCCTGATTTCAATGTGCGTGCAACTCTGTAACATAGAGTTGCTAGTTCACTTTCAAAGAGTAGGTGGAATATGTATTCCACATTTTGTCTAAATCTGGGATCTTCAGAGTACATTCGTAATGAGCTGTATTCCGATGCTGTTATCTAAATAGGTCTATCATGGTACCTTCCTCCTTTGCCAATAGGAAAGAGTCGAGGAAAATCATGTGCTTCTATACTTTTTTCCCATGTGCTGATTGGTAATCCCTTAGTTTGTCGCATTTGGTACATTTCTAGTGCATCATCTATGGTGTCATTAGAGTGTAATGGATGAATTGTATAATGGTCTAAAATATTGGATACTGTAGCAGGATCTAGAAGTTCAAATTGACCAGTTTCTGGTGACTCTTGAATTATTTCTGTTGTTTCCCTTAAGTTTTCTTCAATATATATTTCTTTGTAGTATTCATTGTTGTCTTTTAGATATTGCAAGGCTTGTCTAACTTTATTTAAGTCTACGAGTTGTTGCCAATTTTTTTTTTGTCTTTTGTAGGTACACCATTTACTAAGACAATTAAAGATTGCTCCATTGGACGTTGCACTCCCAGAGTGTGTACATTTTCTTTTAGATCTAATGGTAAATAAACTACTTTGCCATGAATGCCTTTCACCAATTCAGAGGGAGGTAATTTTGCTGTTTTTGATTGAAGGTGTATTATTGCTGGAAATGGGTGCACTGTTTGAATTATGATGCTCTCATATAAATTCAGTTGTTGCAGGGGTTTTGGTAGTGGGAATAATTCCAAATTATTTGTGATAGCACGTGAAGGAGTTTGGTTGTTGTCAAGTTTTGTGGTGCAGTAACTGCAAAGTATTAAGGGGTCGGTTATTTCATATTTGTTTTCTGCTATAAGGTAGAGAGCTAATTCAAACCATTTGAAATATTCATTGTTTTCTGTTTTGTATGTTACGTCCATAGTTTTTGTGTTACTTTTATAAAAAGTTCTGCGACAACACACACACACATGGTTTGGTACTTCAGCGGATGTACTTTTAAATTTAAGTATTTCTTTTTTGTATGTTTGTACTAGAAGGTTGCCATCTGTGCGATTGTTGCTAGTCTGTTGTAAAGCTACTGAATTTTGTAAGTGGCTTTCATTTCCAAAATATTTTTTCTGGTTATTCTCTATTTCTTCGAGTAGGTCTTTGGCTGTACCATGTAGAAGAATGTTATTTAAATTGGCTAGTGCAGAAGCAGGACATTTAGCATAGTACAGTTTATAGACTAGATATTTTATAGTTGAATTGTGTGTTGATATCATTTTGATATGATGCAAGGTGCTTATGCAAATAGGTCCAGAAATGCAGGCTAATGAATGTCCTTGTAGTCCTGTGTATTTGCGCACTGGACAGGTATCCATATTTTGCAGCAGTTTCATTTTGATTTTGTCTTTGCCTTTCACAAACTGATTGAGGAACTGGCGTAAAGATTTGAAAGATTTTTTGGCAATATTACACATTGACGTGAATGGCCATTTTTATACTGGACGTTCTGGTTCAGTCGAATGGAGAGGTTTTTCATAACCTCGTCCACTGCTATGTATGGCAATTGTGATTGTTTGCTTTTGTTTGTATGCTTCTTCATTAAAATATGGTTCTGTGCTCGTGGTGTGACTCCATTGACCTCCACAGATATTTAAGAAGTTATTTTTGTTGACATTCCGTTTATTGAGAAGTCCTTTTTGTAATTTAGTAGTTAGTTTTATTAGTGGTTTCATACTGTTTAACACTAAAATAAATAACTTTCTTTTGAGAAGGATTATACTGTCTATTAAAATGTCTAAGATTAATTTTCTATGGTAGGTTTTAAGGGTTTGTGGATGATATGTCTCCTGTTATTATAAGATTCTGAAGGACTCTGTGGCGGAACATTTTTGCTAAAATACTTTTTCTGGTATGGTTACTTGCCACTTTATCAAGATTTATAGGAGCAGTTTTAGCCGCAGTGGTAGGTGAATTCTTATTAATCATTTTCTGTTTCGTTTTACATTTTGATAGAGGAGGCAACGTTTCTCTACTGGAAGCTAGTTTTGTTTCGCTAAATGACTGTATTAGCTGTTTGGTTTGAACTTTTTTGTACAAACTCTGCTAGAGATGGATGCTTATTTTGGACACTTTTATTTTCATTTGCTCTATTTCTACGTTGCTTTCTATGGACTTGCATTTTGGTAGGCATTCTTTGGGGTCTGTTGAAAAAAAAAAGAAGATATGGGTTGGGATGTTCTGCAATGTATGTGTGCTGTGTGCATTAGTGTCTGAGTATGATGGTAAAGATGTATGTGGTGGTGTGTGATTATGCATTGGGCAGTGACAAATAGTTGGGAAGGCTATTCTTCTATTTGTTTGTTTCTATACTGCGGTTCAGATGACAGTAGAAAGTGAGCTAGTGATGAGGAGAAGCACTAATAGTAAATCTAACTGTATAAAATTAAAACCGTTCTTTGTTTTGTAATACTAACATTGTAGGGGTTCAGTTATGTTATTTGTGTTCCAAAAAATGTGGATTTCTGTGCCATCATGCCTGCCAATCCCTGTTTAATAAATGGAGGTTTGTGGGCAGAATGGTTCAGAATTCTCTGTTTTTTTGGTGCAGAAATTATGTGAAAAAACCGCACAGTGTGTTTGAGTAACAGTAAGAATATTAAAGTAGTATTGTGCTTACTCTTTTTTGTGGAATGAGCAGGTTTCTTCTGAGATGTTGTTTGTAGTTCAGATGCTGCTGCTTTTCAGGAGAGTGGTCTTCACTGCATTTGTAAAAGAAAGAAGTTAGTAATTTTGTGTGTGTATAGTACTGATGTTAATTTAGACATTGATTTTTATGTTTTTGTAGTAGTATTCTTGTTTGATATCTGAACATAGTGTATGCATACATTTCATTTGACTATGTGCAGCCTTTATATTTTATTTACAATATGTTAGTTCAACATGTGCAAAATTAAAGAAGGGTGAGGCGCGCACTCCCGGTCATGGTCAGTTTAAACCTGTTGCAAAAATTAAATAAATAGCTCGGTCACATCCCAAAATGGACAAGTATTCACAGGGTTAGATCCCTTCTGCTGCAAAACAGGTACTCAGTGTTTACAGGGTTAAATCCCATCAGCTGCAGTTCTCTGGTCTGTAGTTGTTCTCCTGCAAACACTTTCTTCTCTCAAATAATCATCAGGGAGGCTGTGTATTCGATAGCAGCTATAACTAATTAGACTCTAAGGATTGTGGTAGCTGTAGTGAAAAGTTATTTTTCTGTTCAGGTGACCAGCAACCGACACCCTCCAATAGCACAAGTCCTTCTAAAATTTGAGGGAGGGGAGAGAACCATCTTTATGATTCTCCAAAGTGGGGCACAGTCACCCCGTGGCGCTACCTCTGGAGCTTGGGACTCCCATAGCATTATGTGCAAAATTAAAGAAGGGTGAGACGCGCACTCCCGGTCCTGGTCAGTTTAAATCTGTTGCAAAAATTAAATAAATAGCTGGGTCACATCCCAAAATGGACAAGTATTCACAGGGTTCGATCCCTTCTGCTGCAAAACAGGTACTCAGTGTTCACAGGGGTAAATCCCATCAGCTGCAGGTCTGTGGTCTGTAGTTGTTCTCCTCCAAGTGCTTTCTTATTTCAAATAATATTCATCGTTTTTTGGTGCAGAAATTACATGAAAAAAACCACACAGTGTGTTTTAGAAACAGTAAGAATATTAAGGTAGTATTGTACTTACTCTTTTTTTGTGGATTGAGCAGGTTTCTTCTGAGATGTTGTTTGTAGTTCAGATGCTGCTGCTTTTCAGGAGAGTGGTCTTCACTGCAATTGTAAAAGAAAGAAGTTAGTTATTTTGTGTGTTTATAGTACTGATGTTAATTTAGACGTTGATTTTTATGTTTTTGTAGTAGTTTTCTTGTTTGATATCTGAATATAGTGTATGCATAAATTTCATTTGACTATGTGCAACCTTTATATTTTATTTACAATATGTTAGTTCAACATGCTTTCAAATGAGTAGAATATTAAGTGTATGAAATTCACCTTGTTTTTTAAAGCTGTGTTATAGAATGTTAGGAGAAATAATAATATATTTATTTTGCAATGTTTATAAGGTGAATGGCAGAAACTGTATAGAAAAGCATGGAATGCATGCATTTGTGAAGGTGTGGGTTATAAAGCAGTAGAATGTGATTTACAGGCAGTGGTGTCATTGCAGCTGGGAGCTTTTCAATGATAGTGTCTATGTGTGTGAGTGTATGAAGATGCATGACCTTTTCCTGGCTGTGTGTAATTTTATAATACACTACTAAGTGTTTTCACACAATCATACTGTTATTTCTGTTATCTTCTAATATTATAATTTTTTAGATAGGTGTGTGTGTGTGTAAAAAAAATTGTAGATAGCAGACAGGTTTGGAAGTGATAGTTGATTAAAGCACATGGGAACAATTGCAGTAAGTTCATTTTATAGGTTATACAGGTTTAGTGGCATTACTCTGTTTATATGCATTCATAAGAATTGTACATGTACTCTGAATAAAATATGCACACCTGTAGTTTGTATTCATGCATGTGGATATAAATGCAGCTGTAAGTAGAAATCTTGGAGACTTGTACAGTAGTTTTTGTAGTAAGTGCTTTCCAATCATATGAGATTTTCACTCAGAGTGATCAACAGTACATTTGAAGTGCTGAACTCTGATGATGAAGTTAGATGTAGAGGTCTTGGAAGTGATTGGTGGATGGTTGTGTGACTGCCTAGCTGTATCCAGTGAGGGAATGGCAGAGAGAGTGAAGTGGAAAGGGTAGAAGGGCTGTCTAAGAGTTACGCTGTCTGCCGACACCGTGGCTGTCCGCAGACAGGGTGTGCCACATCTGGGGTTTTCCAGCAAATGCAGCATGGAAAGGGGACTGTAGGGATCAGCCCATCAGATGTTGAGGTTGTAGATTTGTGTT
Source organism: Ambystoma mexicanum (assembly GCF_040938575.1). Lineage (NCBI taxonomy): Eukaryota > Metazoa > Chordata > Amphibia > Caudata > Ambystomatidae > Ambystoma > Ambystoma mexicanum. The sequence continues at coordinate 787,193,755 of NC_090928.1, read as the reverse complement.
GAAAGAGGCTGTGTGTACTGAGGATGGCAGAGGTGGAAAAAGTCAGGGTGTTGGTGCTTGGAGATATGTTTGTGCATGGATTAGAGCAGTATGCTCAATGCAGCATGTGGCAAACAATTTTGATGTTAAAGGAGTGGAGGTGGTGTGGAGCACTGTGCCTGATTGCAATGTACAGGGAATTGTAGAAGTTTGTGAAGCTATGGGCAGGATGAACAGTCCCCATGTGGTAGTTTTGGATTATGGTGCTTTCCATTTGGGCTATGTCAGTGCCCCTACTTTGTTGGCAGATTTGGAACACTTGGTTCAAGCAGCAACATCCTTCCAAATGCCAAAGTATTTTTTTCTGGATTACTATCTAGGGCAATATGGGACAATAGTTCTGTTTTTTGTCCTCAGCAAAACATTGCTAGGTGTGCAATCAACCAAGGCATGTGTGCTTTCATGCTTAGAGCTGGTATGTTTTTCTGTAATAATGAGAATATTGATTCTAGTAATGTTGTTTATTTTAAAGAAGATGGCATTTCTTTATTTTTTTTGGGAAATGCCATGCTTTTTTGGAATGTAAGAGTTGCTTTGGAGAAGGATATGTGAAGATTGTAGTAGTAAAGTAAGAAAGAAAAAATACAAGATAACAGCTGTTTGTCAAGCATCTGCAAAAAAAACAAAAAATAATTCTCTTTTCAGAGCCAACCTCAAAGGGGAAATGGGGTACACTATTTAAATTTACATTCTGCATGCTCAGATTTTCGATATGTCTACGGACATGGCGGTAGTCTGCCGACATTGCGTATTACATATGGGGATTTGGGGGTGGGGGGCTTGCAAATGAGAATGAGCAGAGCAAGGGATTGGTCAGTGAAGTTTACTGGGTGTGTTGTGTAAGGAGAGAGTTTGTCACAAAGTGTTTTTCCTAAGAGGAGAACAGTTAGGTATGGCTGTGTGTTTCAGAAAACAGATTATCTGGTTTTTGGGAGATTTATGGATACATTGGTTGAAGGTGCATGCAGAATTCTGTGAGGTAGCTGCAGATCTTGGATTCCCTCATGTGGAAATGCACTGGCATAGAGTGCGTGGAATTAAGTGGCTGGACTTGGTACCTCTCTGTGCTAGTTGGAGACAGAGCATCATCCAGACATAATTATAATTAATTGTGAAGGGAACAGTTTAGGAAATGTGTCTGGAATTCCTTTGCAATTTGCAATGAAAGAAGGACTTGGGAAGGTCATGGACATGTTTCCAAATTCCCAAGTAATTTTTTATTGTATTGCGCAGAGACAAATGTGGCTGTGTTCTTCTTCATTTGGTCCACAAATAGAGAGAGTGAGGCTCAATGTCAATAAGGCTGTATGTGCCTTTCTAAGAGATGTTGGCATGTCCTCTTTTCACAATGAAAATATTATGTTTCGTTGAACATACATTTTTTGCAGAGATGGAGTCCATTTTACTTATGCTGGTAATCAGATTTTTCTGAGAAATGTACAAAATGCATTGCAATCTTGTTTGGAATAACTGCCATCCATTTTGTAGTAGGTGTTGACTATTTCAAGTTTTTCAAACACAAAAAAACACTACCAAAAGGCTCTTTTCAGAGCCACCACTTCCTCCCAGAGAAAAGTGCAATGATTTTGCTGGATTTCTAGGATTTATTTTTTTCACATGGTAAGAGTGTGAGCCTTTTCATCCCACTCTTACATGTGCTTTGCTGTGTTTGTTTAACATTTTGTGTTCATAGACTGTGGATCCTCACCTACTCCACAGGCATCATCTTTTACTGTGTGTTACACAGCACCTTCACTGCAGTGACACAGGGTTGTCTTTTAGACTTCCCAACTCAGACTCCATTTTATGGGACTGACTACTGTCTCCCAGAACATATAAAGTTGCTGTTAACTTTATTAGCCTCTGTAAAACCACAGACCCAGTACAAACCATCTTACATGGAGTACTGGAAAGGGTTAATCCCTTTTTGTCTGTTTCTCTTGGAGCATTGTTTCGCTCCCTTTTCATCAAGACTTGGCTGGTGGCAGTGGTAACTATCCTATTTTTCCTGCCACGGTTATTTTAAATAACCTTGGTATTGTTTTAGGCTATCTTGGTAGCCTCGAACTTAAACCCGCTAGACCATATATGTTTTATTACGGTTCTAGCTAGGTTTATTCACCATTTCTTTTTGTAAAAGTCTTTCTCGTTTTTTACTCTGCGTGCCAAAAAAGGTTGGATTCCTTTGTTCACCGTCTTTTTGCGGGCTTCTACGCAGAAGCCCTCCTTAGGCGCCTGTATGTCTGGGGGGAGAGGATGTGAGGGAGGGGTTTAGGACTCCCTCCACAGGGTCTCCTTGGAAAACCATGTCGCACTCTGAAATGATTGGCTGTGGTGACTGTCCCAGCGGGACAGCCACCCTGCTGTGTGATTGACAGTCAGTCTGTGTGAATGGGGGAAAACTCCCTAGAAAGCAGGTCTCTGAGACGGGAAAGGCAGAGTCACCACTGGAATGAAAGAACCGATGAGGAGATGACTGAAGAGGGCCCCTACAACAACTGAACCGCCCGGTGAAGTGCTGCTGCAGGTCCGAATCCTCAAACTCCAACGACAAAAAAGATCCTCCAGGAATCTTCTTCCCCTGAGCTGGTGGGACCAACCAGTTTTCCCAAACTGCAAGCCAGGACTCCCTCCTCTGGTCGAATTTGCTGTACAGAGCTACAGTGGGCCAGATAGCCAGGAAGGTCGGACCCTGCTTGGGCTTTAAGGAGAGCGCCTTTTATTTGTTGCTTTGCTCTGCTGCTGGTTTCTTCCCTGGGTACTGCAGGACCCTCCAGTCTTCCTAATTCATGTCAGTCTGACAGTCGCTTCAGGAACCGTGAGCCTGCAGGAAGTACCAGGAACGTCCGCCTTTAGCTACAGCTTCTTCTCCATTGAAAGTTACTGTTCAAATTTGGTTGTTCGTTTCGTTCAGCCGCATTGAAAGTGTGTGAAATCTTTCTCCAATCCGAGGGCTTGTCCTTCTCTAATCTTTAACCTAACTTTTCTGCCGACCAACTTCGTCCGAAACTCCTGGTAAAGACTTAATTGCGAACTACCCTGAACTGTGTGATCTTGAGCAAAAGACTTTTGTCCTATTGACTTTGGCCCTAAGCCTTTTTGATTTGATTCCATCACTGTAGTTCCTCTTTCTAGATTGTCCTGCTTACTTACCTGTTGGTGCTGTTCAATTCCTACCTATCTTTGTGTTTCCCTCCCTTTTAAATTTCTGGAGTGCCATTTTGCTCCCACTTCATTTTGTGAGCTTAACTTGTCTGGAACCTATTGGGAGTGGCGTGGTATATTAAGAGTGTGATTTTTAAACTGCTTTACTTTAGTGAAATGTTACAAAACTGATGTGTAAATAAATGTATATTCTTTTACTCAGAAACCTGGAGTCAGTGTTTGTTTGAATCACAGTAATTGCTGTCCTTTGTGTAACTATTGATACTGCTCACTTGCTCTTGAGATAAGTCTGGCTGCTCAGCCATCGCGACCACTTTTACTGCGTAGTACAGGCTTCTACCAAAGGTGAATTTGTACTGTCACTTGTAGTCTTGTGTGTGGTGTTCCCAAAGGGTACTGCATATAATTCTGCCTAACATACACCACAAAGTCTATCCTCACCATGCCCCTCTCTACTCCTACATCAGCACGGCAGTCCCATAATTTACACCCACTAGCACCCCTCTTCTGCTGGCAGCTTGCCTAGCTACAGACATCAATCACACATGGCGAGGTGCACAAGAAGCTGTAGAAGGATATGTAACCCACCCTCACATCTGTCTCAGGAAATTGTTGTCTTCCATCTTTTTTTGTGACATTTCTAGATTGTATATTTTTTCAATCTGGACAACTTTCCCAGTTTCCCCCAGGAATGCTTTTGCTGACTCGTGGACTTTTGGAACACACACTCTGGGCTCTTTTTTTCTTGGAACTTGTCCTGGACCTCTTTTAATTTTGAGTTTTTACCTCACACCCTGTACTGCAGCAGCAGGAATCCGACCCTTACCTGTTCAATACAGTTCGGCCCTTGGGAGAGATGTCTAGCCATTAATTTTATGTGATTTAAATTGAGTACAGAGTCCAAGGTGGTCATTGTCATCTTGTATAGCATTATAATCATCAGGCTTAGGAACCCTGTGCCAGAGGGCAACGTTGTGTAACATGCAGCACATGGCCACGAGGAGGCAGACCTGCACCTGCTGTTCAATGGGATTAGGGGGAGGGCAGGGGCAGAATTGAAATGGTGCTGACTAGGAGGCTCCTTCTTGTACTTTAGAGTGTGTGATACATTAAACCCCATTATGGACATAATTTCGTGAATTTCATAAAGTGAGTATTGCTGTGACTGTGCTCATGCAACATGACAGTGCTCTTTCTCCTCAGCAGTGCATGGAGGACAAGCAGGAACCAAGTATGTGTCAGAACACAGATGAAGGGTGTTTATGTGAAGACTAGAGGAACATACACAGTGTCAATTTGGGGCAGTGATGGATCCTCTGTGCTGCAACAGGGCGTGTTTGTTTTCCTGTGCTTCATGAAAGCAATCTTAATACCGAGAGCCATGGTTTGTGAATACCTCTTTGGGGTGTATCTGGGTCAGGCGCGTGCCAGTAATCTGCGACATGACTCTGCAGTGCCCTTTCATGTACTATTTGAAAATGTAGTCATGTGAAAAAGTAGTCAGCAAAAAGTTGTTTTCAGAATTCAGTCATTACATATAAGCAATTTAAATTGTCAAACTGTTGCCAGTAATAAGATTACCGATAAAAGCTATTTTAAACACTCAAAAGTGCAAGGCTGTAACCCTATGTCCCAACCCCCTAATACAGCCAGGCAATCACCAGTCCTCCACAATCACTCTATCCCTAACTCTTACCATAACTCGAATCACAAAACCTATTCGACCCTTTACCCATAGGCTTCTCCTAGCCCCAACACTTAACTGTTCAAAAGCTTCCTATGTTTATATATCATGAAAGAAACACTAAATAAAAAATTAGAAAATGAACGGTCGCACTAATTCCAACTTCAACAATAGCCCTCCAAAAATACAACAGCCCTGTAGCCCTTACAATAACACACACCCTTGCTCTAATGCTAACATTATCTTTACCCTGTAACCTGAACTCTAAAGCTTACCATAACCCTTACTCTACGCTGGTTTATCCTAACCTATATCTTACCGCAATATCACAAAAACTCCCAAACTTTCGGTCATTTTCTTTAACTCTCAACCAAACGTACCCTATTAATCCTAACCTGCCCATAACCTCTAACCTAACATTTACCCTGAACCTTACTCTATCCAAACCCCTAACCCATCCCCAACATCACCTGCCCTTCACAAGCACCCCAACCTTAATCCTTCCCCTAATTCAAACCAAAATCATTACTCTATGCCTTACCCCTAGCCTTATCTTAACCCCTACCCAAACACTAAACTAGGCTAACACAAGCCCCGCACACCTTGCTTAATCGTAACACACATACAACCAGCACTGCATTTAAGGTTACTTGCCATTTTCATTTTTTTAGAACATTTTGCTTGGCGTCTTTTTCCCTGCAAGGTATTTTCACCACTTTAATTTCACTGACTACATTTTCGTTGGCAGCATTTGTACTGGATACTGCCTAGCCACACCATAATCCTAGCCTAGCATTTTTGCCAGTTGAATACATGCCCACTTTAATTTAGTAAATGCTTTCTTGTTTGCATTCTGATACTTGTAGTGCAGGATTGAATATTGGCAGAAATAGTCTTTTTAGTCCCTGGTTTATTGGGAAGCACACATGTTGAGACTTGTGTGCTTTCTTGATTTAACAGGGGTACATTCAGCTGAACCACAATTAGCCAAGGCACTTGCTTCATACGCCCATAATGTCCTGTATCTCCTGTTATTGATTAAATGCAGGCATATTGTTTTGTATTGTTGCCACACTTTTCGTATAGCTGGAATGATGTAGCTAGCATTTAAGACTGTATGGGCCTCATTATGAGTCCGGCGGTAGCTGTGCCGGTAAAAACAGCAGGCTGCCGCCAGACATGCACATTTTTCCGGCACCTGCATCCATGTAAGCATCGAGGGATTATGATCCCAGTGTTCGTGGAAGTCAAGCACCGGAAAAATGCTAATCCCATTCCCATTTGAGTCCCATAGCACTATATGGGAATGGGGATGGCAGAAGCACTGGCACCGTTAATAATGGTTCCGGAGCTTCCCAGGTGTTCTGCGGGCAGGTGCCGACCCACCCGCCAGGTTAGACCTGGTGGGCTGGACCTCAGCCGCCCGCAGACTTGGAGTGTGCCGGTCTGGTAACAACGGTGGCGGTAGGCTTACCGGCACCGTTGTTACTGGACCGCCATGCTCGGAATGAGGTCTATATCTTAAGCCAGTGATTCCCCCCAAAGCATATGTGCTCACTACAGAGTGGGCCTCATTACGTCTGTGGTGGTAAGGCAACAATGGCACTGGTAGTGCTACCGGCGCTGTTGTTGCCAGGCCGCCACATTACGAGTTCTGCTCGCGGGTGCCGCTCTGAAAGCCTGGTCAGACCAGGCGTGCAGAGCGGCATCCGCGAGCAGAACAGGATGGTAGCAACGGTACCATTATGAACTGTACCGTTGCTATCATCCTCCCCATTCTCATTGAGCCCAATGGGGGCTCAAATGGGAATGGGGACGTACCGGCTCCGGGTCCCGCGCAAGGGGAATTACCGGGCCCTCCAAGGTCGGAATGGCCCGGTAATTGTCCTTTTGTGGGACCCGGTGCCGGACCCTTGTTTGGGGGTAGCCATGCCGGTATAAATGGCATGGCTACTTGCAACCTCGTAATGAGGCCCAGTGTGTATGGATGTATATGTCCAGTGTCTCTTCTAAAAATGAATGATTCTGTGAGACAACCCAAGGTAAACCAACGTTTGACGTTTCAGATCGCAATAATGCCACTCAACAGAGGTAAGGATTCCTCCAGCAGAACAGGAGATATTTTGCCACCGGTGTGGGCTTTAAGATCATGCTACTAGTTTAAAGGATTGCTGCAATTGGGTGTTTATGTTGAGCACATGGGATGCATGGAAGAGGAATTTGACTGATTTCTCTGATGGCCATGCAATTCTTCATATGACATGCCATGTGACATTGCAGGTCGCCCAACACAGTGTAGCTCAATGAAATATGTCACCATTGCACCCAAGGCATGGTTGTTGCCCAGATGTATGCACAGTAAAAAGAAGTAGTGTTACACCTGCAAGACATGCGTGTGATTGGATACATGAAGGAGTTGGTGTGGTATAATGTGCATATCCATCAGACAGGCCCTGCATTAGTATAATCCCTCAATGATGGCTGTCAGGTGGAAGTGAGTTAGGATCATAAAGTCCTGGGTGGAGCAACAGACTTTTTCTCACATGTGAGTGTCGAGCATGTCTGCATCACAGACTGTCAGCACAATTAAGTAGTGCTGCATGCATCTGTTTATGGATAGCTGTTCCCTAATCCGGGTTGTACACGCGCCATGTGTGTACGCAGTGCAGTACCATAACCACATTTGAGAAACATGCTACAGCATAAAATAACTGGAATTGCATATGGTTGAGGGAAACAGAATTGTTGGGAAATTAAATGTGACACTGCACCGATCTCATTATAGCAGGCTAATCCAGTTAGAAAAAGTGGGAGAAGTAGGACTAGCGTACACCATGCACCAGTACCACAATGTGCTGATATGTGCATGGAGCTTAAAAATGGAGCACTGTGCGAAGCACACTGTAGCACTTGTTTTCTACCAGCAGGATGTGGATGATGGGCAGGTTTAGGTTTTAGGTGACAAGCAGCTGTTCATCATTGTGAGCGAGGTGGGGTGGCTCGAGGACCTGATTCATGGAATTATTTGATGTAAAACAGGCACATGCGTGCCATTCCGCCAGCAAATCTTCATTCGTCAAACAGGGATTTACAGACAGAATGGCACGCAAATCCCCATTTTACAGGCAAATAATGTAGCTTTATTGCCCCACCGCACATCACTCCCCACCCTTTTTAATCCCTTACCCCACCTCATATATACTTTTAACAGCAAATTCGATTTTTCTTCCGTTATTTATAATTCATTGTGCTAGTCATTCGTTATTGTCTATTCGTTAATTTCACAGTATACCGTTTTGTTTTCCTAATTGATCTACAGTTAAAATACATGTCAACCATGCAGGCTAAGTTTTTGTCTGTGCTTATCAGCTGGTAGCTGGTGAAAAACAATAATGAATGTAGCAATGCATTATTCTGGTGCCTCTTTACTTTAAATTGAGGCAGTCGCTATGTCTTATGTTAGGTGATGTCCATTACATGAGGTTAAACCTATCTGCTGTCTCTGTCAGCACAATATTTCTTCCTACGATTGAATCGTAAGCACCACACTTGAAGATAGCAGTGCAGCATTTCAGTGTCTCATTCTGTAGTTGATTGCTTTTGGCTTCCACTTATCTTCACACTCCTATTTTGCAGAGCATGTTGGTGATAAAGCAATTGCAGTGTTGCAATTTTATTGCTAAATGCATGTTTCTAAAGTGCAAATTTGGGCCATCAATTGTATCCATGTAATTCCAACGTCCCATGTGGATGGACTTCTGGCTTGGTTAATTGTACTTAAAGTTCAGGCTTCGAGGACATTTAGAGGTAAATCCAGTGGAGCATAGAAATAAGATGTAAAGGTTTTATGCTTCACCTTCAAGCGATTACTGCCTCTCTGTGGACTTCAAAGTAATACCCATTGACTTTAAATCCTTCACAAACATGTTTTATTTCATGTAAATGGATTCATATGTATAACATTTTAAATGAGACATACATGGGTCTCATTACGTGTTTGGTGGTAAGTGGAAAAAGTGGTTGTAGTAGAATTGCCGCCACTTTTTCCACACTGGTGAATCGGGGCATCCAGAAAATGACTGCTATTATTGGCATGAAAAACAGTAATTCTGCCACATTACAAGTGGATATACCCCCAAAATACTACCAAAAATTGGCAATAATTCCGATAGAAACACTGGTGCTTAAGGCCCACGCCTTCCCCAAACACACTTTCCAACACCATGCAGGCACTTGCAGCTGCTAACATGGAAATCCAGCGCCTCATACTGTAAATTGAGGTGCAGGTGCATGAACAGAACCATAAAGCAAATGGTGCAGAGAGACGGGGGAGATGCCATGCAGGGCTAATGCCCATACTCCGGGTGAGGCCATCGCCCTGGGGATTAACAGAGGGCCAGCACATAACTCTGTACAGAATCAATAGCGAGACCATTGCTGAGCAGCCCACCCTCATCCAGGATAACAACCAGAGCAAGATCCAAACGGCCTAGTCCCACTGTCCAAGCTTGTGTTGATGCTGTATTTCCTAGCCACATGCACCTACCAGCACACTGTGGGCATGCTGTCTTGCATGCCAAAGCTCACATTTTCAATTGTGCTTGTGCAGGAGCTGGATGCACTTTTGAGACATGCATTCCGCCACATCTCCCTGGCCACCACCCCGGCTCAGATAAATGCCACAAAGGCATGATTTTACTTGGCTGCCCAACTGCCCATCGTAAGTGCAGCCCTAGACTGCATCCAGGTGACCTTGCTGTTCCCCCAGACAGCAGAAGAGGCATATTTCAACAGGAATCAGTACCGTACACTGAATGTACTTAAGATCTTTGATGTGAACCTTACCATCACACAATATTGCACTTGCTTCCATAGTACCACCCACAGTGCCACGGTATTGTGAAAAATCACACTGCCTGTTCACATGGAGAGACACAGAGGGCTGTGGACATGGATGCTGGGCAAGTACAAGTGCCACCATACATCACACACTTGCATCACACGTGAAATGCTAGCTGACGAAGGGTACAATACAATGACAAATAAATGCATGCTCCATCAAAGCCCTGAATGCAGGACCTGTCCTCTCACCCCACACATTACAGCTACCAACTGACAGGACTAGGCCCTTCAGGACAAAGCCCTGCCAGGACAGTAAATACCAATGACATAGCAAGTAACACATCGACTAAGAGTGAACTACAGGGACCACAATGCATAGGAAACCATACCTAAACACACAAAAGCAATGTTTACCACTGCACAATGAGAACACAACACCAACAGACAGTGAAGGAATATGCCCTGCATACCATGATAGTCATCTCAAGAGTGTGATAGGGGAATCCCAAAGTGATATTCAATATGTACCTCTGTAGTACATGACACATGACCTTATTTGAGTGTATATAACAATGTTGTTCACCAATGCACCCTAACATAGTGGAGACAGTGTTGATGAACATGCCATGAACAAATGCTACACACCCTCATCTTATGGTTACTGATACCTGTGCGTCTTGCCCTTGCAGATGGCTCTAGATACCTAGAGCTCCTGTGGCTAATAACACCTGTGCTCAATCCATGCACATCACAGGCCTATAATGAGACACACATCAGGCGCAAGCTGTGCATCGAGCAGATCTTTGGCGTACTGAAGGGATGTTTTGCAGTGCCTCCACCTGACTGGAAGGGTCCTGCTGTATAGCCCAGACAAGGTGGCAAATGTCTTCATAGTATATGCCATGCTGCACAACATGTGCATCAGGTGACAAGTCTCCCTACCCCCAGATGTGGACACGCCTACCCCAGAGGAGAATGGCACACATGCTGCTGATGAAGTGCTGCCACACAGTCAGCATGATGATGGCACAGAAGTCCATTTGGAGTGGAAAGCACTCACAGACAATTTCTTTTAGACACATTACTTTGCACCAACATCACTCATTTGTACATATGGAAGTATGATATTGTTCACTCTCACTCAGAAAGCATTGTCCTTGCATGTGGTAAGGATTACAAGTGATGTATTCAGTAAAGTGCAAAACAACAATCCCCTCCTCACACCCTCATCCCCGACACCATGCCCTCTCTAACACCATCTCCTTTCCACACCCTCATCCCCAACATATCCACTTGCACACCTCATCTCCAACATCCTCCCCTCCCCACACCCTTGTGGTGTGCAGTCAGTTACATGGATGTGTCCACTACTTCTTCCTCTGGCCATCTCTTTGACTTTGACTGATGCGCCGCTGTGAGCGCCTTGATGGTGTGCTAACCACAGATCCCTCTGTCGGTGGTGGCCAAGGATGAAGTGGCCAGTTCACTACCCTGGATGTGCTGCAGGGTGAAGTTTATGACCATCAGGCATTTTCATTTGTGGCAGACATATGCTCTACCAACTTCTGCACCCTTTCCCGCATCAGTGTCATGCATGCTGTGCCAACAGCTGCAGGCCAACACAAATGGTCAAGGGCAGTTGCTACCCTCCTGGAGGCACATCCTGCACCGCGGCTTGCTTTACGTCGGAGTGCCCATTTGTTCCTGTGTAATCCTTTCCATTCTCTACTGGCTCTGCTCAATCTGTGCATGCCTCTCCCAGATGGCACTGAGCATATTGGGGGAACTGGCCCGTGAGTGACATGCTGGTGCCTCTCCTTGTAACCATAAGCCTCTGATTCAACTACATTGTCATCCTCAGGGGGGATTTAGTGTCTTCTGGATGGTGCCAATGCAGGACATGGCAAGTTGATACATGGGAGGAACTGGTGTGTAGAGTCCATGGACATATGGCTCACTGGAGCAGTTGCATTTTTAGTGGAAGTTGTGGAGGGGAGGGTGTCTGTGTGCACGCAACAGCCTGCATGACAGCCTTACTGGTGTGTGTGGTTAGATACTCTGTACCAACAGTGGTGGGAGGTGGGAGGTGAACCTGTAGGCTCTACAATGGCTGATGTTGGTTCCACAACTATAGCAGGGGTTCTTGTGCCCCTAGAAGTGGCTAGCAGTGCCAGTCGACTAAGGTGTCCTTGTGCCCAATTGCTTTCCTGGGGTCTGGAGCACTGGAGTGTGCTGCATGTGTGCATGCCTTATTGCCACTTCCAGGAGTAAGAGAGCAAGATGTGCCCATGCCTTCCATAGCCTCTTGGCTGTCTTGTGTGCCTGTTGAAAGACAGGAAACATGGCATGATTACCCAAGTTGAAATGTTGTCAGGTGTGACATCATGCAGTGTAGCACTGAGGTGCTGCTAACACTAGGTGGGCAAGGTGCTAGGATCACACGAGGAGCTTGATCACATGGCAGCCGGTTTCACATGCAACTGGCTTGATTATTGGTTTCAATACTTAACCGGTGGGAATTTCTAACTTGGCAGGCCTGTGGTCTCATGTGTATCACAGTCATGCAAGGTCATGAGTACCCTTGTAGAACTGGTCACATTTTGTATTTGGAATGTGTAATCCTGTGGTCTGAGGGCTGCTCTGCTACCCGTCATGGTGTGAGTGTGACATTTGCTGGCATGCAATCCTTACAGAGGCCTTGCTGCTACTGATCTGTTACACTTGTTGTCTGTGAGGCCAGGTCAACAGCAGATGCTGGATTAGTGACATGCATTTAGTGAATGATGGCTCTTTAGCTTGTATGTGGTGTGGATGCGTGGGTGCAGTTCATACTACCATACAGAAGCTGGTGATGTACTGTGTGATTCATTGTCAGTCCATGTAACTTCATGTTTTTGATGCATGTCCTACATCATAAAGGGCCTTTTCCTTGTCTATGGTGTGTCTTTTTTGGGGCTAACACCTGCCATGACTCCTGGTGTACAGTCCAGAGGTGTTGGATGTGTTGCTTGGCCCAATGTTCCACAGGGTGACTGCAAGTGCGTACATTCTATTGGGGTTGGTGTGAAGTGAGCCAATGGGTTCACTCATGTACTCACCAATGTCTCACTGGGTGCCTGTTCTGGCTCTTGGCTGGAGGTAAATCAGTACCCTCTCTGGCAAACTTGTGTTTTGCCGGTATAGTAAAAGTACTGGTGCCGGAATTACCGGAGTTTTACTGGCACTTTTACCACACCAGCAAAACTGTAATGAGGCCGCTTGTCATTATGAGTTGAAAGCCCATAAGGAGGTAATCGTTCCAGAATTTGCACTACTCCAGTGCTGTTTTCCTTTGAGGCATTAACTTCATTTCCCAATGAAGTCCTTTCGTAGCTCAGAACGGGGACTAACACATAGGGGATTCTTACAATTTCCCTGGTGCTGTAAAAATGCTGGTAAACCCAGTACCTGCACGTTTACCACACCGGGGAAACACAGGTATGCTGGTAGGGGTGAATGATTTGCCTGCAGCTAGAAGCTGGAGGTAAATCAGGCCCCCACTGGAGAAAAAATGCCTGAATTACCGGCACCGGTATTACCAGTGCCGGTAATTCGGCCAATCCCTTCCATGGAGTCCTATGGGACTCCATAGACAGGGGATTTCCTGCCATTGCCGGTACCTTGAAATATCCCGGTAATACGGCAAGGGCAGTTTCCCAGTATTCCGCCATTATTACCGGCAGGATACCAAGAAACTGGTAATGAGGGTCATAATCTTGTAGAGGTTTACCATTGTGCACCAGTGGCAGCCCTTTTTCAGGAATCAGCTATGGTAAGACCTCCGAACTTGTAATGATGCCCGAGCTGGAAGGGTCTAGAACCTCTTGGCCTACGTGTGTCTCTATGGGGTTATTCAGAGTTTGGCGATGGTAATAATATGTGGAGGGTTCGGAAAGACTGCATGTTTTAAATCTCTACCAAATTCCGAGATTCAGCTCCAAGGGACTCCAAAATGGGGAATAGCAGATGGGCCTGCACGATGCGGACCCTTCCCGTTACTGCAAGCTTATCACATGCTGTATCGGTATTACCGGAAGTAGGACTGCCAAACTCTGAATGACCCCCAATGTGCGCCTGAACACAGAAAACATTTCCACTGAACAACAGTGAAAACTATTCGCTTTGTCAATGCTTCTTTTTTCACATGCTGCAAAGGCAGTAAAGTCGTTTTTTTTTTTTTTTTAAAATGCGACAGGACGCCACACATACGATGTACACAAGAAAACTGATACACGAAGCACAAAGAAAATAAAAAACGAAATATGATAGTGCATGTGAACGACTAACATAAAAAAAATAATCAGCGTCGTTATACTGCGCACTATATAACCATTTTTTTTGTTTCTTTCTGCGCGGCGTTTAATTAGAATTAAAGCCATACTTTTTTGATGCGGTTTGTCAGGATTGATGTCTTTGGCATGTCCTTGTGATGAGAATGGCTGTTTATTCAGGAACCTACTTGCACCTGGGTAAATATAGATAGGAGTGATAATGTCAGATATTCCATTTAATAGTTGAGTCATGGGCTCTCCAAGTTCCAAAATAATTGACTATATTGTTTGTCAAAAGGCTACACGGAGAGAAGAAATAAGTCCTCCTCAGTCCGTCCCCCGCTCTCGCTTCCTTCTTTAAAGGCCAATGCACGCCGATGCGTTACTGTTTCTCATCACTTACGACTGACAATTGCTGTAGCAACAGCAATATTGATGGAGTATTAGGCGGCGGCCTCCGAGCAAAGCAGACGTGCCAGCTGAGGTCTCCACAGCCCATGGCGACCACTCAACCAAAGATTCGATAGTTATGATCTGTGCATATGCAGATTAACAACGAAATACACTGACAAGTGTATAATTACCTTGGAAACAGGAACGCATATGAATGTGATAATGCACCATTATTAAAAATGCCCCAGCGGTACATACGTTGCAGGACCTACTGTATTCAAAACGTATCTCCACCTTCCGTCAAATAAATAACAGACCATATTAAACTACGTGTATTTTATATTTACTCACCGCAAGCCATGACTATGAACATCTGGGATCACATTATTGAAACTTTGCACTGGTCCAAGTGCAAAGTTTGCACGGTATTAGCACTAGTGCAAAGTTTGCCCTAGTTTTAAAAACACTGGGGCACATTAAAAAACCATTGTACCTCGACAAGTGCCATTTAGCATATTAAAGCACCATGGCTAACATTGCCCCAGTGCTAAAAATATACATGTTTGATGCATGTTTGTATCAGGGCAAAGTTTGCCCTAGTGCTAATACCATTCTGCATTAGCACTAGGGCAAACTTTGCCGTGGTGCAAAAATGTAGTGAAAATGCATAATTTTTGCACTAGGGCAGTTTTTGCCCTGGTGCTTTTAATATGCCAAACTGCACTTGTCAAGGTGCAATGTTTTTTTGTTTTTAATTTCCCAGTGTTTTTAAAAATAGGGCAAACTTTGCCCTAGTGCTAATACTGTACAAACTTTGCACTTGCACCGGTGCAAAGTTTCTGTAATCCCACCCCTGGTCACTCAATGTGATCAGAGAAGTTGACATGAAAGGGCCGACATTGACCACGATTACATGATTACAGGTGTCTCTTCACGGATGACTTTCCCGTTTACAGCAGGAGAGGGAAGACTGGTGTGTGTGTATACGGGCGTTATTTAACCTCACAGAACACGTGCGTCAGTTGCACAGATAGCATTTCAGGGTTGCACGTGGGTCTCTGGAGCGACAATGTGGTTGAAGTATGTTTGCCTGGGTTGTTCCTAATTTGTATTTCAAATAACAGTGATCAAATGCATTGAGAGGAATTCCCACTTAGCTCCCAGGAACGTTAGAGGCTCCAAGTTAGTTTTTTAATATTGTAGTGGGAGCATCCTGCTGTGAATGTTTAAAGCGTGTATTGCGAGTGATGTTGAATTTCTTCTGGTTGTCATGCTTTGCAGTTCTAAAATGGTTGCTGAATGATTACAAACGGGAACGATTGAACATTTCATGGAGAATGAGTGCCCACGAATGCTGTATGGGACAATAAAAGACAACGGAAAGTAAATATATTATTCTCCTGCTATATAAAAAAGAGAAGCAGAAAGGTTACCTGCCATCCATTACCTTTCAGAAGGAGAGACTTTTAGTATATGCAATATCCCTTGACCTTCAGATGCCTCATGTTGCAGAAATAGATCATATGAGCCAGTTGCTTAATCAATGCCGAAGAAAGTGTGTATCCCATATGTTTTGAAAATCCCATTAATCATCGCATTAAATGTCTTGCATAACTAGTATAACATGCTGTGCTTGCCTTGTGCCGGTCCCTAAAAGCTCAAAGAGACACATAATGGCCAACATTGTACACAACACAGAGTTCTGAAGGGTGTAGGCTGCAGGCAGCTGCTATGATGTCACAAAATCAAACCCCTCTTGTCTGATGTCACAGCAATGTAAAGACCGGTGGTCTGCCTCTGAGTGGTCTCCTTAGACTCGAGGGAAGGATAGAAGGCTTGGGCCTTGGGCCTTGGCCCAGGCATGTGCTGCTCTGTAGTTGTACCGTAACGCGACTGCCCCCATCAAAACAATATTCTATGAGACAACAGGATCAAAGCAGCAGTCCGTATTTGAGATGTATATCTTTTTTATTTTATTTTTTTATTTTATAGTGTTTTGGTTTATCAAAAACCTATAACACAATCATCTAACTAAAAACAAAGGAATTCCTTCATTATTCCTTAACTCTAGAACTTCACTTCACATGTCACATTTACCATCCATCTCATTTACATTTTAGATGCATATGTTAACTTTCTCATGAAATTAATTTAGAAATTATTCATCAAGAATTTTAACCAAAAAAGTTCACTCCTGCACAGACTCTTGTCAGTTTTTCACCTAGTAAGAACAAACTCCACCATTTTTTTTTCCATTTGTATAGCGCCTATACACAAAGCCAGTGTTTCCAAGAGCTCAAGGAGGGAGGGAACAAGGGGAAATAACAACAGTCATTCAGATCCCTTGAAATTCTGAGACAATGGCAAATAATACATTTAACAGTAGAGGTAACAGCAAATATGTCTGACGACAATTCTGCAGTTTTTCCAAGTGCCTTAAGGCATCAGCATGCAGGGAGAGAAGATAGGGGTGAAACAAAAACAGACGATCTTCAGGAATGGTACGTTCAGATCACGCAAGGGGGGGACAAGTGCAGGGGGGTACAAGTCAGTAGTGACTGGGTTAAATGCAGAGCGATGCCACTCACTTGGGTAATTAACCAAGTGCAGTGATGATGAGGCGAAGTGCAAGGCCCGGACGTAAGTGCGTGAAAGGACTTGCAGGGTGCCAGTGACCTCTGAGACTCTGAGGTGCACCAGGCAGCCAGTCAGCAAGCTGTATGGAAAAGGACAGAGAGAGGGAATAGAGAAGAGGGATAAGTTAGCAGGGGAGAGGGAGAGAGAAGGAAGAGAAGAGTAATGTCTTAAGGAGTTTCTGGAACTTAAGGAGATCAGGCTCAAGACGGAGGGCGGCCGGGAGGCTATTCCAGAGGGAGGCCCCTGCAGATGATAAAGAGTTCTCTCCAAATCTCTGCTTGGAGAACCAGCTCACTTGGAAAAAGTTGGAGGTAGAGGAGCGCAGGGCTCGGGAAGGACAGTACTTAGGTAGTCATTGGTGTAGATAGGTAGGACCCAGGCCCCAGAAAGCCTTGTGGACAATGCAGAGGGTCTAGAAATTGATCCTTGCAGCCACGGGGAGCCAGTGGAGGGATTTCAGTGCCTTTCATCTATTGACAAAGACAAAGTACTAGTCTTGTCGACATGGGCTGCTAGAAAATGTGTTCTTACTGCTGGCAATGCAGTACATATGGTGACCAGGTGTTTAAGGGTTTCCATATTATCAGCAGTTTTACAAAATCGACATATGGCATTGTCATAGTTCCTGCTTTTTTGGTGATATAGACGATTCTTTGTTGCAAAAACGTTTAATCTCAGTTGACGGAACTGGTTACGATGGTACCTAATTGGGAGGTTTTGCAGGTAGTTCAAGGTGGAATTCAATGCTCTTGCTTCATGTGTCAAGTCTAACATACATTTAGTTTGAGCTCTAAGATCTAATGTTTCTATCCAATCTTGTTTTTTAAGTTTCTGTTTTACCGCACAAGGGTTAGCCAGCAAAACATCCAGTGAAGTGTCCAAATGTCTATGTATATTAAACCAAACTGGAATGAGTGGACAAGCTGATGGAGGTGGGGAAGAGTTGCAGGAGAGAAGGCATTGGTTACTTTTTTCAGTAGATTAGTGGAGTAACTTTGCTGAAAATGTGTGGGGGGGGGACATCAGCTCCAAAGGAAAGGGGCCCATACCAAATGAGGGGGACAACATAGTGTGCCACAAAAGTTGGGGGAGACAAACATCCTTATTCCCCCCTATAGGTTTGCCCATGCAGCGGATGGAGAGGTTGGTGAGGGATTGTGGGAGAACAGCAACTTGTTTTCTTTTTTTGTGGAGGTAGGATGTTGAGTTGGAATTCTGAAGGGGATTTGGACCCTCTGGGGAAAATGTAGAGACGAAGAGAGGAGATGTGAGAAGAGGCTGTTGGATGAAGATCTGTTGAATGGGTGGAATAAAAGTTGCTTCTTACATTGAACCCGTGTGGAGGTGCATTATTGAAGGAGGAATACAACATTAGAAATGAAAGCCATGGGAGGGGGAGAACAGGACATCCACCTTTCCCCACCTTCACAGTAAGCAAGGACCAACTGTGGAACTGTACAGGAGGAGCCAAGTACCCTCACTCCAACTGCCCCACCTACATTACCTGAAATATATGAACCAAAGTATGTGACGTATACTGAACAGTTAAACCAGCAAAGAGAAGTGCGTGGACTCTGTTCAGTACCCATAAGAATACCTACACCTAAGAGAATAAACCATACCTGCATCGAAGACAATATGTTGGTCATTTCAACAAGATTCCTGAAGAAACAAAGAAGCTAAATTACAAGGATAAATGGTGATGTCATATAAAGTTGAATCGACACCCATATAGAAAGATAACCGGGCCAGAAAGGTAGACGATTCATAAAGCACAAGAAGGTACCAAGGATAAGTGAAATCTTGGGATCAAGATGACAAGACTTATGCCACAGACCTGATGAAGATACTTAGTTAGTTTAAATGTGTACAGATGCAATGAAACATAAGCAGCAAAGCAATCATGAAGCTAGCCACATTCTTTTAAGTAGATTAGACCGCAGCAAGCGCCAACATATACATATATACCTCTATAGACATAGGTACTAAGAAAGGATGGATGTTTCTGCTGCGCATACAAGCAGTACTGAACAAAACAGAAGGCCTCATTTAAGTGTCGCAGTTCAGAAAAGCAATTGAATTAAACAGAATAAAAGTTCAGCTAAGGAGTTCATGGAGCCAAGAAAGCCAAGGTGTTATCAAACTGGAATTGGCTGACATTGGATACAATTAACATGAAAGAACAGAAGCTCCTGTTCAGAGACGTCAAGCAAAAACAAAAGACAACAGAGCACTATTGAAAATAAAATCAAATACACGAAAAGGGTACATTTCATGGTCTCCAATCTTGTGATAGAAGAAAGTTGGACGAGCGAGATGATCACACCTACTCACGGAAGCTGGCTGGTGCCCATACTCCTCAAAAAGTCTCAGAGAACAGTACAAAATGAAGGTCAACTTCAAAACACTAATTGGCACTGAACCATTGAGGTGATGATGGATGATAATTTAATTGGTAGGAAGCTGGTGTAAAGACGAGCTCACCCGCACCTGGTTGTCTGTGTGCTGCTCACGTAGGTAGAAAAGTACTGATGGGGGTTACAAGCCAACCAATTGTAGGGGACCACGTAGTTGGGGGTCCTATGGTTTGTGTAGCAATGGAAAAATGCACATTTAGTGACGTTCATAGTGGCCATTTTGATGGGAGGGCTTAATCGACCCTCCTGATGTTAACTATCCCATTACCTCTTTCTGTTCCCCCGTACAGATATAGAACCTATGCTTAGTTATTCACTTAGAACCAATCCCACCTCCCGGTTTTGTAGTTTGCCACGTAGGATGACGTTGGTAATGATGCAGGTCAAAAGGCCGATGATGACCAGTTATGGCTATAAGAAGCCAGCTTTTTAATGAAGTGCTTCGAGTCAGAGTATCGAGTGATTGCTGATGTTCATTCTACTCCCTGTTTTTAGATACTTAATATTAAAACAGACACACCTTTGCCAAACTCTTTGTGTTGTCTTGATTATTGAATAAAATCTGCATCCCATCTATCTCCAGGGTACCGCTACTCATCTTAAAGGGCTGGACAGAGCAGAGGCTGGTTATATAAGATAAACCATTGGGCGTCGACATAAGTAACTTTAGCTTCTCGGCAATATCGCACGATCTTTGCCATTCGGCTGACAGGATGTGAAGCTCCCCGTAGAAGTGGTTAGAATAGATAACTTCTTGCAAGGGACGGTTTGACGGGACCCCTATTTTCAGATAGAAACCCTACCCACATCTACATGAAGTGGATCGGAAAGCGGCTCGAAGAGGCGGTAATGAAAGGCGGTGATCCCGAGGGTCCGACTATGAAAAACATGCGAACGGTGAGTGAATAGACCAAAGTGTGTGGCAAAGGTATACATGCACAGTAAATAGCAGAGAGTAACGGAGTGAAGTGGGATAAAATATAAAGCAAGAGTAAGAGTGTAATATATATATGTATATGGGAAACAAGATATTGACTTGTGTGTGACTGAGCAATATATGAGGAATAATAGTCGTGAGTGTGGCCACGCTATGAGGATACACCCTGTCCCTAGACTTTAAAGCGTGCTAGCAGAAGCTTTAATTCAGAGCCCCTTAGTTGGACACATAGAAGACGAGACTGGTTAAAGAAGGTCTTAAAGGAATTAGCTTAAGTTCTGAACTGGAGCAGATTTAGAGGGTAAGACAAGTCTTAAGAAAAGATTGTGAGTAGTACATGTGGCCGGTCAAAGTTTGTCTGTTTGTTTTATGTGATTGAAAGGGGTGTGATGACATCAGAGTTGACAGAAAACAAATGTTATGTAAAGGAGAAGCGTGAAGTTGAGTTGCAAAAATGTATTGTTTTATAACAATCAAAGGTTGTTTTTTAGCAAGATTATAGTAAACAATTGTGTTGTGACAGGATTGGAGCTTGCAACGATTCGTGCTTGCTCATAAGTGTATGTTGATTGAGACGTAAATTGGAATCTATAACTAAAACATATGCGAGTGGTAGCAAAGAAAAAAATGAAGGTTAGAAATGGAAGAGTTTACTCCATTAGTTCATCTCTGCAAACAGCTACCAAAACATGCGCTTAAACTTAAACAATAGAGTGCAGAATTTGTTAAAAGGTCAGCTGACAAAATGTTTATGCCATGGCCACAAGGCGGATCATTATCGAGAGCAGTTCTGCAGCATATGAAGACATATTTGCAAGCAGCGTACACAGGAAATAAGGGCTTCTGCTATGAGGTGGTCATATCAAATCCAGCAATTAAATTAGTTTGATGTAAAATAGTGAACCCAGCTATGTTTATAGCTGAGCCAATCGCAGAAGGAGAGCATATACGTAATTTCACAACCTATGAAGAGTTTTGTCATGAACTCCCTAGAGTAAAGGAGAATGCACTCGCAGGGGTAGAGATTGTTTTCATTGACGGGTCTTCAAGAATCGATCAAAATGATGGGCAAAGATATACAGGTGCCGTGGTAGTGAAACATCTGGCAAATGAAGAATTTCAAATGCTTGTGAGTACTTGACTGCCATCTCATTATTCAGCGCAAACTGCAGAATTATTGGCGTTGATACTTGCTATTGAGAATCACGTGAAGAGACAGTGTACAGCGACTCCTCCTATGCGACGTCGATGGTGCACGTAGGATTAGCGTGCTGGAAAAGGAGGGGCTACCTCTGAGCAGACGGCACGCCAGTGCAGCACGCAGGATTATTGGACAGGCTTATTAAGGAACTACAACTCCCATAGTATAGCATAGCAGTCATTAAATGCACAGCTCACACAAAAGGGACAGATTTTATCTCGTGCAATAATCAAGCAGCAGGCGCTGAAGCCAATCGTATAGCAAATACAGATATAGCGATGATGAATACTGAAACCATTGATGTGAATGAAAGAATTAATGTGATGAAGATTGTGGGTGAGGGATATAATCATATGCCTAAAACACAGATACTAGAGCTCCAAGGGCAGGCACTGCAAAAGGAAAAGAAAATATGGAAGCAAAGAGGGTGTTCTTTAAACACCTCTGACACATTGTGGTGACAAGACAGCAGTTGTAAACCAGTGATGCCTGTAGCCTTATTAAGGGTAGCTCTAGAACAGTTACACAACCCAGCGCATACAACTAGGGAGAATCTTGCTGTAGCTACTGCTGAGGATTGGTTTGTACCAAACCTGATGGAGCATGTTGCATTTTTTTATGGTAAATTGTATTGTTTGCCAACAATTCACAGCTGGGCATACACTGTGCATAGTGAGGGGAGTCATCCCAAGCCCAATGCACCTTTTCAGCACTTGCATATCGGCTATGTCGACATGATACAAGTTTGCAATAGATACGGATACTTGCTTGTTGCAGTCTGCCCTTTTTCTAGATGGATAGAGGCAGGTCCATGCACACTCCCAGACTCTACATGTGTAGCTAAGTTTTTAGTGTGAGAAGTGTTTCCTAGATGGGGAAAGTGTGAAGTAATGAGATCGGATAATGGACCTCACTTTGTTAATACCATTTTTGAACAGATGAGCTTGTTGCTTGGTATATAGCACAAGTTTTCTACGGCTTATCATCTGCAGGGAAATGGGATCTGTGAAAAGCTCAACGGCCTATTAAAAGAAAGAATAGCCAAGTTGAACCTTACTCTGAAAAAATGGTGGTTGCATTGCCTACCACTGGCATTATATGCAATAAGGAACCAACCAGGTTCTGACCACCATTTTACGGCGGATGAAATCATGACAGGAAGGCGAATGAGAACACCCTTAATGCCTCAGCCAATGTCAGAAGTTTTAGGACTTGAATTGCAAAACTATTTGAACTGTATGACTTCCAGTTTTTCTATAATTTCTGGACAGTTGCAGACACGAGGGTGTAGAACAGTACAGAGCACAGAAGGAGATCTTTCAACAACCCAACCTACTGAATTTCAACTTTCCAAATTATACCCCAGAGATGCAGTCCTAGTTGGTAACCACACAAGGAAAAAGGTCGGACGCTTCCAGATTCAACAGTCCTTTTGTCATAACGCCATCTGCTGTCAAATTGCAGGGTAGGCGCACTTGAATCTTCTTGGGAGATACGAAAATCTACTCTGAGAAACCCATCTGCGTACACCCCTCCATGAAGAAGCTACAATCATCAGGGAAGAACCGCAGCATGTGCAGACGAGATCGATGATGAAGAAAAAGGATGCATAACCTGACAAGTGGAAAGCGTGAAGAACTCTTTAATGGACTGTGGCTTCATTTTGGACACTCCCTTTTGAGCTATAAATAAAAGGGTAAAAGGACACATTTGAACACTCTGTGCATCTTAGTTGCAAGCTTAAGAGAAGATCTGCATTCTTAAAGCCACAGTAGCGTATTGACTTTGGACTAAGGTACGCTTAAACCTTGATAACAAGAAAAATGAGAAAGGTTTATTGACTTTGGACTGAGGCATGCTTAAGCTTGATAAGAATAAGGATATGCCAGATTCTGATCATGGACACAGCAAATGGAAGAGGGTACAATACCCCGATTCCTTCTATACAGAGTTCTTGTTTGGTTCTAGTCAAGGTGTTACACAGTGATAACCTTTCTAGGCACGTGCTTACTTATTTCGAGTTGGTGTTACACTCTTATCCTATGTTGGTGGGGAGAACTTGCCGCATTCCAGCTATTATTCAAAATCCTCACAATGAAAAGCTCATAAGAAGATTGGTCATAATTATTACTGAAGAATGTTTTAAGTGTTGCCCCAGTACAGTGAAGAAAGTACAAATGCCCTTATCAAACAACGCAACACATAGACTGGTCAGTATGGTGTCCTTTCGTCTAATTGAAAAATACCTGCATCTCGTTGGAAGACATACAGGTGTGGTAATCTTTCTGAGAGATCCAAGAAATACTACAAACTTGAATGTGATCCTGGAAGGCATAATAATCCAGGTGAGCATCTATTCTGAAAGAAATAGTAGAGGGGTGTAGAAGCTTTCCTCCGAGCGACAGATCGAGGAAGAAAATAAAAGACAAAACTTTTGTTCATGCTGACAGGGAAGCAACATGTCATCTGGACTGAAGCAGGTTTGAGGCATCAATTAGTAACTGATAAATAAAGCAGACCTTGCAGAGGCTTGCAGAGGACATTTTTCTTCACGATAAAGGAACATTTGCATCCCGACTAGTGAAAAAAAAAACTAGTTCCAGAAAGAAAGACACAGTCATTTCTAGTATCCAGAAAGCAGATAGTTGATCGAGGACGAATGCTCAAGAAGACAGCAGCAATCTAAAAATGCAGAGACATTAAAGTTTGTTTTTCCTTCCTTAGCATCAAATGATCGAGATGGGGAACTCTAACAGCAATGTTGTGTTGCCCCATGAGAACAGACACACACATTCTCCAAGAAGTAGGTGCTGCAAGCTCATGTACCACTGCATCATCTACACATGCATTATATTCATACTCATATTGCTTTCACTGACAGTAAGAACTGAATTTTACATAGGAGCACATGGGGCAAAGACTCCTGTATATTTTTCTGAACAGAAGGAAAAAGTAAGCATGGCAACTGTAAGGGAGCCTTGACCCCACATAGATATTCCTGTCCCAAGAAAAAATGGGAAGATACCTGAACTCGAAATGAATGTTGTTAGTAATCAATCACACATAGCACTTAGCTCAGAAATTGCGTTTAAACGCCGGAGACAGGGTCGGCGTATCAGGCAAGGTAAGGGGTTAGCAAAGGTTGGACCTACACAGATAATGCATGCAGACACACCTGGCCTAGTGACAAGAGGCCCAAGCACAAGTCCCAAAGAAAGGTTACGCGCAGAGATTATAGCAGAATCATTATGGCCATTTTTAGCTGTTGCTAGAAAAAGACAGATGGATAAAGACAGACTTGCTGAACTTTTGTCTACGCAAGGAACCAGGATGGATGTTTCTGCAAATAAACCAGCCAGAAGAAGCTATGTAGATGCATTTAGAAACGTAGTCATAGAAAACTACATGAAAAGTTTGAGAACCAAAAGAAGGACCCAAGAAGATATTTTTATGAACTGAATGATTATCTGGACAGCACAGCACACTTGGGAAACAACATATGGTACCAACACATGAAAAAAGTTGGAAGAAGGACGTCAGATGAAGAATGCTTTGCATGTGCACTCTTACCATACAGCATGGGGAAGTGAAAGATCTTCATAGCTGTTGAAATAGATGTGCTAACTACACACTGCATAGTGCACCTATCTTTCTGTAGTGCAAGAGGCCAGTTCATTGGTCGAACAGCCTCTCTCAAATGGGCAACTGAAGGGACAGATCCAAATGAAGATGACTATGTTCAAGACATAAAGACAAGAAACAATGCCAAGACAAAGAATATTGTGATCAGATATGAGAAACCTGGAGTAAAAGGAACTGGAATAAGAAGAGAATTAAATTAAAAACTGAAAGTTCCAGGACAATCTACAGAATGTTAATTTTAATGTTAAATGACATTTGTACCGCGCACTATCACCACCAAAGTGGTCCCTTGGCGCTCTGGTGGGAGGTGGGGTTAGTGGGAAGGAGCTTGAAAAGTGCAAGAGAGCAGTGATGTGCTGTTAGCGGCCTAAGCCCGGTGGGTCCGTTGGCTGGGCCTGGGGTGTTTTGCAGCCGGTAGTCGTTGTGTACTGTTGCGCGAGTCAAAGTGTGTTTTTTGTTTTGTTGTTGCCATGTAGTGAAGTTTGTGCGTTTTGTTGTGCTGTAGGTTTGTGGTTTTGTTTGGTTTGGAGTTTGAGAGATGTATGCAGAGGGGGAAATTGTTAGTGCAGTTGATTAGTTGGCATCTCTATCCTGACTTGAGGCGGTGGGTTTCTGTATTCTCCCCAGATGGGTTTCGGTAGCACCCCTATGTCTCTGTCATGATCTGTGTCCATCCAGCCTTAAAGATCCCTTTCACATCTAGCCCCCTCCTCCCCCAGCCTGCCTCGCAGCGCTACCTATCTTCCCTTCCCACTCATACAGCCAGTGCACCTGCCTATGTCCACAGCTTAGCTATTGTGGTGATTGCCAATATTCCAACAATTCCAAAACACTGTGGTACCTGGTGGCAACTAAGGGGCGAGTGTGTATGTTGGGTGGGATTAGGGTAGGGTTGTTGATTCCATCTCCATGGGTGTCACCGGTGTTGCACCCTACCCGGTGAGACTCGTCCGGGTGCCATGGGAGCTTCCCAGTGGGTTCTGGGATTTGTCCGTGTCTAGTTTAGTCTAGTCATCCCTTTTCCTTTCTGTTTCCGTTTTCAGTTTGAGTCTGTGGTGTTGAATAGCCATGTTTTTAGTAATTTCCTAAATTTTAGGTGATCTTTGGTGTTTCTTTTTTCTTTTGGGATGTTGTTCCAGGTTTTTGCAGCTAAGTGGTAGAAAGAGGTTCCTCCAAGTTTTGTCTTGAGGTATGGTTTTGGTTCCAGGTGGATTTCGTTGCATGACCTGAGGCATCTAGTTGGCTTGTAGATTGTTATTTTCTTTTGTAGGAATTCTGCTCCTTGTCCGCTGATTGCCCTGTGCGTTATGCACATTGTTTTGAAGGTGAAGCGATGTTTACTTGGGAGCCAGTGTAGTGTATTTAGGGCAGGAGTGATGTGTTCTCTTCTTGATAGTTTGAGGAGTAGTCTTGCAGCTGTATTTTGGATCCGTTGTAGTTTCATCAGGAGGTATTCTGGTATTCCGAGGTCGAGGCTGTTTGCATAGTCGACTTTTAACATGACGAGGTGCGACGATAGTGAGTGTTTTGTTTGTGCATGAAGGAGAGGAAAGGTAGGATTCTTCTTGCTGTGTGGAGGAGGAAAAATAATTTCTTGACAGTTGCATTTATTTGTTGTTCTAAGGTTAAGGAGTCGTCCATCAGGACCCCCAGATTTTTTACTGCCATTGATGGTGATGGTGCAGTTCCCATTTCAGTTGACCACGGGACTGTGGTTTCGTTTTCTTGGTCTTTGGATATGATCATGATTTCTGTCTTTCCTGGGTTGATTTACAGGTTGTTGGCAGCATCCAGTTGAAGGCTTCCTTTAGACATTCGATTAGGGTTGCGTGATCGGCTTGGGTGTCTTTGATTTTGTAGATGATTTGAGTATCGTCGGTGTAGTTGTAGCATGTGATGTATTTTATGAAAATGCTGATAACTGGTGTCTGGTAGATGTTGAAGTACAGTGGTGATAGTGAGGATCCTTGTGGCACTCCGCAATCGTTAACTCTTGGAGTGGATTTGAAGGGTCTGATCCAAACGGTTTCTGTTCTGTCTGCTAGGAATGATTTCGTCCAGAGTAGTGCTGTGTCAGTTATGCCTATGTCTTCTAGTCTTTTGGTTAGGGTGTCATGACTAACTGTGTCGAAGGCTGCGGAGAGGTCGAGTAGGATAAGGGCTGAGGTTATGTTTGAGTCTTCGTTAGTTTTTAGGTCGTCCCAGATGAATAGTTGTGCTTTTTCCGTTCCTCTTGCAGGTCTGAAACCGACTTGAGCTTTTTCTACGTGTTCTTGGGTTAATTTATACACGTAGGTTTCCAGGAGTTTTGACGGGTAGGGAATGTTGGAGATCGGCCTATAGTTGGGGAGGTCTTCTACGTTGCCACTTGTGTTTTTCAGAAGTGGTTTGATGTCTGCTGATTTGAAGAGCCTCAGTACATTTCCTGTTGCTAGTGATTGGTTCAAAAGGTTCCTATAGTAAACTGCTGGCATTCCTTGAGCGAGGATTGATTTGTAGATGTCTGGGGGACAGGGATCCATGGGTGATCCAGCTTTCTTGCTGTGTTTCACCAGCATTGTGAATGCATCTGCTGCTATTTCAGGAAAGTTTTGAGTTTGTGCTGAGGTAGTGTCTCTCTCCCTGCCTGCACTTCAGATTGCGTAAGGCAGGTGAGAACATGCCCCTGGGAGATCCTCTGTGCCTTTCACTTTAATTTATGGCTCTGTGTACTCCGCTCACTTTCCCCTTGCCAACTTTGCTAGTCCCTCTTCCCTAACCCTATCCCTCCATTGAGATAGTATCGCCCGGTAGTGTGTTGTGGTCGGTTGGTATGTTCTGTATGGTTTGTCGGATGTCGTTGATTTTTTTCTTGAAGTGGTCTGCCAGGTCGATGCACCGTTTCTCTAAGGGGGTTGGGGTCTTGTCACAGCCTGGTGGGTTTCTCATCTCTTTGATTATGTTAAACATTTATTTTTGTGTGTTGGTGGCATTGGTGATTCTGTCATCATAATGCCTTCTCTTCGCCTTTTGAATTTCCTTCTTGTATGCACAGATTTGTCTCTGGAACATTGATTTTTTTGTCT
This sequence comes from Ambystoma mexicanum, assembly GCF_040938575.1. Classification (NCBI taxonomy): domain Eukaryota; kingdom Metazoa; phylum Chordata; class Amphibia; order Caudata; family Ambystomatidae; genus Ambystoma; species Ambystoma mexicanum. The sequence goes on along the minus strand of NC_090928.1, from coordinate 787,165,423 downwards.
GGGTTGTATTCTTTCCTCCATTCCATTCCATCTTTTTGTTTTCCTTTTTCATGGTGCTTAAAAGTGGAGTGAACCAATTTGCCATTGCTCTTTTTTTGATGGGGTGAATGGTTTTTCTGGGGCGATCTTGTCGATTGTGTCTGCAATCCATTTGTGTAGTAGTTCCGCTTTCTCATCTTGGTCAGCCAGCTCTAGCTCTGTAGTTGAGGGTTTGGTTAACTCTAGTTGTTCGAATAGGTTGCTTTCTTTGACGTGTTTCCAGTTTCTTTTTGTGGTGGTTGTGAGTTTGGGAGGTTGGATGTGGACTTGAGTAGGCAGAGTGATCACGAATGGGATAATGAGATGGTCACTTCACAGTATTTGTATCGGCGGTGCCGTGGTGATGTGTTTTTTTTGGCGAAAATTACGTCAAGGGTGTGTCCTGCCGAGTGTGTTGCCCCTTTGACTATTGTCGTAGTTTCATGGTATTGAGTTGTTCGATCAGTGAGTTTTGGGAGTTGGCGTGACTGTCTTCAAACCAGATGTCTCCCAGGTTGATTAGATGTTCATGGTTGATGGCTATGTTGGTGATGGCTTCTATGAAGTTGTCGACGAAGGTTGAATCATATATCGGTGGTCTGTACACCAGGATGAATGTGATGTTGGTTTTTGGCCTTGCTGTGAGGTGTATTACCATGGTTTCGCAGTTGAGGATGTTGAGCGGTTCGTCTGTTTTTATTTTCAGGTGTCCTTTGAATGCTATTGCGATTCCTCCTCCTTTTTTGTGTTTCCTGTTTATTTGGAGGCATTTGAAGACGTTTGGAAGGCAGCCCAGGAGTGGGATTTTGTAGTTGTCATCCAGCATGTTTCTGTGATGAACAGGATGTCAATGCCGCTGTCATCGAGTAGGTCGAAGATCTCTATTGAGTGTTTTGACATGGATCTGGCGTTTATAAGATTGCAGTGGAGTTTGGGGCCGTTGCTTGGTTTGGACTTTCTTGTTGAGGTCGTCTTTTGATTGGTGTTGGGGTTTGCTTCCTGGTCAATCTCTTGTTGAGGTGTAGGTTTTGGGTGTCAGCGTCTTCAAAGAGTTTTTCTAGGTTCTGTCTTGGGTTCTTGTTTTCATCGGGTTCGTCATCCATGAGTTGTGGTTGTCGATTGGAAGTTCTTCTTGCTTTGGTGATGTAAGGTGTTATCGCATCGTTCGTGTGTTTGTTGTTTCTTGTGTTGTTCATCCTACTTCTACGCGTTTGTGCTGGGTAGTTCCATGTTGCTGCTTCTAGTGTTGGGTTGGTTTGTACTGGTGACCACTTGTTAGTGAGGTAAGGAGTTAAGTAGAAGGATTTGTCTCTTCTCTCAGTGTTGGTTCTATTCTTGTTCTTGGCTGCAGGGTTGTGTTCTGTAGTTGTGGTTCTTTGTTGCTGTTCAGGAGTGTTTGTTCTTTATTCTCTTTTTCTTTCCCTTGGAATGGGTCTTTTGCGCGGCATTATAAGATAGAGAGTTGTTTAGTCTTTATTTGTTTGCTGATGTCCGGTTGGTTCTGCTTTGGTCTGGTTGTCTTGTGGTGTAGTAAGGGAGTGGAGGCCGTCCGCTAGCAATTGGGTCCTGTCTGTGGGTGGTATTTCTGGCTGATGTAGCCGACTCGTTCAGTCGCTGTCTTGAAAGGGGTAGGGGAGGTGGTTGGTAGTTATATAGTTTGGTTTTATCAGTGGATCTCTGTGGTGTCAGTCACCCTATACGCGATTCACTGCAGTGGACAGGCAGTGTGGGTATAAGAAGGATATCTACTAGTTGAGAGTGATTTTGAGGGAGCAGCTAGAACTTAAGCCTGAAGAGGCATGAGTCCCTAATCGGGGTGTTGCTCCACAGCAATTCACTGGTTGGTTCTGTCTCACTTCAGGAGTGAGTTGGTTAGTAGGATTTGGGAGACCTGTCTAAAGGTCTATGAGATTTGAATATCGTACTATGCAGCCCGGAAAGAGAACCCCTACTAAACTTGAGAGACCTGTATGGTGGGAGAGGGCCTATCAATGAGATCTAAATATCACACAATGCAGTATGGGGACAGAATCCCTATTCTTTTGGGAGAACTGCACAGTGGGAGAGGAGCCTATCAATGCAATCTGAATATCGCACAATGCAGTTTGGAGACAGAACCCCTACCAAACTCGAGAGACCTGCACAGTGGGAGAGAGGCCCATCAATGCGATCCGAACATCACACACTACAGCCCGGAAACAGAACCCCTTCCAAATCTGCGAGACCTGTATAGGGAGAGAGGCCTGTCAATGCAATCACAACATTCCAAAATGCAATGTCAACCTCGAACCTCTATACAGTTGGAGAGACCTGTAAAGTGGGAGAGAGGTCTATCAATGCAATCCAAACATCACACAATGTAATATGGACCCCGAACCCCTGTAGAAAAATTAGAGACCTGTACAGTGGGAGAGAGATCTATCAATGCAATCTAAGTATCACAAAAGGCAGTGTGGACCCAGAACCCCTATAGAATTAGAGAGACCTATCAGAACAATCTAAATATCACACAATGCAATATGAACCCAGAACCCTTACTAAACTTGAGAGACCTGTATATTGGGAGAGGGGCCAATTAATGCATTCTGTCACACAATGCAGTCTGGGGACAGTACCCCTATTGAATTTAAGGGCCTGCACAATGGGAGGGAGGCCCCTTAATGCAATCTGTATATCACAAGGTAATATGGACCCAAAACCCCTATAGACTTTGAGGGACCTGTATAGTGGGAGAGAGGCCTATCAATGCAATCTGAATTTCACACAATGCAGCCTGGAAACAGAACCCCTATCAAATTTGAGAGAGCTGTGTATTCAATCTGAACAACACTCAATGCAGCCTGGAAATAGAACCCTTACCCAATTTGAGAGACCTGTATAGTGGGAGAGAGGCCTATCAATACAATCACAACATCACACAATGCAACGTGGACTCAGAACCCCTGTCCAATTGGAGAGACCTGTATAGTGGGAGATAGGCCTATCAATACAATCACAACATCACACAATGCAATGTGGACTCAGAACCCCTGTCCAATTGGAGAGACCTGTATAGTGGGAGAGATGCCTATCAATACTATCACAGCATCACACAATGCAATATGAACCTAGAACCCCTATTAAAAGATTGGAGAGACCTGTATAGTGGGAGAGAGGCCTATCAATGTAATCTGAATATCATACAATGCAGCCTGGAAACAGAGCCCCTACCAAATTTGAGAGACCTGTATAGTGGGAGAGAGGCCTGTCAATGCAATCACAACATCACACAATGCAATGTGGCCCCAGCACCTCTATAAACTTGGAGAGACCTGTCTAGTGGGAGAGAGGCCCATCAATGCAATCCAAACATCACACAATGTAATATGGACCTATACCCCTCTAGAAAAATTAGAGAGTCCTGTATAGTGGGAGAGAGGTCTATCAATGCAATCCAAATATCACACAATGCAATTAGGACACCAAACCCATGCTAAGCTTGAGGGACATGTATTGAAGGAGAAGGCCTAATCCCCTTGTGTAATGTTGGTTTTCTAAGTGGCTAGGATTTTGGGTAGAGTTGTAGCTCTCCCCTAAACCAGGCCACTCCTACCTTACTCGTCCTTGTAGTTGATGGTTGACGGCTGGTCACTGGGGGACACCGGCTGACACTTCCCGGAGCCGCCTCTGGTGGAGCCGCCCTTGTCCCTGGGCTGCGTGGGCAGAGGGCTGCCCTGGAGTGTTTGTTGAGGACAAGGGAGGAGTTAATCACTGGAGGGGGAGGGTTAGGGAGGTGGGAATAGCGAAGTTGGTGAGGGGAAGGTGAGCGGAGTATGGGGGGAGCACACAGAGGTATAAATTAAAGTGAAAGGCACAGAGTATCTCCCAGGGGCCTGTTCTCACCTGCCTTGCGCGATCTGAAGTGCAGGCAAGGAAAGAGACACTACCGTTGGCCTACGAGGCTCAGTGAAGCAGGAGCCAGTCACTGGAAGGGAGGGCTAGGGAGGCGTGAAAAAAGAAGTTGGCGAGGCGAAGGGGAGCGGAGTACAACAAGATTCAAGAATACCAAATTTGCAGGCTAAGGAGGCTGGGGGGCTCACCCACTCACCTGCACGGCCCGGATGGAAGTGGCGTGAAGGTCGAGGTGGGAGCAACACACGGGATCAGGCAGCCTATCAGGGCTCGTGGGAGGGAGCGAGGGCGGGCACAACGGGGAACAGGAGAGGACGCAGCCTGCGCTGGGGGGAACATGGGTCTGGGGGGGCTCTAAAGGAGTAATGGGCAGCAGATTCAAGACCTAAGGAGGATGGAGGGTTCACCCACTCACCTGCATGGCCCGGATGGAATCTGAGTGCAGGTCGAGGTGGGAGCAACACACGGGATCAGGCAGCCTATCAGGGCCAGTGGGAGGGAGCGAGGGTGGGCTAAGGGGAAGCAGGAGAGGATGCAGCTTGCGCTGGGGGGCACGTGGGGCCTGGAGGACTCTAAAGGAGTAACGGGCGGCAGATTCAAGGCCTAAGGAGGCTGGGGGGCTCACCCACTCACCTGCACAGCCCGGATGGAAGTGGCGTGCAGGTCGAGGTGGGACCAACACACGGGATCAGGCAGCCTATCAGGGCCAGTGAGAAGGAGCGAGGGCGGGCACAAGGGGAAGCAGGAGAGGATGCGGCCTGCGCTGGGGGGCACGTGAGGGCTGGGGGGCTCTAAAGGAGCAACGAGCAGCAGATTCAAGGCCTAAGGAGGCTGGGGGGCTCACCCACTCACCTGCACAGCCCGGATGGAAGTGGCGTGCAGGTCGAGGTGGGAGCAACACACGGGATCAGGCAGCCTATCAGGGCCAGTAGGAGGGAGCAAGGGTGGGCAGAAGGGGAAGCAGGAGAGGATGTGGCCTGCGCTGGGGGCGACGCGGGGGCTGGGGGGCTCTAAAGGAGTAACAGGCAGCAGATTCAAGGCCTAAGGAGGCTGGGGGGCTCACCCACTCACCTGAAAAGCCCGGATGGAAGACATCCGTAGATGGAAAAACAGAGGCCAGATGCAAATTTGGGGAACTGTCTTAGCACCAGAAGGCTGGGAAGAAGGAGTAGTAATCTGAAGATACTGGGTAATAATGGGTCACTACCAACCAACAATCGAGAATGCACAAATGTTGTGTAAACCATTATGTCCAAAACTTGCGAAACTACTGACATGGGTCGAAGACAGAGGACCCCTGCAGATAGTACCAATCGAAAGTTCTAAATTATGCTTCAGGAACAATGGTACAAGAAAAATGGGGGAGAATCAGAACTGAGAACAAATCTTCGATGCACCAGGAATGAATATCGGAACAGCAGAAATCATGGATCATTATTGGGCTTGTGGATCCAAGACCTACATCAGACTGCCTAAAGATTGGGGAGGAATCTGCACATTGGTGAATGTTCATGTTCCTGCATTCGTAATTCCTAAAAGTGACCAGAACATTGATAGTTTCCTGAAAGCAGATGCTCATCTAAGGAAGAAGAGATCTGTGGAGCTGATAAATCGAATGAAGAGAGAGAACTACTTTTCAGCCAAATCAATAGCATCTTTTGACTCTATTCCATATGAACATAGACTGTTCCGTCAGACTGCTTCAGTGTTCATGTTGATCTTCATGCCAAGGTTCCAGGTTGGAGCAAATACCAAGTGGCTGCAGATCACAAGATGGGAATTGCTGCAGACGATTAATACTACCATAAAAGGATTCAATGCAATCAGAGAAAAACTAAGAGCTGTAAGATTGATGACCCTCCAGAACAGATACGTCATGGACATGATCACAGATATGCATGGAGGTGTTTGTGCCAAAATCAGAGAATCATTTTGCACATTTATACCTTCTCATGATGACAAGAATGGAACCTTGACAGAGGCCATAGACATGCTGATGAATCTCCATGGCCAGATGGTAGAAAAGGTTGAAGACATTGCTGATGACAGCTGGTTTGGATCACACTTCTTGTGGGTTCCACAATGGATGGCATATATATTCAAATTCCTTGGAGCTTTGCTATTATTAGTGATGCTAGCATTCTGTGTGATCAAGAATATAATCTCGCAATGCAAAAAGATAGCAAAGAAAGCCATAGGGATAGATAAAGATCATGATTGATGTTGAACAAGGATGGAAGCCTAAGGATCTGACTGATAAAGAAATCAGAGACTTTGTGAAGGCCAGTATCCATGCACCTGAGGGAACAAAGTTCCTGTATCTAAAGAACCATGAGAAGTATGTGAGAAGGTGGATCTATTGCAGTCCAAATAGACAGTGCATGCTCATGACATGGAACAAGGATGAGCATGTGAAATCAGCTGGATGCTTGAAGGGAGTCATACAAATATGGATCCCTAAGAAGCATTTCTTCAGACCAGGATGTCTGGATGTAGAAGATGATGTGAGAGTGGTCGATAAATCTCCCAGAGGTGGGAGTGTAGAGGAGGAGCCAAGTACCCCCACTCCAACTGCCTGGACTACATTACCTGAACCGTATGAACCAAAGTATGTGACGTATACTGAACAGTTATACCAGCAAAGAGGAGAGTGTGTACTCTGTGCAGTACCCAAAGGAATACCTATGCCTAAGAGAATATGTGAGGTAAAGTACCAATTGAGGAAACCATACCTGCATCCAAGACAATATGATGGCCATTTGAACAAGATTCCTGAAGAAACAAAGAAACTAAATGACAAGGATGAATGGTGATGTCATATAAAGTTGAATCGACATCCATATAGAAAGATAACCGGGCCAGAGAGGTAGACAATTCATAAAGCACAAAAAGGTACCAAGGATAAGTGACATCTTGGGATCAAGATGACAAGACTTATGCCACAGACCTGATGAAGATACTTAGTTTGTTTAAACATGTACAGATGCAAGGAAACACAAGCAACAAAGCAATTATGAAGCTAGCCACATGCTTTTAAATAGATTAAACTGTGGCAAGCACCAGCATATACATATATACCTCTATAGACATACCTCTATAGAAAGGATGGATGTTTCCGCTACGCATATACGCAGTACTGAACAAAACAGAAGGCCTCATGTTAGAGTTCAGAAAAGCAATTGAATTAAAGAGAATAAAAGTTCAGCTAAGGAGTTCACTGAGCCAAGAAAGCCAAGGTCTTATCAAACTGGAATTGGCTGATATTGGATACAATTAACGTGAAAGAACAGAAGCTCCTGTTCAGAGAGGTCAAGCAAAAACAAAAGATGTCAAAGGGCTATTGAAAATAAAATTAAATACACGAAAAGGCTGAATTTCATGGTGTCCAGTCATGTGATAGAAGAAAGTTGGACGAGCGAGATGATCACACCTACACATGGAAGCATTCTGGTGCCCATACTCCTTAATAATTCTAAGAGAACAGAACAAACTTAAGGCCATCTTCAAAGCACTTCTTGACACTGGACCATTGAGGTGATGATGGATGATAGATGACATTTTAATTGGTGGCGAGCTGGTGTAAAGACGAGCTCAACCGCACCTGGTTGTTCAGTCTGCGTACTGCTCACGTAGGTAGAAAAGTACTGACGGGGGTTAGAAGCCACCCAATTGTAGAGGACCACGTAGGTAGGGTTCCTATAGTGTGTAGCCAATGGGACATTGTAAATTTAGTGACGTTCATAGTGGCCATTTTGAAGGGAGGGCTTAGTTGCCCCACCGATGTTAACTATCCCATTACCTCTTTCCGTTACTCCATACAAATATAGAACCTATGCTTAGTTATTCACTTAGAACCAATCCCACCTCCCGATAGGTTTTTGTAGTTTGCCACGTAGGATGACGTTGGTAATGATGCAGGTCAAAACGTCGATGATGACCAGTTATGGGTATAAGAACCCAGCTTTTTTATGAAGTAGTTAGTCTGAGTATCGAGCAATTGCCGATGTTCATTTTACTCCCTGTTTTAGATACTTCATATTAATACAGACAAACGTTTGCCAAACTATTTGTGTCATCTTGATTATTGATGCATGAATAAAATCTGCATCCCCATCTATCTCCAGTGCAGAACGAAGCACCATTTTGAGCCAGCAACATAGAATTGTTAAATACCAGGTGAGACACAGTGCTAGGAGCATGAAGGGAGCGCTGTATTCTGGGACCTAAAAGCCGTAATGTGTCAGTTACATGCACACAGTAATCAAGCATTAATGGTGGACAACTTGAAAAAACAACTAGACCGATCAAAGCGGTTCAAAATAACATACTGATAAAGGTACAAAGATGAAGCACCAATTAATCGTTCAAGCAGAGTACAAAAAAGGAATGAAAAAAAGGCCATTCTACACTGTACAATAAATGTGAACAGTGATACCAACAGTGATATTGATGTACGACTGCCACCATCCTTCATAGCTGAACCAGTGGCACCACCTGGGCGCCACCTGCACAGTGGAAAAAAGGAAGAGGTTGTTAGCACATACCTGGTGGCAATATGAGGAGATATTCTCAGCAAATAGATAATAAGCTATCCTCTTACACAATTTATGAAACTATATATGATGGGTTACCCAAATGGGTTGAGGGAGGAGCAGGAGAAATCGATGAATATGCCAGGGCCATCAATAAACAGGAGACATATTTTGGCCCTAAGACTAATATTTTTGAACACCACAAGTTTTTTCAAAGATTTCAGGCCCTGAAAAACCTGTAGAAAACTATTTAGCAGCATTGCAAACCCTCAGTTACACGTGTGGGTTTGGAGAAATGTTGGGCTCATTAATTAGATATCAGCATGTGAGTTGCAAAAACAATGTGAACATACAAGAGCCTTTGCTGGTGAAGGATCCTACACTGGAGGAAGCTGTCATAATTGCACAAAGTTTGAAACAAACAGCCATCTAGATAACGAGATGGGAATAGACAAACACGATAAACAAGACCACCAACAGATATGTGCCATGAAACAGCCAGAGAGAAAGACAAGAAAACACTTAAGATTTAAAATTCTATAGATGTGATAGTCAAAGACGCTTAGCAAGTCACCAATTTTGACCAGCAAAAATGGGAATTTCTCTCTAATGTAAGACAACAGGAAATTATGCTTGTTCATGTGGACGTCTTTGTGATCGAATCCAATTCTCTACAACCCTTACACCCACATCCACAGCTGTGTGAGAATGGATAAGTTCTTCCCATCTTCCACCCACCACAAATGGATCACTCAGTGTCGACAATGACACTATACAACGCCCTTACCAAGACGGTATCGCCTATCCACATGGAGGGATCCTACTACCTGCGTGACACTGGGCCTCATTCAAATTTGGGCGGTAGGGGATACCGGGCACCGGTAAGGAGACCGGTGCCGGTAATCCCCTACCGCCCAATTACGAGGTCCCTTAGCGGGAACCGTAAGGGACATGTGGTCGGACCACACGTCCCTTACGGGTCCTGCTAAGGGACCAGGGCGCAAATAACGGGCTTGCCATTCGCAAGCCCGTTATTTGCACCCTCCCCATTCCCATTGAGCCCTATGGGTGCTCAATGGGAATGGGGAAAGGTTTGTTCAATGGGGACTTACCGGTCCCTCCAGGCTCGGAATGGACCGGTAAGTCCCCATTGAACAACACCGGAGGCGGTACCGGTATGGGAGGCAGCCATGGAGTTAATTGCTCCATGGCTACCACCATACTCGGAATGAGGGTCACTGATATACTATTATATCCCTATTTTACACAATCTGCATTTGAATTTATTTTAATATTTATTTAGATACATTGAATTGGATGCTTCTTTTTAGATTGTTTCAATGGATTTAATTTAAAAGCGACTGTTCTGTCTGCTATTAAAATTAAAATGTATTTGCAATTAAAATCAAATGGAAAGCGTGATAAAGACAATACATTATTCCTCCCGTTTATCCAGATGTGCTCTAATTAGAACATCAGAAGGTATCGTGTCATTTACATATCAATGGCTCTCATTGGCAGCTGCAAAGCATTCATACTTTCAGGTTTCTGGCGATTCATGTAACAGGATCAACGAGTGAACTGTTCGGTTAATAGCGGGAAAGGTATACAGAGACATGATAATGAGCGGAGGTAGGCAGCTACGCTGCACAGTACTCAATGATACACCGTCCTATCAGAGAATGCTGGGCTCTATCTATTTCTGGAGCTCTGTGACGCTGTGGGCACGCTGTGGGGACAGCTACTACTCAAGTCCATACGATAACAATTAGCGACATCATGACAGTTTTGACTTCATTTTATTTCAATAATGATGTGCTCATGGGGCTGGAAAGAATACATGACTTTGATGCCAATTATTTCTCTTTAACCTTCAACTTGAAATATCCTTCACAAAGATGAAGGCTGGACTGAATTAGATATGTGCTTTACACAACAGGACGAAATGATTAATTCAAAAATTCAAACCAAGACTTTGCCAGTGGATAGGACTTTAACTCTTCAATATTTCGTTTAATCACAACACGACTTCTGGTTTGAAAGATGGCATTGCAAAAGATGCTGTCAATTATATTACTCTCAAAGTGCTTTTGTAGGAAAGCTGGAACCTTTAGCTGAGAAGAACTATGGTACTATGACCAGCTGTTATTTGTTCTGCTTTCCAGAGAAAAAAAAAAACAAAAACGTTGTAGCCTGGACAATTGTGCTATATGAAATAAGAGTGGTAGGCTGTGGGGTCCAGGTCCATTTTAATGGGATAATCTAAATACTAATAGTTAAAACTCTAAGGAGCTGGTCACTGAAATTGCTCTTAAATTGAAAAAGTGAAATTAGTTGTTACACTAATCTAGACATACTTGCATTTTCTGTAGAACCTCGTATTAAACCCAAAACCAAAAGAGTGGCGATCCTCTTCTTTGGGGCATCTGGGGCTAAACCAATTAACCATGAACAGGTAGGATGCCTCACTGAACCTCTCTTGAGTATACATTATTCTAAGAGAAAGGACCATTGGCCACTAGAAGGAACACCTTAGCCTATTGGCTATTATTTGTATGGTGTTCCGTCTAGTGGCCAATGGTCCTTTCTCTTAGAATAATGTATACTCAATAGAGGTTCCGTGATGCGTCGTACCTGTTCTTGGAACGTCTTATTAAAAACAGAGCGTAAATCAGGCGTCTGTAACCTGGGGCTCTCCAGAACTTTTCCATTATGACTATCATGATACCTCACCATTGACTATGCTGACTAGTGTTGATTGGACTTGTTGTCCTACAACAGTCCAGAGAGAAATCATGCTCGGCCCTCTGGCCTACAGCAAGAGCAATGCAAGCATCATGGCATTGTTTGGGGGTTCACCATTTGCATGGCAACTTTCCTTTATTTGCATTGCTTTATTTGTAAGCAACAATGGTAATCACCTGGCGTGCAAAGCATAGCTCCATTACAGACCATATGTGAGGGCAAAATGTCTACATATAGAGGCATATTGCAAAGGGGGAGTCTATATTTTGCACACTCTCGAGGGGAAGTTGTGTTTTGGGGATGCTAGAAGGATCCCATAATGAATACCTGTCCTACAAAGGTGTATGATCTTAGCTCATAGCACAGATTCTAGAGAATAATGCTTCTTTTGCATGCCTTCACTCCGAACCATCACGAGATAGAGAGAGAGAGAGAGAAAGAGAGAGAGAAAGAGAGAGAGAGAGAGAGAGAGAGAGAGGGAGAGAGAGAGAGAGAGGAAGAGAGAGAGAGAGAGATATATATAGAGAGAGAGAGATTATACAAAAGGAAGAACACATCTAGTAGCACACACTCTCGTCATGGCCTTGCCTGTGTTGCAGACAGTTTTCAATTTGAGGAAAGATGTGATCAGTGAGAATATAATTAGTAGAGTTCTTATTTCCTTAGGCCTCAGAAGATTCTTGAATACACTTATTAAACAGACCATTGAACTGTCAAGAATCATCTGCAAAGGGAAATTGCAAACGTTCCACTAGGGAGAATTTTTCTTGTGCCGAATTAGGTGAAGATCAAGCAGATGATTTCTGTATGTTTGGTGGCACTGCCCAGCACAGCAACTCGAAATGCGGGCATTTTCAGAGCCAATTTATTCTCTCCAGCCAATTCTATCCCTTCTATTTGTCAAGTATGTCTAATTATGTATGAACATGCAAAGTAGCAATACATGGGAGCAGAGGTAGTCCTAGGATAAGGTGCGTTTACATAGGATCATGGTTGTATTGAATGGTACATCGGGTGCTAAAGGGGAAAGAATAGAAACATAGCACATGGACAGGAACTGGATGACATTAAAAAAGATGTTCTTATAACGTGCTGTTGCTACTCAATTAAATGGTTCTCAGTGTATCAACCTCAGAAGGATGAAGGACTGAGTTGGAGCTTCTCCGAGATTAGAAACAGCAGATTGCAAGCTGACCTCATGCCTGTGGTGAGCTACACACCCATAAAGATAGGCTCTAAGTTACTTGTGTGTTGTTCTGACCACTCTATTGGTTTGCCTATCTTTTTCATGACATAGTCACTTTGGTGATATTGCAGTCGATTTTCTTTATCCTTTATTAAACTTTTGTGTGACAGATTGCCTTGACGTGTAGTCTTATTTCCGACAATGCTTTCTTGACTTTGTTGTAAAATGTCTCACAATCCTTTTTATGTCTGCATTCAGCCTGGCACTGATTAGTATGGATACAGGAAAACCTGTAGATACATATCTTTCAGTGTTTTTTTTCCCTACATCTTCCCCGTTCGTTTTGGCATGCCTTTCTACCATGCAAAATCACGTGAATGCTACTAGAAATGATTCTTAAGGATCATGCTGCTTCATATCAGGTGCAGCACATGCTGATGTCCACCATATGGATCAGGCATGTACACCTAAATCAGATTACTGATCACTGGAGATGGGCTTCAGTTTTCCCACAGAAGAAACCCTGCTGCCATATTCTGGATCAGAGATTCACTGCGTATAATATGGGAAATAGTGAACGGTCTGTACACGGGGATACCCACAGAAACAATATGCAGGTGGATACCTGTAGGATTTAAGTTGTATGTGTGTTATGTTATGAGCTGGTCTTCAGCACCTCTTTGAATCCCTTCCAATCCCTTAAAGTCCTCAATGTTAAAGAGAATTAAGTGAAAACCAGTTACTGTGACGAGTCATGCCTTCTTATGGTCAATGACTAAACTGTGTATTCATTTCTTGCATTTACTCCTTATTGTCTTACAAGAGACTGGGCATCAGACACTGCTTTAACATTGGTGTGGATGGACTCCGACAGATTGTCTTGGATATGTGGCAGGGTCCGGGACACCTCAAACCCAAAGAGTTGGAGATGCTCCTTTATGATGCCACCCATCACGACTTTGAGCTAGTCAGCTGGGGGACAATCGTAAAGAGTGGGGCAGCAGGCAAGTGCAGTTTAGGGGATCACACACTGTTTAGGTAAGCAGCTCAGGAGCTTATCAAGGTCCCAGTAGATCATGTTGCAGTTGCCAGGTTTAGTTGTGGTTGTGACATTTGTTTTGCTTATAGGCAGACTTTGCATGCAGAGTCTCCATGTTTCTCTGCACTCCGCATGCAATGTCCGCCTCGTATGGTGACATATCAGAATATGTAGCACATGCATTGTGTCCGGTAAAAGATGTTAAATCAGATTTATTATCATCTGCAGATTCTGTTAATTCATCTGAATTGTTTTTAATGTCTTCCAAGGTACCTTTCTGTGTTTTCAGGTATAATACTTAGGTTTTCAGGGCCTGTGCATGTCCCCTATGTAATCAAATGTGCATATCGCCTACAGTGTTCAGTGAAAACATTCCACTTATGCTCTAATGTTCATCTTCAGTGTAAGTCTAAACGGCTTGCTTCTGTAGGAGAGAGCTGTGAGGAACCAGGAATAAAACACAGACACAGATACCTAGGTTTTGGCCATAAACATTTATTAAAATAAAACATGGTGGGAAAAAATCTATTTGTCCCTGCTCTAAGAGGTGTTTCCCTACCTAAAACCGAAAAAATGGGTCGGTAAACGTCAGAATATCCCCCAAAAAAGTCCTGTATATAGTACTATTCAGGCCCTCACATTCTAACAAACTAAGCTCTGAAGTGGAAAGGGTAATGTATTTGGCCTTTAGTGATTCATAAATGTTCAAAAAGGAAAATACATAACGCCAACACAAACGTTCCAACAGGATAGAGTTTCTTGTTCCAGAGGGTGATTCCCTTTCCCTGGAGTTCTCTTCCCTTGGTTGCTCATTCAACAATGTCAGTTGCTTGTGTTTCTCTTTGGCCCTCATTGTGATTTTGCAGTACCCCGCCAGTAATTCCATCAAAATGGCCGACCATCTCTGCCGCCTGATATCCCGGTATTAGCTGGATATTTTAGGCAGTGGAGATGACAGTAAGTTCCCATTCCATGGAGTCTGATAGAACTCCATGGAATGGGATTGCCTCAATCACCGGGACAAGTTTTACTGGTGCCAGTGATTCAGGCATTTCTTGGCCAGTAGTGGCCTGTTCTACTGTCAGGTCAGGTCTGCTGGGAGATCCGTGGCCCCCACTGGTACATTTGTGCTTGTCAGTCTGGAAAAAATGCTGGTGCTGGGATTACAGCCATTTCTTCCAGCATTTTTATCTGACCAGCAAAGTTGTCTTGTTAGGATTCATGGAGTACTCTCTGCCAGGTTTTTACTCCTATTTCTCAGGATTTTATTAAGTTTGATATTTTCCTACACAATGTTCAACTTTTTTCTGCCTGGTGTATTTCCATACCGAGGATTTCTTTTATGTACCCACTTGCAACTGCTTGGTATCCTCTCCTGCCGAGGCTTTCTTAGATGTACACACTTGCAACTTCCAGGTGTACTCTCGTGCCAAGACTTCCTTAGATGCAAACAGTTGCAACTGCCTGTATAGTCTTGTGACAGAGCTTTCTTAGATGCACACACTTTCAACTGCCTGGTATACTGTCATGCCAGGGCCTTCTCATATATATTTCCATCTTACACTTCCAATTTGCTTGGTATACTTCCCTGCCAAGGCTTTTCTTGGGTGGGCTCTGCGCACCCTTCCAAAAAATCCTCTTGTTTCTTCTTTTTCTCATGTGTACCTGTAAGGATATATATAGGATTTTATTGCCAGCATACAGTAAGTAGCATTTTATTGCCAGCAGATAATAGCATTTTGCCAGTATGTAATATAGCATTTTTTTTTGTTGCCATTGGTAGTATGCAAAGTACAGAATTTATAACACAGCCAGGTCCAATTTGAAACTGTAGATATTCAGAGCACACATAGAAAAACTTAGTGTTCCGCCAGGTTCAAATAATGAGATGCACCATGTATTTTGGATGCTTCATGTATGGAGACTACATTAGAATACATAACTGACTAACATTATTAACATACCTACTAAATGCTCACTTTTAACATGCAAAATGAGGTGAAATTCATGTTTTTGTGGCACTGCTGAGATTCGTTTTTAAATGCACACTAGTGTTTTCTTCAGCATGTGGAGAACAGAAAATATGCAAGCTGCAGGAAGCAAAGTGAAACAGTAACTCTGGGCATGAACCTTTCATTGTTCTGAAAATGAAGGCTGGCACAGAGCACATTCTTTTTAACCTGATTGGGAGAAAATATAGGCAGACAAGACACGTCAATAAAGGTACGGGTAAACGTTTCATTGGAAAATAGAAATGAAGAGAGCAGTTAGTTCATGCTGGGCTAACGAGACAGACAGACAGAGTTCCAGGGGATAGAGCGCTGACTTTGGGACCTAATCAGTTGGAGCTCCCCCACACAAGCTTACGGAAGAGTTTCACGCTGACACTGGGTCTGCATCTGCGAACACAGTGAGGTTGTGCGGGGACTTCAAAGAATTACCGACCTTGGTAAGATAAGTGGTAAGTGAGGACCAGATAAAATGCTGTATGTGTGACTAAGATTTATTGCAGTGTAGGGAAATTAGGATATCATTGCATGTTTATTTTTCTCTATTTTCAGAATGTGGGAACAGTAATCCATGTTACAAAATACCTGCTTGTTCTATTTATTCTTTTATATTGCAGATGATGCTGTAAATAACATGGTAAGATTTTGTGACTTGTAAATGAGATGCAATACAAAAAGCATACATAAAAACAAATGGGATTTTTGTGTCATTCATGCATCTGTGAATTATTTACATAAGTGAAGTACAAAGGGGGGGTTATATCAGTGCAGTAGTGCATTTACTAATTTACCACTGTAATTGAAATAATAAATAAGAGAAAGTCAGTACTAAATATCTACAAGCTAAAAGATGTGTGTGCTATGTCATGAGTGAGCCCTTCCTTGCATGCTGATGGGAAGGAATCTAATCTGATACATAGATTACTGGATGTACATAAACCAGTAAAGCCTAATGGCACATAGATTACTGGATGTACATAAGCCAGTAATGCCAGCCACAAACTATAGATGGCACATTGAATAAACTCATTGTGGTCACTGAAGTGCATAGGTCTGGGGTTCTCTATAGACAACTAGAATGTATTGTAATAGAAAGAAAAGGTTTGTTTTATGATGGGGTTATAGTATAAAAAAGAAACCATGCTCACCACTATACCACAGGAGTAATATACTACAGGAAGAATATACCACAGGAATAAAATACCGGAAAACAAGATACAACTAAAATTACCACCAATACAAGCTAAAAAGGTATAAATAGTGTGACACCAAACCCATACTAAATGTAAGACTAATTTACTGTAAAATTACCACCAATAGTTTAACGGTAAGAAAATACCACCAAATCCTGAATTTACCCCAATAAAACAAAATCTCCTACAGTATCACATACATTCACAAACTAGAAAGACTTGTGTTTTTCTTCTGTTCTGTAAATATTCTCTTGCTCTTTCTCTCTCATATGCTTCATAAATATTCATTCATTGTAGGCATGGCTGTTAATACACCCCGGCGTCCCTGCTTCCCCTGGGTGGACTCAACGGCTATGGCTGGCATATTCTCCTTCTCCTGCAGTAAGCCAGTAACAGTTGTTTGGCGTTTGCCTTCTGTTGCTGCATCCGTTTCTTAGTTTATGGTCATTTCATGATCCCTGCTGGGCTCGTCTGCTTCGTGTATTCAGGCTCTGGTAAAATGAAGGCTGCTTCCAAACACCTGGGAATGCCCAGGAGCTCTCTGTTGGCTTCTGGCATTCCCACAACATCTTTGTTCTCGCGGTAAGCTTCCCTGTCTCTGCCTCCTGAGCCAGCTCACTCCATTGCCCTTTCTCCACCTTTACGGTCTCTCAGCTTGTTCGGAGAAAAGCAGCATTCTCTCTTCTGCAGCACGCTTCAGTCAGCTGCTTTGCTTTTTAAATCTCACAGTCACAGTTCTGCACTTGCAACAACTACAGTGCAGTCAGTGTCACTGGCCTGCCTTGATCGGCATTACTCTGTCCTTCTTCCTCTTTGCTGTTTTCTGGCATTTATGTGAATGGAAATCCATTCTTTAATTTTTATAGGTAAAGTTTGGATAATTGTTCTTTAAAAGAAAGTCAGTTGTAGATGACTTCTAGGTAGAGGCTGAGAAGGTGTTTTCATTAATTGTAGAGGGTAAGTCAGATGATGTCTTATATAGAGTTCTCATTCAAAGATCTTCAGCATATTTCCTAGGTGGATGAGGAGAGGTGTAACAGTATGACATTAAGGCATTAGGCAGGGATGGGTTATCTGCAAAACAAGAAGGGGGATACTATGTCTCATCCGATAGTGCAGTGATATTCTCCCAGAGGTTTTCTCCTGCCCTATGTGATCCTCCCTGATATTGCCGCCCCCATGGTCAGGATCAAGTGGCATCTGCCATCCCCTGGCAACATGGGGAGAGGTCACCACCAGAAAAGAAGTGATGACACCATGGATTCATCACAGAGCATTATATTTGTAAAGGTCCCAAAACTCAGGGACATTTATGTACCTCCTTTGTAAATCTAGTTCAAATTGATTCAATGCCTTTTTCTAGAATTCATTTCTCAGCTGCTGCAAATTGAAGGAAGAGTCCAGCATTAAACCTGCCACACCATGCTATTAGAAGTGGAAGGGATAAAAAAGGTATGTGAACAATTGGCCATATGTACACATTCCCTGAGTCACGCTAAGCACTTTGTTTGTACAATTCAGTGTTGTAACTCAGCCACACCTTTGCCATCTGAATCAATCAATTTGTTTCTTGTAGAGCATGCTTTCGCCAAAGGCACCGTGGCGCTTGAACCGAGGGAACAAGTAGAACAGAGATACCAGAAGGAAGGGAACCCCCTATGTATAAAGAAAGGTCTTGAGATCCTTCCTGCATGATGCAAAGTCATCATTATTTCTTAAATGTACGTGCAGAGAATTCCATAGCCTGGGTCCAGCTGCGGAGAAGGCTCTTCCACCCAGGCGTTCTCTTTCATACCAAGGCACACACAAAAGAGAAATATTTGTGGATCTTAAAGTTCGACTAGGATTATAACTATGAAGTTTCTCTTGAATGGCTAGGCATCCTTTACCATTTTGGGCACGATGAATCATGCACAATGATTTGAACTTGATACTTGCTTCAATAGGCGACCAGGGTAATTATTCCTCCTCTTCCAAAAGGGACATGTTTTGCCAGGCGCACTGCTGCGTTTTGCAGCCCTTGCAAGCAATGGACGAATAAGATGGCTGAGCGAAATAGATCTCATTGCAATAATCAATGCTAATGTTGATACCTGCTGTCACAATCTGAGCATGAAACCTATCAGGTACAAGGGGAAGAACTTTCTTTAATTGTTTGAGTTTGGGGAAACCCTGGCCACATACTGCATTCCCTTGGGCCTACAGAAACAAAGGCTGCAATACTTTGATGCCTTAGTTTCGCTCCATTTTTACTGGCTCAGGAAGTGGACCGAATTAATCTGGCCAGAACACTGAGTTCCAGTCACTAGCTACCTCTGGCGGGCCAATAATCAATATCTCGGTTTTCCCACCGTTTAATTTAAGCCAGTGTACCTCCATCCGCCCCCATTGTAATAATCTAGCACAATGACTGGGCTGCGCATAATGAGTTCATATGGGCCACCTCATTGTTAGTCATGAGTCTATGTTTCTATATGTTACTCATTGCACACAACAGTGAATGCAGATGAATAAATCTGATTCGTACAGCAGGATTCTTTAACTGACATTGTATTTACAATGCAACATCTATTGTGAGCTCTGTCTCTTCAAATGAATACAGCCACTATGTGCAAAAATATGACTTTGGTGGTGCAGGCAGTGGTTTCAGGGGACCTGTGATCACCAGAAAATGACTGAAATTAATATCTCTAAAACATCTACACACATCTGCACTCTCTAGATGTTTCAATGTAAAGCTGATTACACTTCTCATCAGATAAAACTGTACCAATTCACTTTAACCATCACGGCCACTGATGTGATCCCACCATCCCTCAGAGCCTTTCTCTGGGTACCCATTTACCAAATAGTCAAGTTCAATCCCCCCTGCATCACCTGCAATGTCCCACTTTATAAAGAGTTGTAATCACTAACTGTGTTTACTTTGCTACTTTGACCCCTACTTTTTGCATCTCTTCTGCAAAGCCAGCAGAGGGGGTTCATGTTATGTTATTGGTACTTCTACCAGACACCCCATTCATTTTCATGGTCTCAATGCACTCTGGTGGATATGAAAAGGGGTACGGATGGGTTAGATTAGTAGGGAGAAAAGAAACATGACAAAATAGCTTTGCTGTTGTGTCGATGCTTCTGCACCTGATGTACCCTGAGCCATGCTGTTTCTGGAGATACTGTGTTGAGAGCACAGAGTAATTTGCCGCATTGTCTGTACTGTGATATGCTAATTGTTTAGTGTTCTGTTGTTTGATATCTGTTGTCAGGTTTGTTCAATTGCTGTTCGTCATTGGCTTAGTTGGTATATGTGTTGTTGCAATGACTTTAATCTATGGAATGTATCTCAGTTTTGGAGATTTGTTTTTTCGAGAAATGTCCTCTGATCTAACACCCACACTACAACAATCCCACTCCAAAATGTTTGAACAGAAAGCAAGCTGTTTTAATCGTAATATTCTTTTTTTATTTAAAATAACACACCAAAATTAAAGGTGGTCCCCTAACATTGCTGGGTTAATCACCCACACTATTCCACACACTTACCGGCAGCTTGTCTACAGAAAAGAAAAAAACAACCTGTCCGTTATTATTGAGCTAATATTTTACATTCACACAGCTCACAAACATCAATTCATATAAAAGCAATTCCTAATTACTATTTTAGACATAAATATGCTATCTTTTCTAATACGAACATTCAAATTAACCCTGCTTGTCAGCATCATATTTTAAATAAGGCACAAAATATTCTGATAATTTGCAATATGTAATTCAATTAATTTTCTCTGACACCCTTGACATGTATTGCCATCAGAGAAAAACATTGGATTCTCATATAACTTTCATATTCTAGGGCTGGGTTTACTCTAAATGTTTGGCATGGTTGGTTTCTAAGTTGGACATAGATACAAGAATACTAAATTGGGCATGTTTGGGTACATTGTTTACAAACTTCTGTTTGGGATAGAAGTTTTTATTTTGGAGAGCACACACTCTTTATTAATCTAAAGGGTCACACAAGCATGAGAGTACATATGTGTGATAGAAAAGGAATAAACACTTCATTCATATTGGCATAAGGAGTCCACTTAAGGCACAATGCTTTCAATGTGGTGCAATGCTATTTCAAAAAAATCACATTGGTTATTTAAATTGTCCTTTGTTCTGGGGATAAAGTGGATGAAGTAACCTATTTCCTATTCCACTTTAAAGGGTTTAACAATCTACTCAAGATTTCTCTTTTCATGTAAACTAGGGTTGTCACAGGTCCGGAAGCCTATCAATTGTTGCAAATCTGTGAATCCCGGTGTACACCATATCACAAATTCAGATATAAACTGCCACTCTGAAAACAAGGCAATAATACGCCCTGCAATATTATAAATGCTAGGACATTTGAGCTTAGGGTACCTCCACAAAGTTTCCTTTACAGGTCCAGCTCCCCTTTGTTATCATAGTATGTAAATGATTACCCAGTAGACTTCCATTTGCTATCAGGCGTTTAAATGAATCTGGTGAAATATACGGGTTTGTGTGTCTTTTTAAAGGCCCAATACAGGCAGGAACTTCAACAATTTTGGGCAGCTCTGCCATCTGATCCCTGCCCCAGTCTCTCCCCAGCTTCCGAAATCTCTCTCAAGCAATCTGGTTCTGTCTTCAGAAAGAATTCTGTATTTGGGTCCATCTGGAAAAGGCCTTCTTAAATGGGATATCAGCTACATTCAAGTGGAAATCCAATCTACACTTCTCCTGCCAGGCAAGCGTCCTTCTCTGCAAGAACTCTCAAAATATCCGGTGAATTTGGCCGTACATACTTGGCGAATTCCACTCATGATTGTTTGTCACAGCCATTTCTGATGGTACAAGACATATGATAGGTTATCTTAAAATACTGACATTCCCAAATATTCACCCCTTTAATTAGATTGCTCCATTTAATATTTCTGTGTGACAAGGGAAGGCATTTCCCTCGTCCCCTAAAAAGTATGATACATTTGAATGGAATATATTGTTCTCTTATCATTTATTCACTGTCCTGCACCATTGTTTAGGCCTATACTCTTGAAATTTCAAAGGCATTCAGGATATTTGGACATCTTTTGTGTTTCAGTTGCTGGTAATATGGGGCAGTTGTTGAAATATGTTTGTGCATTAATAATCCACAAATCTCTAAGTATATCAAGTTTATAGGCACATTTTGTGGAGTGCTTTGCTTAATTCAATACATTTTCAGATATTAAATCAAGCAAAAGGCTCAAACGTTTTAGTTGATAATATCATTTAATTATGTTTTGCCTTTTAAATTAACCCTTTTCTTCAGTTTCAAAGATGTACACTGAATGTTTATTGGAATTCACCATAAAAACAATACTGTGTTAAACAAATATAATGATACTTCAGGCCCTGAAGCAGTCGCATAATAGTTAATGGCATATTGTTCTGCTTTTGGCCAAAAAGTTCAGGGTGTATGTCGAGATCTAGCCCTTTGAATCTGTCTTTTACAATGTCTATGATTTATTGACCCTGCTTACCTACTGGACATAACTCGAAGATATGCATACCCACCTTGCAAAGGTAAGAGACTTGCTATGGGCTGAGATCAAGGACATACCAAGAAGACTTAGGGAACAACCATGCTTGGGGGTGCTGTGGTCCTTTTGAAGAAAGTGCAAGTTGAACAACAAAGTATCCTCATAGCCATCACCCATAATATTCCCTAGGAAGGGTGATATTGGAATCTTTAAGCTTGGCACATATTTGTATCCACACAAACCTATTAACAGCTGACCATAGATCACCAAAAAAGCTATCCCAGTGTCTCATGGGTAGTGCAGAAATTAAATAAAGGAGCCGTGGTAGAATGTTCATTTTGATCACTGTCATCTGAACGACTACAACAATATTAGGGGGCCCACCTTTGTAAATCTAACTTAATCGTGTCAAGGAGTGGGTTATTATTGATAGCTGACATTTTCGGTAGGTCACTTGGTAAGAGCTTGCTGAGATATTTGATGGAGGTCTTTTCCACCGTCATGCCCAGAACCTTCCTCTGATGATCTAAACTGGAAGCCATGGTAGGTATTGGCATGATGCTTGATTTACTCACATTGATTTTCAATCCCAAGAAAACTCTGAATTTCTCATTAGGGGACAAGAGTTCTGAAAGGGAGGTGTGCACATCCCTTACATACCCCAATATACCATTATCAAAAAGTGAGAGCTTAAACTCCACTTCTCTGCATTTGATCCCTTTAATCCCTTGATGTTCCTGTATTGCTATAACCAAGGGTTCCAATGTCAGGGCATACAATAGCAGGGGCAATGAACATCTCTGCCTCGTACCTCTGGTTAATATAAATGGGGCAGTAAGGCTACCATTTACCTGGACCTTAGCAAATGGAGCTCTATATAGGGCAGCCACTCATTTGCAAAAATATTCGCCTAATCCCATCTTCTCTATGAGTTTAGCCATATACCTATTCTCCACCCTATAGAATGCCTTCTCCGAGTCCAGGGAGCCCAATCAAGTGTCGAGATCCGATTCCTTTGCATAGTGCATTAAGTTAATAGATGTTCTTAATTTGTCAGTTCCCTGCCTCCTGCTTCAAGTCCCACCTGGTCCTGTGGACCAGTGATGGAAGCACCCCCTCTAAACTATTCCCCAGAGTCTTGCCAATACCTAACATCTGCATTCAAAATGGAAATAGGAAGGAATGCAGAGCATGACGCAGGATCCTTAGCCTTATGGATGACTATGATTATGGCCCCATTATGGTCTCAGGGAGATCCCTTCCATCAAGAACAGCATTGAATACCCTAACTAAATATGGGGCAAGGATAGAGTGATGCATCTTATAGAATTGGACCGAGAAGCTGCTATAGCCTGGTGTCGTGCTCCTTGATCTTTTTAATTGTCTGTATCACTTCCTCAACTGTGATGGGGGAGTCCATATTTGAGGCTGATTCCCTTTGTACTCCTGGTATCGGCAACAGGCAGAGGAACCTAGAAATATGTGACCCATCTCCCCCAGACTCAGACTTATATAGGAGTTTGTAGTATTATCTAAATTCCCCTCCTATGTTCTCTGTATTGTGATACACTGACCCCTCGTCTGATCTTTTTGTCGCAACCGCCTTCGATTTTTGACACACTCTCAACCTCCAACCTAAGATCTTGACTGCCTTGTCTCCCTTTTCATTATCTTTTTGCTTAAAAAATAGCAATTTCTTCTCTGTGGCATGTAACAATAGGTCTTTTAGCTGGCCATCGTAGGTTCCGAGTTTGTCTGCCATCTTCGGAGTCATATACCTGTCTCGGGAAGGCCCTGACTGTACTGATGCAATTTTTGCCCTCAGGTTATTCTCATGCCTCACCCTCTCTTGTTTCTTTTGGGATCCCATCCGGATCAGTACCACCTGGATAGGTACCTTAAACCGCTCCCACAACATTTGTATTCCGACCTCCCGGTTTTCATTGATGTGAAAATGTTCTTTAATATCCTTGAGAATAGTTTGAGACACCTCCTTATCTTTTAGTGAAGCATTGGTAAATTTCCATCTACCTTTCCATGTGGGTCCCACCATTCCCCCACCACTAACTGTACTTAGTTGTGGTTTGACCACGACACCGGATCTACCCGGGAGCCAGATACATTGCCATGGTAATGTCCGCTGGTATAACATCTATCCTTGAGAAGGAGTTGTGTGCATTGAAGTGATATGTAAACCGGTGTCCCCAGAATTGGGGCGCGGGGGTTAGGGAGTCCATAAGGCCTAAGTTCTGGTTTATTTGGCTAATTCTTTTAGAATCTCTGTCTTTTGGGAAAGCTATCTCTGATCCCCCATATTCTTTCTGTCCCTGACTGGGTTGAGCACCATATAGAAGTCCCCCCACACACTATAAGGGGACCTTCCACAAACAACTTGAGCTTCTCCTTAAGTGCTTCCCTAAAGGCAATCTGACCCCCATTCTGACAATAAACTGTTAAGGTGGCCCAAAACCCCAGATAGGCCCAGAGGAATCGGAGTTAATCCAAACCAGACTCAATGACAGAGTAGACAAAGTGCACAGCAAATCCTAACTTTATTCACATTGAAACAAAACCGGCACAGCATACAAGTATTGAAATATCATTGCTCTCGACATGGTGTCCAGTCAAAGGGTCGAATACATTGATTCGAATTACAATAGTGTTGAGTCAAAAGGACTGAAAAAAAAGGTTGAATGCCTTTTTTTTAAATGTAATTTTATTTTTTGGCTTCCGTATAGGAAAAAAAGGGGGTTTTACACCAAAACCAGTGGTTTGGGGTGGAACCCCCAAAAAATAAAAATAAATAAAAATAAAAACATTCAACCTTTTTTTCCGGTCCTTTTGACTCGAAACTATTGCATTCCAATCAATTGCAGTCGACCCTTTCACCTACAACCTCTCGACATACTTATCAAAAACAGTTGCTTAAGTACTACAAACATGTCATCAATGACTTCATAACCTATATCCATTTAAAAAACCTATGGGGAACAGGGGTATGTTAGTTGGTTTGGCTGCAGATAGATTCCATAAGTGTTCAAAATTTTCATTGGGTTACACATATCTGATTGCTTCACCTGTAGCCACCACTATATTGATAAAGGTGTAACCACATTATCTTCACGGCAAGGGTTTGGTTGGTTGGTTTGGTTGGAATATTACTTGATGGGTGGCATGTCTCTAAGGATTTTGATAGGTTGGCACATTTCTAACCAACCTTGGACACTTGGCAGGTCATCAGGATATGAGCCAGACAGAGTATGGGGAGAGAGGACCATTTAACATTCTTCCTTCAATTAAAAGTTACCATCCCGCATTCTCACACCATGACACTGGGCAATACCTTTGTACTTTGCCTTATGTGGTGCCTCATGTCTATGCGTGTGATTAGGGATTATGGCAAATGTCCTATCTGTGTTTGTTTCTGATGAATGACCAGTGTTCTTAAATTAGGGATCACATGTGATGGGACTGTGTTTGGTATAGATTTATCTTCTATTTATTAAGACTTCAGCTATTAATGTGTGTGTCATGTTTTATATTGCCACTGGAGTCCCTCTTGAGTTATTCTTCTGGAGTTGTACTGTACCTAGCTAACAAAGGATGGTTGTGCTCTTTTAAATCTTTAATTAGTCTGGTATTATACTGCTTGCGTCTTGGGAATTGCTTTCTTGTGCATTCGTTCAGCCATACCAATACGCCCTACTTTCTCTTTATCTTTGGGACTAGTTGCCAGCCGCTGTCTGAGCTGTGCACATATTTGTATTTCTGTGGATGTAGCCTTTTGCATTTTTCCTGAGGTTTTAAGGCATGTGCTCATTCAGAAAGGTGCTGTGTCTTCCATTTTTAATAAGATGGCTGCCAAACTACACTCTTTCTTTTTTGTTAGTGAGCTATATTTGCATGTCTTTCATTTTGCATTGACCCTATGCATTGGTCATGTTAGTGTTCTTCATGTCTGTGGATGCTATGTTAATTTTCTTCATTTCTGGATGCATATATTACCTATTGTTCATGTTCTTCATGTGGAGTGCATGTTTGTTTCATGCCTAATACATGCCTTGCTACTGTTACAACGTTAGTTTGAACGCTTTGGCCATCTTCAGCTCACAATGTCCCCAGCTGTCCATGTAGGGGATAAGGGCAGAACGGCTGTCTCAGTGAGTAACGTGTCTCACCTTTGCAGTATTGATGCAGGGAAGGGCAGAAGCTATAGATGACGTATTCATCGCCCTCCCAATAACAACGCGCCCAATGTCAGTGTATTCCCTTGTAGCTTCCCTCTAAGGAACCTCCAAATCATTGAGTTCCTTCTCTACAAGAGCAAGCAATTCGAAACAACTATTGCCACCCCCTTCTTTTTTTAGGCAAATGAGGAATGACAAACCACCCCTATAATCCTTGCTCTTAGCACCGGTTTCTTGCCCCTCAAAGAATGGGTCTCCTGGAAGAACAGCAAGTCGAGCTTGGAGAGTGTAAATTTGTGGATCACCAACAACCTTTTCATGGGAGAACTGATTCCTTTAGCATTCAGGGAGCATATTGACATTTCAAGTATCAAATTAGCCATAGGATAAATGGAATCATTTCCTCGCCTTCCCTTTCTTCACTATCTTTATCTTTTGTTTGAGACTCAGTGCACCTAAAAATAAGGCCCTGCCTTTTCCGCTCCTTCATTGTCGAATCACTTGAGAACACATGCACAAAACCACACCCCCAACATCACCAATCACCAGGACCAACTTGGTTTGTATGCCCCCTTGCTGCTCCCCTAGTGTCCAGTCACAAACTAATGCCATAGTTGGTGAGTGACTGGACCACCAGTAGTTCCCAGACCATCGGGCTGGATTTGCATAATGCTCCACAGCCTGAGCTCCCTTCACCCCTACCCCACCCCATACTCCTAAGTGTTCCCTTTTTAACCACAATTCAACCTCTGTAGATCCTCACGCAGCCTCCTGGTACGGCTTCAAAGAAGCATTGGAGACCATGCCATTTAATCATCTACAGGCATTTTCCCATAACATCTCACTAAAATATAAACATGAAAGTCACATCTTTGTTGGAGAGCTGTCCAATCCTAATACTCATAGACTAGTTCAAGTCTTCCTGGGAGGAGGGTGAGTGTTTAATTTCTTGAATTTCCTTGATCCTGGAATGCGCCTCCTGTCTCTCATCATCCCCTTTTTCAATCCCTCTTTTGTGCTTCCCTCTGATTCCTGGCCAGGATCCCCTGCTGGTTGTGTCAGTTCACCCATGACCCCCTGGATAGGATGCTTCATCATCAATTTGTATTTGCCTCCCCCATATTAAAAGGAGATTGAGAAGAGGAAACCCCAGCAATATCTCACCCCGTTCCACCTCAGCCACTGTATGAGGGGTGAGCACATTCTGTGCCTGGCCAGTGTGAACATAGATAGATCTTGCAATATTGTGATTCTTAGGCAAGATTGTATGCAGTACCCGGTGGGAGACTGTACTAGCCTTGTTCTCTTGGCAATAGTTGATACAACTGTTGGTATAAGCATGTACTACACAAGTTGGTAGAGTGACTGAGAGCCAGGCTTATCTCCAGAGGGGTCAATGTGAGCTGTACACTTGTAACATAGAGATTCACAGTGACAGGCATTCAAATAAACACTTACTCTCAAGGTTTCTTGATTAAACAATTATTTATTAATTTAACAGTCAGTTGAGTAAGCCTTCTTTAGAAGGGAGCAAATGTATGTGTCACAAAAATATACCTCAAAATGCACACTTTCAGTTTCTTTAAATATAGTAGATACCCATTTGGGATGGCCCACAGACACTTCCTTCACCATGAGGGGACTTAAATAACTAGGACAGTGTGGACATTCATATATAACTGGCACATTTAGAGCAATACTGAGGTTAGTGTTAAAAAGGAAAAGATGAGGGAATAAAACAATAGTTAATACATATTCTTAAGCAGGTAAGTACTTTTGAACACCCCAATGCAAAATAAATGAATTCTTTCCCAGCTACACAAGTTAAAGAATGTGTGACTTTTGTTGAGGGATAGTTAAAGCACAAAGTCAGAGGTTAGAAGAGTCTTTCAGGAAGCCAGACTAGCCAATATTAATTGAGCAAAAGATTAGGTGAGATGAAGCACTTCTTGTAGGTAAGTAAAAAGTCTTGCGCAATGTTTCAGAAATATTTGTAGAAAAGGAATTCACTATAGGGCCAAAAGCTGGGAGGCTTGTGAAAGGCAAAGCTGCAAGCAATTCTGCAAAAAAGCAACAAGGGCACGTCTCAACTGAGAGCTAGCAAGGCTACAGACAAGAGGTAAGTACCCCTTAGTTTACAGTACCTTAGGTCTGAAGAAATTGGTTCCAGCTGGCTTCTGTACCAGTTGTAGTATGGCAGATATTATTTTTCCTTGGCCTCAGTCATGGGGACAAGATTGTGGACATCTGAGGACTCCTGCAATATGGTTTGAAGGTCGGCGGCAACAATTGGCAAACTTCATGTCAACTGAACTTCGGGGTTCCAGGTTTTCGCAAATAGCACCACTGCGGTTCTTGGATACCTTATGGACTTTCCTCACATCTGGAGTCCAGAACTCTGTTGAGGTGTCTCAGGGTTAGTCA
Organism: Ambystoma mexicanum; assembly: GCF_040938575.1. Classification (NCBI taxonomy): domain Eukaryota; kingdom Metazoa; phylum Chordata; class Amphibia; order Caudata; family Ambystomatidae; genus Ambystoma; species Ambystoma mexicanum. The sequence goes on along the minus strand of NC_090928.1, from coordinate 787,136,671 downwards.
GTCCTACTTCATGGGAGTCCTGAGGATCTTCCTATAGCTCGGGTCCAACTTAAAGACGAGACACTCGATTCTGGTGTTCCTTTCACTGGCAATTGTTTCCTGCCGCAGCAGTGGAAGTACCGTCAGCTCTGAGAGGATGTCCAGGTGAGTTTGTCTTGAAGTCGATTGTTCCACCAACCCAAGGGGAGAAGTCGTCCTTTGCAGGGCTTCTCTAGTCAAGGCGAATTCGGAGTTTCAGCACTGCAGCAGGGCTTCACTGGGCAAACTAACGGTCCAGGAGTTGCAGCAGGCATCTCTTCCAAGTTCTTCTTTAAATTCCTTCATCCAGTGGTCGACTCTACCTTCCAAGAAAAAGATTTCACCTTTTAGGCAGGTTTCTCCCATTAATTTGCAGCCTGGCTGTCACTCACACAGAAGTGTGGTTGTCATCCTAGGACAGCCAGCCAGCCAATCACCTCGGGGTGCTTTTCTGTAACCAAGGTGTAGTACCTGCCTTCACTGTGTGCACCATTGCAGGAAGTGGAATTTTGTGATGTCAGCTAGAACTCTATGGGCCATCAGAGTTCTGAGTCTGTCAGTTGGGACTTCAGGATGGGAGAACTGATCTGAGAGGATGCATACTGTTTAGCTCCTACCTCCTTTTACCCAACTAGCCCTGAAACTTATAATAAAGCAGCTTACTTTTGTATACATATGTCTCAAGTGTCATACCTGTCACCTGTCTCCTGGTGACTTCCAGTATCCTCTAATACCACACAAGGGGATTAAGCAGAGGGTTTTTCAGGCACCTTCCTCACTTCCTGCCCTGCCAGACACGCTGTAGCAAGAGGCAGGCTTCCGCAGTGAAACCCACCAAAGACAAAATGAAGAAAGGGACCAAAACTGGCTTGGTGCACAGAGTACATCTCAAGAAGTACCCTTCCAACAAGAAATGGTGAAAAATGGGCACCATGGCTGCCTTACTGCGACAATTTCAGACCGTGGTAGAAACACACAATTGTAGGAAAAAGTAAACGACTGTAACCAGCCATTAATTGTAGAAAGGGTAACATAAAAATGTTACATGAGGAACTAGACAAAGGGGATACTAAGTAACCCCTCCAACACTCTATTGTAAGGTAGTATGTGATGGGTTTAGGAAAGTTACAAATGTAAGTAAAGTCAATTTCACTTCACTGCTCTTGGAAACAGTAGTTTATCCAAGAGAAGGCACTTAAATTTTGGGAAATTTGAAAGACTTCCCTGTGCCAATGCACTGAAGGTGATGTGTGTCACAATGCAAAACGATGATGCCTATGGAGTTTGTCAGACTCCAAAATTAAAAGAATCACAGTGTTCAAATTAAAGAAAAAAGCATGAATGAAAAAAAGTACCACTCACTCCAGCATACAAATTAAAAGTCCCAAAGTCCAGCAAAACGATCTAGGGGTCTCTAAGGTAGAATGGAATTAGCACATGTCTGAGAATTCTCCCTAACACCCCCCGCCCCCAGACTAAGGAACAGGAGGATTGAATACACTCCTGGATGAATCTCCTTACTCCAGTCGGTTATACTTTCTGGAGAGACCATCAGAGTGTTGCTGATTGCACCCTGCCTGTGTTCTGTGGTGAAATCAAACCCCTGAAGGCTGATTGACCATCTTAATAATTTAGGATTCTCCCCCTTCATCTGCAGTAACCATCTCAAGGGTTGGTAGTCTGTTTGAATTACAAAAGTAGATCCGTACAAGTATAGTCTAAACTTCTTCAAAGACCACATAGTTGCAAAACATTCTCTTTCAATTGTTGCCCACCTTGTTTCAAGGTCCTTCTGTTTCCTACTGATGAAGCAAATAAGGTGTTTCCTGCCTTTCTCATCCAGTTGACTCAGAAATGCCCCTATTCTTGTATTTGAAGCTTCAGTTTGTAGAACAAAGGATTGGTCGTAGTCAGGCGCTTTCACGACTGGAGCTTGACAAAGGTCTTTCTTAAGTCCTTCAAGTCCTTCAAATGCCTTGGTGCACTCCTCATTCCACCTGACCATTTTGGGGAATTTAGGTGAAGAGATCAAATTCAAGGGAGATGCTATGGTCCCATAGATCTCAATGAAGTTCCTATAGTAATCTGTGAGACCTAGAAAGGCTCCCACTTGGGTTTGAGTAGTAGGGGTGGCCCAGTCTTGTACATCTTGTACTTTGCTAGGCAATGGCCTTAGTTCACCTCCTCCAACCTCATGTCCAAGGTAGACCACTTTACTCTCACCTTTTGACATGTGCTTGCCTTTATGGTCAGAAGGGACAGCCTGCTCAAGAGCCTGCAAAACATATCCAATGTGGTCAAGATACTCTTCCCAATTGGGGCTGAACACTGAAATGTCATCCAGGGATGCCATGCATAAGTCCTCCATCCCATTCAGAACATGATTCACTATCCTTTGGAATGTAGTAGGTGCATTTTTTATGTCCTAAAGCCATAACCTTAAACTGGTAGAGGCCTCCCGTGGTGGAAAATGCAGTTTTCTCCTTGGCATGGTCTGTCAGAGCTATTTGCCAATAGCTTGATGTTAGAGCAAAAGTACTGAGGAATTTGGCTGATCCAAGTGTATCCACCAGCTCATGTGTTTGGGGGAAAGGATGAGCATCAGTCATGGTGACTGCATTAAAAGCTCTATAGTCCACACAGAATCTCAACTTCTTGGATCCTGCCTTTGGTATTAGTACACCTGGCCTAGCCCATGGACTTGAAGATGGCTCTATTCCTCCGAGATCGAACATCTTCTTGACCTCTTCCTTTATGCGGGTTCTTACATTGTCTGACATTCTGTAACCCCCTGATTTTGCCAGGGAGACAGTCACCAGTGAGTGTATCACACCTGCACAGCCCACCTGGCAACCACTGCACTTGGTGACTGTTTCTGTATCCCTACAGTCCCTCTACCAGCCCTTGACTCCTGATGCCCCCACTTACCCATGCACCTGCCACATGCTAGCTGTTTACTTATTTATTATTATCATCTTTTCCCATGTATTGCACTGTCCCTGCCTCCTTCCAAAGCACTTGCGCGATCTGAATGACACCTGGCCTAGTAGGATCGTTATCCGTCCTCGCTTTTGTTCCCCTCCCTTGCCTCATCATGCCTTGAAACACTTGTGTATAGGTGTGTTATAAATGCAATATCATATCATATCATATCACCAGGCTGGCCCCAAGGGGTCAAGCCTGGTGTCAGTGAAAACAGGGAGGCAAAGTGATTTAACAGAACTTTGAACTCATCCTGTTATTTCAGAGTAAGATCATAAGAAATATGAACTCCTTCTTTTTTTCCATCTAAAGGCTGTCCCCTGAGAAATTCAGGTAGAGGTTCAATCTCCTCCTCCTCTTGATCAGATGCTAAGAGCAATGCTCCTAGTTATGGTCTGGATACATATGCTTTTAGGTGGTTAGTGTGAAAGACCCTACAGGCCTCATTGGGGCTGCCCAAGTCCACTAAGTAATTGACCTCTCCAAGTTTTGCCATAACCTTGAAGGGTCCAATCCATTTGTCCTGTATGGCCTTCTGCCTTGTAGGCACCATAACTAGAACTAGCTGGTCTTGAGTAAACTCTACCATGTTGGCCTTTCGGTCATGCCAATGTTTAACCAGAGCATAACCTACTTTCAAGTTATCTGAAGCTTCTGTCATCATTTGTATCATTCTCCTTCGGAGACCAAGCACATAGTCAGTGACTCTCACTGGCTTGAGGGAAGGAGCACTCTCCAACCCTTCATTGATTAGGGCCAATGGACCTCTAACCGGATGACCATAGAGGAGCTCAAAGTGTCTGAAACGGAAGAGAAGGCATGGCAGTAGAAGAGTCCACTTTCTTCTAAGGGTTTCTTCTAAAGCATCAATTATGCTCTTGATAGTTCTATTAAACTTCTCCACCAACCCATTGGTGTGGACAGTTTGCTATCTATGGTTAGTCTGACTTGGATGGATGTATCAGTATGCAGCTGTGTTATCAATGTTAACAAGGATGTTGGGCACGCAGCATTCAGCAATTTGCAAGCATTAGGTCTCTACTTACAGAGTCAAAAGCCGACTTGAAGTCAACGAATGCCATGTAGATAGGTTTTTTTGCTTCTAAGTTCTGTTGCTGAATGGCCGTAATTGTCAGCAAGTTATGTTCTAATCGCAGATACAAAACTCATCTGATGGGGGTCAAATACATTTTTAGAGTTGATCCACTCTTTGAGATCTATAAGGATCAATCAATCACGTATGTCAGGCCCGTTATTTGCGCCCTGGTCCTTTAACGGGTCCCATCCATAATGGCAGGTCAGACCTGGCATTAAAGGAGGAACCCGCTAAGGGACCTCGTCGTAGGGCGGTAAGGGATTACCGGCACTGTCTCCTTACCGGTGCCTGGTATCCCTTACAGCCCTACTCGGAATGAGTGCCAATATTTGTTGCATTTGTACTGGTCTGCTTTGAATATCAATTTCTTGATCTCTACTCGCATAGAGGGAAATAAAGTGTTCTGTCCATACCTGTTCAGATACCGCATTTATTTGCACGGAAGCTTGCAAAGTCAAGGTTGCACTATTTAGTAAATTCAAAATAGTCCCTGAGTTCTTAGATGCAAGGGCTCCCAGCATTGCTTCACCTTCTTGCTGGTATAGGTGGGATTTTCTAGATTGTGTCCAGTTATTGTATTTGAGCTTGATGCTCCTTATTAGGGTTTGCCAGTTTGATGTATGGGCCTTTGTTATCTGTTTTATTGCTGATCTCATGAGGATTTTGCATACTTTGAGTTCAGGATCATATTGATGCCTGTGTTTGAACAACTGTCTACTGGCCTTGTATTTATCTTTGTTGAACATTTGTAAGGATGTTGTGTTAACTTCTTCTGGAGTTGTCTTTGTTTTATTCTTAGAATTTTTCTTGATAAGATGGTGGAGTGTATCAAGTTTTTGAGGAGTCCATCTTATATGATTGCACCCGTTGGACAATATTAGATCATTCATTCTGGCATTTGTTGTTGTTCTATATTTTGTTTGGTCCATGTCCACGATGAAGTTAATTGATCATGGACACTATGACTTTGATTTTGTACAGAGAAATCATCAAGCATTGTGAACATATTACAATCAGTGTATATGTAATCAAGTATGGCTTTTTGATCCTGCCGGTGCCAGGTAGAACGCGGTGGCACATCACCCTCTATGGCATTATAAGTTGTCTGGAGGCTACAAGTGCAGCCCAATTATGAACAGTGTGCATTTGAGATGATAATTTATTGTCTAGGCAATGCAGGTTCAAATCACCTACAATAAAGATAGTATTAATGGTTGGATCTGCAGCTATTGAGTTGAAGACAGATTGCATGTCATCAATAAAGGAACTTTCTTTAATAGCCACAGAGTTCCAATAAATGTTTGCCAGTGAAATGTGTTTGGAGCCATAGGAGATTTTGACCGAGAGGATGAAAAGATTGGGTTGAGCCCATGGATGCAAGCTCAGTCCAGCAGAGTTATTGGTGACTCTTAGGAGACCGGCCATAGGCCTCTCTCGGGCTTGGGTCAGAGCTGGATTCATAGCAATGCTATAGTCGTTCCATACTGGTGTTTTTGCTAGCCAGGTCTCTTGCAGGGCTACAATATCAAAGTTGTGAAGTTTATTGTCTTTGGTGTTGATTAAATGAGAGTGACCTTGTGTGCTCCATGATAGTAATGCAAAGTATTGTCATTTGATGGTTAGGAGGGAGTCTTGTCTCATGTTAGATGATGATCAGAATTTTGTCCTACTTTATATTTAAAGATTCTGTGATCAATTCTTGAGGATGGTTTTGTAAATTGGCCTGCAGAGGTTTTCTTCAGGTATGTTGAACTTGCATGTTCTTTAAAGTTTGTCACCATTGTGTTGTATTTCTCGTATGACTCATAGCTAAGTGTGAATCCTAGTTTGAATATGGGCTGTCTAGATTGCCAAATCAGGTTCAAAATTGCACCTGACCAGATTCATAACCTTGCAGTGGTTAGGTCTGAGTCATGGAGAAATTCGATCTGTTCTATGTCGCACGCTGATAGGTCTTCAACGACGATTGGTTTAAGTCATAGGGCCTCATTACAGGTCGGGCGGTCCGGAAATAACAGTGGTGGTAAACCCGCCGCCACTGTTAATTCTGGACCGCCCGATCCCGAGTCCTGCAGGCAGGAGGTTTTGTTCCCGCCAGGTCTGAGATGGTGCTGGTGTTTCCATGATCCCCATTCCCATTGAATCCTATAGGACTTAATAGAAATGGGGATTTACACCATTCCGCCTCCGAAATTCCCGGGACACCGGGGTTGTAATGCCCCGGTAATTCCAGGAATCACAGAGGCAGAATGTTAATACGAGTCCGGCGGTAACCAGGTGGTTTTACCGCCTCGGTTACCCCCAGACTCGTAATGAGGTCCATAGTTTTCCTTTAGATCAGGCCTACATTGAATTTTCAGAGTGTTTAAGTGAATGACATTGTTTAGCCCGCTATCAGAAGTAGTAATTTTGGTGGGTTTAGTCGGATGTTGCTCTAAAGTAATTCTATTTTGAGTTTGTTGAACACAATGATCAGTTTCAGGGCCATTTGATGGTGGGCAGTGAAATTGCTGATTATTGATTTGCAGATTAGTTTCAGCATAGAGACCTGTGTTTTTATGAGAGGTTGCACTGAGATTGAAGTTTTGGGGTAACAAGTCTTCTAAATCAGTTAAGCGCCGATCAAGTGTAGTACATTCTTTTATGTTGTCTTCATTGCTCATGTGTGTGGTTTGGTTTATTTTAGTTTAGTGTATTACTTGTATAGCGCACCTAACCCAAGGGTGACTGAGTGCTTGTACTTGAAAACATAGTAGGTTACATAATAGTTTACAATGTTACATAGTAGAATACAGTTATAAACAGCTTTACAATTACAGAGTTGCAGAGTGATAATACAATGTATTATGAACTGAAAGATAGATAAAATCAGGCATGATCTGACTTTTAGTGAGAGAAATTACAGTAGCTAAGGTGTATAATCATAAAAAGATGTTTAGTTTGTGTGTGCAGCATGTCCAGTATATACAATATATATAGTTTACAATGTGGGAGCTAGTCTAGAGTACTAGATAGTGGTTTGGGAAAAAAGCCAAGATTTGGTGTTGGATCTGAAGGCCCAAAATGAGGTTTCAGATCTAATGGCTGGTGGAAGTGAGCTCCAGCACTTGGCAGCGAGCACTGGGAAACTGGATTCTCCGGCTGTTTTTAGGTTGTAATTAGAGATGGTGGGTCGGTTCAGATAGTTGGATCTAGTGGGTCAGTCAGACTGGGTTCTAGAGAATTTGTTTGTGAGGTATTTTGGTTCTGTGTTCGAAAGAAATTTGTGCATGATAACTAGAGATCGTAGTGTGATTCTGTCACGTACGGGTAAAGAGAGTGCGTCCCTCCTGAGAGAAGAAATGTGGCTGGAACTTGGAATATTTAGAGCTGATCTTAGGGTGTTGTTTTGCAGGACTTGTAATTTGTTTAAATTCTGAGATGAGGAACCAAGGAATAATGTGTTACAGCTTCGAGAGGATCAGTGCTCTGGCTACAGTTAAGCGGCTGTTGGTTGAAAGGTAGGATTTACAGGAATGTATACGTTTATTGGTGTAGGCCGTGGTGGATGCTGTGATGTTCACTTGTTTTTTAAGGGATAGAGTAGAGTCAAGTAGACCTCAAGCATTTTTACTTCACTAGAGACTTTTATGGTGTTTCCATTAATGATAAAGGCAGAATAGTGTTTGTCTGTTTGGTTAAGGCAGGCTTGGGATCCGAGAATAAGGAGTTCAGTCTTATCATTGTTTAAACACAGACTGTGGGTGGCCATCCATGGTTGGATCTCTAGATATATGTTGTTGTTAATTGTTTGGTCCGGTCATCATTTGCCTTTTGGGTGCTTGTTATTACCGGTGCAGGACAGTTGTTATTTTGTGCTTCAATTTCACCCAAAATTTCATCCAGCGGTTCGTGAGAGAGATCCCTATCAGGTCTCTGTTTTTTCGTCACAAGTTTTCTCAGTTTGCGAGATAAATTTGGCATATTGTTTCATTATGGCTCCACTCACATCCAAGATACGTTTATTTGGCTTAGTAAGATTATTTACGAAGCGCTTGGTTGCAGCCTGATTAATTGTGGGCATGGTTTTAATATTCTTGTTTTTTTTTTATCTGATGCAAAATGGTGGGCTTGACTTTAGACACTTAATTGGGTTTGGAAAATATGTCAAAATCGTCCCGCGAGTCTGGTGGAACAGGGCATGCTAGCTGAGTTGGTTTGCCAGATTCAATAAATTTGGTCTGATTGAAGGGCTTTTTGGGGACTTCAAACACATCAGGTTGGATGTTATTGTTCCCTATGAGTGGTACGTCTCCCATGCCCCTGCAATGATTGTCTGTTTTTGTTGTGGTATCGTCTAAATGCGGAAGCCCCTGTAGGGGAGGAATGGCCACGAGGCCCTCCTCACCTACAGCTCCCTCCCCAGGTGAGGACCATGGCTCGGTGGGAGCACCCTCATGCCACCCGGGCCCAGGTGGAGGGGGGTTCACCCGCCGACGACATTGCCCACACGCACCCTGTCTTTGCATTTACCGAAACTTAAGTTAGGCCTAGACGCCATCTTGCACAGCAAACATGGTGTGAGTTCAGCACACTGTAACGAGGCCCCCACCTTTGGAGGGCCTTTCATGCATCTCTGCCGCCTCAGCAGCCCTGGCAGATCCGCTGCGAGCGCGTTCCCATGAGAAAGTCGGAGATGAGCTAAACCCGAGATGCCAACACGGCAACATTATATTAGTAACAATGTGATATTGCACCCCGTATGACCCGGACCGCAAGGCCGGGGCAACGGGGAAAAAAGCTGAAGCATCACTATCTGAAGAAGGTAGAAAATAGTTCAAGTATTGGTATTAATGAACTACCTCTGTTTAAAATGTGAACGAACCATAAAAATGTAACGTTATATGATATCCCTCCAGGTCTGGACTAATGCTGCTATAACCACGGAGAAAGATGTTGACCAAACGTGTAACCTCTATTTGTAAAAGTGTTTTTCAATAGTATGTAGAAACTTGAACTCATATATGTTTTGAATCACCCAAAGCGGCGAGCATCAATCTCTGTAGGCCATAACCTAGATATCCCTCGTATAACGTCTAATGTACATACAATACGCACACAATGTAGTGAACATAATGTTAGGTAATGAAAAGGTACTGGAACCGACTGTATTAAAGAAATGTGTAACGAAAATGAAATATATATATATATATGTGTGTCTGAATAACGTTAAAATAAGGCAGAACAGTATAAAACTTCTGCATTCACTGATCAGCAACGCACGAGGAAAATACCTTTGTGAGTATATGCAAGGTCATTCCCTCTCCCACCCCACCAAGCCTGCCAGATAAAAAAGCTAAGACTTGTGCTGCGCTCCCTCACCTCCCCCAACCAAGCTGGCGTTACTTCAGAGAGTCAGAGGCCCCGGCGCCGCAACCAAGGCCACAGCCCGCCACCTGTGTTATTTACAGCACGGTAATAAACCCACGGATGAACCCACTGATCTACCAGCACCCTCTCATAAATCCCCACGAACCCCCCCAAGAATCCTGACCCCGTGTAAGGACGACCCCCATCATTGGGACAAGACACAGAGACCCATCTATATAATAACTTCTAACGCAGCAGACAGACATGTATCACTCGGCCCAGGTCCCAGAGCCCCGTCCCGTGACCTAAAATACCGGTCAATAAGACACAGGTAAATCTCACCCCAACCAACAACCACCAGACCTCTCACGAGGTGCATTCCTCATGTGTTGTGTTTATTTTATAAGATAAGCTGGTGAAGCGATTTATTAATGAACGTAAATGTCATTTTCTGAATAACTGTAGTGTGCATGGCCTAGGGCAAATGAGACAGGAAAGGTATTCGTTATTGTCACAGGCTGCCCCAGCACATCAACACCGCATGGATGACCTCAAGCCGGCCTGCCAGGCCCAACCCAACCCACGAGGCTGACCAGTGACGTCGTCCCGCCAAGACCAACCCCGGGCCAGCAACACCTATAGTTAGTCGACACCACCCAATCCCAATTGACTTGTGCCCCCTATAGTGTTTAGGTGTTGATGACGTTTTTTGTATTAGAAATACGCCTGTCTTTGCTATTGTCAGGCAGAGCGCTCTCGTAGGTTGCAGAGTTCTTTGCATGCCTTATCCTTGGATAAACTCCCACTTACGCTCACCCGCACTCTGTCTTGGTCTTATTCCCACTACGGGAGAGTCCCTTATTGTCTCTCATTGCGGGGAGGATCGTGCTGAATTGGGGGCGCTTCCTTTCAGTGGTGACCCCGATAGCGTGATATCTCCAAACTATTTTTCCTAACTCCTTCTTAAACGACCCCCTTGTGGCACGAGAATCTCCGGTCGAGAAGGGATACGCACGGTGAGCCGTCTCCGGGAGGCCGCCCGCCAACGGCGACCGGCACAATAAGAAGTGCGCACTCAATGAGAAAGGGTACGGGATCCCGATTGGAAAAAAATCCCCTTTGAGTGCCGCTCGCCGGAGCCAGGGGCTGACCGTTGAGTTACCGGTGACGCCGCCTGGACGGACCCAGTTTCGGAGAGTATCGGTTCAAGACGGGCACGTGAGTACCGAGTGCGAGTGATCGTCAAGGGGAAAAGAAAGGGAATTGGGAATAACAGAACGGGGACAGGTAGAGGAGAAGAATATCGGGGGTCTACTACAGACGGGTCTTGAAATTTTCTTTATTCTTTCTTTTGCATATGGCCATTAGGAGTAAGAAATAAGTGACGTGGTAGAAGTGACGGAAACCTAGCTCCGAGAGGGGGTGGAAGGCGGCGCCGCATAGTGCTATCTAGACTAGTACTGGGAATATATGAAGAAGTGAGAAATAAGTTATTGGTGTCTAGCAAAAGGAGACACCGGGAATATTTTTTAGTGATTGTGCTCTCTCTCTCTATTTCTTCTTTTTCCATTTCCACGGGGTAGGGGGCGAAAATGAGAAGGGTATAAAGAAGTTAGAACATCTTAAAAAGCGGGGACTCAGTAGTGGCACGTACAGACGTGAACACAGTAACCTTAGCAGGAAAACAGGGACAGCTGGTTAGGGAGGAAAGGGAGGAGAAAGACAAAGAGTGTGAGTGGAAAGCATTGTGAAGGGTGCGCGCACCGTACGAGTGTGAGAGACGAACGGGTGGCCGCGAGGTGGTGTCAGAGAGTGTGGCCATAACCAGTACTTGATCAATTACAAGTGAGATCACATAAGAGTGCCTGGGAATGGGAAGGAGATGAGATATGGTGAGTGAGAAGAGATTTGTGCAGTGAATAACGGTGGGTGATAATTTTAAGAGGTCCGCTCTTGTCTGTGCCATAAAGGAATACATACGCATATTTACAGCTAATAAAAGGTAACGAAAGCGAACGTGGTAGCGCTAGCGATTTAAAGGATGGGGGCTGAAACTCCCTTGTCACACATTTGCAAGAGCTTGCCGGGATATGCTGAACGCATAAATAAATATCATGATCAATGGTTAACAGAATTGAAAGGGGAGGGGTTGCCCCAGATTTGGCCAGAAGGAGGGTCTTTTGACAAAAGCGTTCTTGATATGGTATGTACATGTATTCGCCTCAAGTATAAGGGAAAACAATGGCAGAACAGGAAGGAGATATTAGATCTTTGGAGATTGTTTGAGGAAGTACCCCCACCCAAAGCTCCAGCTCCAAATATTGATTTACCCTCCACCACAGACAATCCACTAATGATCCCGCGAGAGGAAAAGGAACAGTTAAGTACAGAACAGCCTGCGGAAGTGGTTATGTTGTACCCAATATTACCTAAACCAGCCCCTGCAGCAGGATATAGCGACCCGATTTATGTGCCTCCCCCTTCAACCAGCACGCCACAAAGACCAACTGCACCCCCACCATACGAAAACACCAGAGAGCGCACCCAGGGAGGCACACAGAGAGTGGACATAGAGAAGTTAACGAGTGACTTAGAGTCGAGGCTTACAGTGGCACGAGATGAGCTCTCAAGAATAAAAGACATATGTGAACGCACAGCGTGCGCCCCCACACAATCTGGACGCACGTCTAGAGCGTCGAGCGAAAGTAGACAAATTGAGGAAGGATGGAAAAAGGGGGAAATACTGTTCAGAATTGAGGAAGAACCGACCAGGATAATAGAAGTAGGGACAGCAGAAGGAAGCATTGGTGATGTCTCGCGAGAGAGAGGGATCAGAGAGGATTTGTTATGTGATGTCAGAGGAGGGGGGGATGAGAGTGATAGATTGAGCATGGCAGTAGGAGGAGAAGGCGAGGAGCTAGATGGGGCATGTTCACTGGGGACTATAGAGGATGAATGGATAGGACGACTAAGAAATAGGGTGGGGAAGATGGCGTCATTAGAGTCAGCAGTGACTAAGGAAAAGGAAGCTGCAACGGCAAAAGGGAAATTACAACTACCATTACTCCACAGGGGAGGTGGGAGGCCGAACTATATACCGTGGGCTCAGATGGACAAGGCTAACTTAATGAAATTACTACCACAGCTGTCAGGAGGGGCAAGCAAGTGGATATATGCATTTGAGAAACATACCGCGGGTATACCGCTGGCAGTAGGCGATGTGAAAAGCCTACTAGTGTCCGCAGTAGGGGATCAGGCAGACAGAGTGTGGGCTAAAGCGGGTTTTCCAGCTGTAACTTTGGAGTGTGATCGCCATGATGGGGCTTCTTTTAACACCGTGCGAGCAAGGGTGTGGGACGCACTGCGGGAAACCTTCCCAGATACCCCTGATCTGCAGTCAGTAATGCAATGTACCATGAATGATGGGGAGGACGCTATGGATTACATTCTCCGGGTGCAGGAGATGTGGAGAGCGGAAACGGGTACGCCCTGGCACCAATCCACGTCTCTATTTTACTTCATCATTAAAAGAGGGCTCCCAAAGGAAGTGCAAAAGGCACTAGATAAAATAGCAGGTGTTGAGGCAAAAGGCTGGCCGGAGATCCAAAGCATAATAGTACACCATTGTAAACGGATCAAAGAAAGAGAGAGGGAAGTAGCACAGAAAAGGTTGGCGGACGAGGCGAAGTTGGTGCAATCAAAATTGGTGAAGGTCGCAGCAGCGGTAGCGGGACTCCCACTCATACGGGAGGGAGAGGAAGGAGAGGAGGGGCAAATAGCAATACAAGGAAGAATAGCAGCGAATTGGGCAGGACAAGGGCAACGACAGTGGACAGAGCAGGAGCAGAACGGAGGTCCAACGTGGCAAGAGTGGGCCCCAAGAGGAGGAAGAGGTGGGTACAGGGGGCGAAGAGGAGGACAAGGGTATGGAGGAATGGGAGGAAATGGGTGGCAGGGTCCCAGAGGTCCACAGGGGAGCTGTTGGAATTGTGGGAGATGGGGGCATTACTCAAGGGAATGTAGGAGCAGACAAAACAACGGTTTCCAAGAGATAGAACAGTACGGACACCCCCATCCAGGAAGCCCCTACGGCCTCCCCATGGGACAATACCAGCAACCAGACAATGTAGTACAAAGGAGTAACGCACAACTACACGGACATCAATACCGAACACAAACCAGCCCACAGAATAATGACAATGTGCACTACACGCCTGGTAATACTTTCGCCACAGGAGCTAATGGGGCACCAGCCCCCGCACCTTACAGTGGAGTGTCAGTAGTTTCGGGGAATATTTTCGATCAAGGGGGGGCAATGAGACACCCCGCATAGGACAGCCCACAGAGAGCACTTGCGTGTCCAGTACTGTCTACGACCCACAATGCATCAGAGGAACCATTGATAGGAGCGCAGATAGGAGACAAGCAATTCATATTCATGGTGGATTCGGGAGCGGAGAAATCATGCATTAGAGAGGGCCGGTTCCCGTTATCTAATAGAACGTTAGAGACGCAGGGGTTCTCTGGGGCTGTAATTGAAGTTCCTTACACAGAGGTATTGGATGTGACAGTGGGGGGTAAAACAGTGAAAGCACCCTTACTGTACTATGAAAACTCTCCCATCAACTTACTGGGGAGAGATCTCTTGAGCAAACTAAACATGACCATATCATTCACAGGGAGCGGCATCGTATGTTCAACGCCAGGCATATGCCCCCTCCGTATATTAGCAGTAATACACGGCCACACAATAATAAAAGAGATCAGAGGGGTACCAAGAAATGAGGAGATGTTTGTTGAAGGCATGAGAACATTGGCTCTCATAGTACCAGAACTAAAAAGGGTGGAGTGGAGAATACCAGCAGAATTCCTTTTTCGTCCCATAGCAAGCCCTGACACTGCTCTTGGGGAAGTACTATCATTGGATTTGCATGCAATACATGTATCAGCAAACAGAATATGCGTGATTGGTATTGACATGGAAGGGTGTGAGTGGCGGACAGTATTGTGTACAAATGCAAATATCCCCCTGAGAGAGCTCTCGGACGAGGAGCTATTTTCTGACACTGAGGGAGATGGTGAAGTAGTGATGGAACTGGCAATGCCCTGCGACATCGTAGTTACAGCCAGACAAACTAAAGTTGAACTAATGGCGGTAGTAGGAGCACCGCATACATTTTTTGATGAAGACATGAGTTCAGTACCCGCTAACTTATGGACTAATGGCCCCCACGATGTAGGGTTGCTACATGAAGTTCAGCCTGTGGTGATAAAAGTAAAACAAGGAGCAATACTACCCCGGGTGAAACAATATCCACTGTCGCGAGAAGCAGAAGAAGGGATCAGAGAGACAATAGAAGCACTGCTAGCACAGGGTATAATAGTGCCCTCAAACTCCCCATGCAACACATGCATTTACCCAATCAAAAAAGCGAAGGGGGGTTCATGGAGGATGATACAAGATTTACGCCCATTGAACGATGTGGTAATGAAGGAGTTCCCTTTAGTCCCGAACCCGGCGACAATACTGTGCAACATTCCAAAAATAGCATCACACTTCACAGTAATTGACTTAAAAAATGCATTCTTTTCGATTCCCTTGGCAGAAGAGAGCAGGTACTTGACAGCATTTACATTGGGAGGAAGGAGGTTCGAACACTGCAGACTACCACAAGGATATTGCGAGAGCCCAAGCATATTTAACAGGGTACTACATGAAGATCTGGGGAATTTGTCTGTAGAAAGCACAGTGATTCAGTACGTTGATGATTTATTGGTTTGTGCACAGGCTGAGGAAGAATGCAGACAGGACTCGATAACACTCTTGACATTATTGGCAAATAAGGGGTACAAGGTGGACAAGGGGAAGTTACAATACTGTCTGACGGAGGTCCTATACTTGGGTCAGTTGATATCAAAGGATGGCAAGCGAATTATACCAGACAGGGCACAGGCGATTAGAACAATTGGGGAGCCCAAAACAGTAAAAGAGATGCAGAAATTTCTGGGTATGTGTAACTATTGCCGAGCATGGATATTGGACTATGCGGCGTACACAAGGCCCCTGCTACAGGCACTGAAAGAAGCACAACAAGAACACAAACACATAGAATGGACAGAGGTGATGAACACAGCATTTAACTCACTAAAAGAGCTGATATCAAGCGCTCCAGTACTAGCAAACCCAGATTATGGGCGCGAATTCTTCTTATTTTCACACTGCAAAGGAACATTGATGACAGCAGTACTGACACAGAAAACATCCTTAGGGCACAAACCACTAGCTTACTACAGCGGCACCCTAGACGCAGTAATGCAAGGTCATTTCGCCTGCGAGCAATCCCTAGCTGCAGCCGCGTTCGCAATTGAAAAAAGTGCCACGATAGTAATGGGCTGCCCGGTGACACTGTTTGTGGAACACTCACTTTTTGCAATATTAGAGCGAACAAAGAGCACATTGACAACACAACGCGCCACAGCATATGAGATAATACTGTCCAGCGCTAACATCCATATAGTAAGATGTAAAACAGTGAACCCAGCCACATTCATCACAGAGGCATGCACCATAGAGGACATGCAAAACCACAACTGCGCCACGTACACAGGTGACGAAAGTAAGGATACAGTGATTTTTGAAAATGCCCTGACCGAGGGTGAGGTGTATTTTGTGGACGGGTCAGCATCAATCGACATGGAGACAGGAGAAAAGCATGTGGGTATGGCAGTGGTACGATTAGAGGAAGATGAATATGAGATACTAGTACAACACCGCCTCCCATCACACTATTCAGCGCAAGCAGCAGAACTAATAGCGCTAATAGAAGCATTGCATGCCGCCAAGGGGTGCGCAGTGACCATATATACAGACTCAGCATACATGACAACAACAGTTCACGGCGGGTTGGCCCGGTGGGGGCGGAGAGGGTTTCGGCGAGCAGACGGAACGCCAGTCCAGCATGCAGAATTATTGAAAGAACTGATTGAGGCCCTGCAAGACCCCACGGCAGTGGCCATCGTAAAATGTCAAGCTCATACCGCAAATACAGATTTTATATCTTTGGGGAACGCGGCAGCAGACGCCGCTGCCAAAGCAGCTTCATATCTACAAAAAGGTGAAATAGGAGAGTACATGTTGCACCACACAGCAAGCCAAGAAGTCCCCACAGGATACAACATGATGTCCACACAGGAGATAATAGAGCTGCAAGAGGGAGCTAGTGCAGAGGAAAAATTGCTGTGGACTAAGAGAGGATGCAGCAAATCACCGACTGATTTATTGTGGCGACAAGAGAGTTCAGGAAAAGTGGTAATGCCAATCACGCTGTTAGAAATAGCATTTCAACAACTACACTTTCCTGCACACAACACAAAGAAACACATAATGGCAGAGATACAAGAAGATTGGTTTACACCTTGCCTCCAGGAACACGTCACAAGGTTAGCTCTAGAATGCACGACATGTCAAATCTACAACTCAGGTATGACATTGCGTACACTAAGGGGTACGATACCAAAACCAAGTGGCCCATTCAGAGAGCTCCACATTGATTATGTAGACATGGGAGAAAGGTGTAACGGGGCTCGATACATGATTGTGGTTGTATGTCCATTTTCGAGGTGGGTGGAGGCAGGCCCTTGTGCCCGCCCTGACGCGAAGGGCGCCGCGAAGTTCCTAGTGCGGGAAGTGTTTCCGCGCTGGGGAATTTGCGACGTTATTCGCTCAGATAACGGGACGCATTTTGTTAATGAACTCTTTAAAGAAGTGACTACATTATTGGGAATAAAGCACAAATTATGTTCGATTTATCATCCTCAAAGTAATGGCGTCGTAGAAAAGATAAACGGCCTGTTAAAAAGCAGATTATCAAAACTTTGTTTTTCCCTTAAAAAGACTTGGATGTACTGCCTGCCTTTGGCCTTGTTTGAACTACGAAACCAGCCAAGTAAGGATCACCATTTGTCCCCGCACGAGATCGTCACGGGAAGAAGAATGCACACAGCGCATTCGCCTCTCCGTGAGCGTTCTGATGCACACAGAAGCGCAGCTATATTGGGGGAGGAGTTCACAGAATACCTGCGAAAATTGACACGGGCAGCGCGCGTAATTTCAAAGCAACTAGCCCCCCCCTCGACAAGAGAGGAGGGGAACGCGACTGAACCAAACGGTTTGCCTGAAAAACCACTACAGCTAATGCCTGGTGACCTTATATATGTTAGAAGTTTTGTGCGGAGGTGGAACGCACCACGCTTCCATGGCCCCTATGAGGTAGTGTTTTGCACGCCTACAGCAGTAAAGGTTAAGGGCCTGCGATATTGGGTGCATTTGACAGATGTACGTAAAGCTTACAGCGCTGCGGAGAGTGAGGTGCAGGATGAGGCACAGGCAACAGCGGACGATGAAGTTGTGCGGAATGAATGATTGGAATTTTGTGTGCTTCATGAGATGAACAGTGAACACAATTAGCGCGCAACAAATGTCCTGGACTAAAACATGTACACATGTATATGTGAATTTTCTTTTTACAATTTTTGAAAGTTTTGCGTGGGGTTCTTTTTTCCCTTCCTGTACTCTTTAAGATGTTTTTTATTATTGTTGTTTTTAAAAATGTCATGTTTTTTATTATTTATATATATATATAGTAAGGTACGAATAATATTGACTGAAAGCTACCTTGTCTGTCAACAAACCCCCTTCCTCACCCAACCCTATATTTTATCACCGAAACGTTACAATGTGGAAATGCTTACATGTTTGTATTTAATGAACTTTTGTGTCTCAAACAGGATTTATCATGGCATCGAATGGGCAGCCTGCAACTAATAGATATGTTAGATTTAGAGAAATGTTAGTGGCTAGATTAACATATTCATTTGAATGTGGTTTATCAATGTGTGCTATCGTGTTCTTCATCTCAATGTTTTGTCTGGTGTTACACTGGATTATAGCGTTCATCTCTACCGAGATGAACGAGGGGGGAGGGGGGAACAACACCACCCTTGCTCCTGGAACGAAAACAATTCCGACTGTAGGTATCAAAGAAGGTGATTTCTTGATCTGGGATGGATCACACTTTGTGTGGGGATACTATACTACACCACCCACTGCTGTCCTCTCACAATGGAGAACCAAAAATGTAGATAATGACACAATGTCCCAACCTGGAACATACAACAACCACACGATCCCTCCCGCCCCAATTTCAAACAACGATCTCTTGTTTATTAATGAGGATGGAAAAGTGATTATGATGACAGAACACAAGTCCCTATATGAAGAATTAGAAAAGGGGGGTGGGAGGGAGGAAGGGGGGCCTGGTTCTTCACCTCCTATAACGAGAAGGTACAGAAGAAGGGAGAAAAGTAGGCGGAGAAGAGAGACTGGTGGAAAAGGGTATGATGAGTATTATGGGCTAGGGTTAGACAAAATGGAAGACCCACGACACCCTCACCAAGCAAATAAATGGTATGCAGATATGAGCACAACAGCTAAACAAACAACCAATGAGAGCTGTTATGTCTGCTCACTTATCCCCCATGCATCAGGCACACCTAAAGTATTGTTGCCACGAGAATTGCCCATTGTGGATGCCCAATGTCTCCTTCATCTCACGCTGTGTAGAATAAAGAACACTTTCCAAGCACACGATGTCTCTTTCAGAATGGTACAGAACAACAAAACGTGCTATTCGCAAGCGTCTGGAGTGATCTGCCTTAAAGAACCTTTCTTTGCAATACAAGGGACACTGTTTTCCGAAAGCAAATGGAAAGACGAAGAAGTGCTGTGCAAGGCAGAAGCACTGAAGGGTGTTCAACCGGAAAAGTTGCGGTGGATGGAAAGAACGTGCTTGCCAATATGGAAAGAACACATCCCTAAATTAACATGGGTAACAGCGATGGAAAAACCCTTTAAGCTACAAAGTGAAATACAAAACAAACTATGTTTCAAGGGAGAAGGAAAAATGGCAATAGGAACGAACAAGAACTGTAACAAAACTCTCACCATCCCAGATATGAAAAAAGGAACAGCAGCACTAATGGACACCTACTGGGTATGCGGGAACAAGGCGTACCTGCACCTTCCCCAATCATGGAGCGGTAGCTGCTCAATGGCCACTTTGCATTCAACACTAATGGTGATTCCCGAAAGCCATATTGACAGAAGTAACACGATGAACGAAGGCTTGAACCAGAATGCAGCGTCTCCAACTACACAAGCGCACCTTTATGTCCTGTCCTCCGGAGGGAAAGGAGAAGAGCTCTCAAGGAACAAGCGAGCCTCGAACTACATATCACAAGCATCATCTGATTTATTGGCACAGATCCCAGACAAGTATCGCCTGTTCAGCTCCGTGGAAACATTCTTTGCTTCACTAGTATCAAGTGTCCAAGCAAGAGCAAATGCAAAATGGCTCCAGATCACACGGTGGGAACTGATCCAGTTGGCCAATGACACTGAAGAAGGGTTTAACATAATAAAGGTGGAACTACGAGCTCTGCGATTAATGACCATGCAAAACAGGTATGTTCTAGACCTGTTAACAGCAATCGATGGAGGTGTTTGCCGAAAAATAGGAAGTGCATGCTGCACGTTCGTACCTTCCGAAGACGCAGAAAATGGGTCCCTGTCCCACGTTATTGAAGCAGTACATAACCTGGGCGAGCAGATGAAAATGGAAGGTGGAGCTGAGGATAGCTCGTGGTTCGACAATATCTTCTCTTGGGTTCCCTCATGGCTTGGAGTGACAATGAAGTTCCTGATACCAATAGTGGTGATCATCCTTGTGATGTTCTGCCTGTGCCAGGTGGGCCTCCGATGTTGTGCTAATGCAGTCCCTAACGGTGCAATGATGATGGTGACAATGGGCAACTCCGGTGGTACAATTAAAGCAACACAAGAAGTACATGTGCAGACAGGAACAGACAACACCCCCAGGTACCAGTTAGTGCCTATGTGCCGTGACAAGTACATAGTAGATAAGCTATGGCACACCACGATTAAAGAACCACGAGACGTAGAACTGGAATGGTATGAGGAGGTCTGGGTAGATCTGGAAGAGACCGGCGACTGTATATATTTGACATGTACACCAGACGAGTATGCTAGGAGAGGTGAGAGCTTAAGGGGGGTGTGCAGAGCATGGATGCCTATAAAAGGAACCCCTGCATGGGATGGTGCAGTGTTAGAAGAACAAGAATGTAGAAGATTAGAAGAGCTAAAGAAATTCGTTACTTTAAGTAACGAAAGGGGGGAAATGTAGGGGAGGAATGGCCACGAGGCCCTCCTCACCTACAGCTCCCTCCCCAGGTGAGGACCATGGCTCGGTGGGAGCACCCTCATGCCACCCGGGCCCAGGTGGAGGGGGGTTCACCCGCCGACGACATTGCCCACACGCACCCTGTCTTTGCATTTACCGAAACTTAAGTTAGGCCTAGACGCCATCTTGCACAGCAAACATGGTGTGAGTTCAGCACACTGTAACGAGGCCCCCACCTTTGGAGGGCCTTTCATGCATCTCTGCCGCCTCAGCAGCCCTGGCAGATCCGCTGCGAGCGCGTTCCCATGAGAAAGTCGGAGATGAGCTAAACCCGAGATGCCAACACGGCAACATTATATTAGTAACAATGTGATATTGCACCCCGTATGACC
Organism: Ambystoma mexicanum; assembly: GCF_040938575.1. Lineage (NCBI taxonomy): Eukaryota > Metazoa > Chordata > Amphibia > Caudata > Ambystomatidae > Ambystoma > Ambystoma mexicanum. The sequence continues at coordinate 787,115,576 of NC_090928.1, read as the reverse complement.
CGGACCGCAAGGCCGGGGCAACGGGGAAAAAAGCTGAAGCATCACTATCTGAAGAAGGTAGAAAATAGTTCAAGTATTGGTATTAATGAACTACCTCTGTTTAAAATGTGAACGAACCATAAAAATGTAACGTTATATGATATCCCTCCAGGTCTGGACTAATGCTGCTATAACCACGGAGAAAGATGTTGACCAAACGTGTAACCTCTATTTGTAAAAGTGTTTTTCAATAGTATGTAGAAACTTGAACTCATATATGTTTTGAATCACCCAAAGCGGCGAGCATCAATCTCTGTAGGCCATAACCTAGATATCCCTCGTATAACGTCTAATGTACATACAATACGCACACAATGTAGTGAACATAATGTTAGGTAATGAAAAGGTACTGGAACCGACTGTATTAAAGAAATGTGTAACGAAAATGAAATATATATATATATATGTGTGTCTGAATAACGTTAAAATAAGGCAGAACAGTATAAAACTTCTGCATTCACTGATCAGCAACGCACGAGGAAAATACCTTTGTGAGTATATGCAAGGTCATTCCCTCTCCCACCCCACCAAGCCTGCCAGATAAAAAAGCTAAGACTTGTGCTGCGCTCCCTCACCTCCCCCAACCAAGCTGGCGTTACTTCAGAGAGTCAGAGGCCCCGGCGCCGCAACCAAGGCCACAGCCCGCCACCTGTGTTATTTACAGCACGGTAATAAACCCACGGATGAACCCACTGATCTACCAGCACCCTCTCATAAATCCCCACGAACCCCCCCAAGAATCCTGACCCCGTGTAAGGACGACCCCCATCATTGGGACAAGACACAGAGACCCATCTATATAATAACTTCTAACGCAGCAGACAGACATGTATCACTCGGCCCAGGTCCCAGAGCCCCGTCCCGTGACCTAAAATACCGGTCAATAAGACACAGGTAAATCTCACCCCAACCAACAACCACCAGACCTCTCACGAGGTGCATTCCTCATGTGTTGTGTTTATTTTATAAGATAAGCTGGTGAAGCGATTTATTAATGAACGTAAATGTCATTTTCTGAATAACTGTAGTGTGCATGGCCTAGGGCAAATGAGACAGGAAAGGTATTCGTTATTGTCACAGGCTGCCCCAGCACATCAACACCGCATGGATGACCTCAAGCCGGCCTGCCAGGCCCAACCCAACCCACGAGGCTGACCAGTGACGTCGTCCCGCCAAGACCAACCCCGCGCCAGCAACACCTATAGTTAGTCGACACCACCCAATCCCAATTGACTTGTGCCCCCTATAGTGTTTAGGTGTTGATGACGTTTTTTGTATTAGAAATACGCCTGTCTTTGCTATTGTCAGGCAGAGCGCTCTCGTAGGTTGCAGAGTTCTTTGCATGCCTTATCCTTGGATAAACTCCCACTTACGCTCACCCGCACTCTGTCTTGGTCTTATTCCCACTACGGGAGAGTCCCTTATTGTCTCTCATTGCGGGGAGGATCGTGCTGAATTGGGGGCGCTTCCTTTCACCCCTTATCTGAGGTCAGTTGTTGAGTGATTGTGCTGGCGGTTTGATTTGAAGACTTGCTAGATGAGCAGAGTGCAGATTCTATTTGCGGACCGTGTTTTAGGCCTTCAAATAATCTGAAGCATGCCATGCGCTGCTCGGTCAGATTTGGGGTGGTCTGTGGTGGTTTATTTGCAAGGTTATTCAGCAAATCTGCGTGAACGTTTAGTCTGCCATCAATAGTTTCCTAGAGTTTGATTAGAGAAGTGAGAGCTAGATTCATCAATATTAATGTGGAGTTAAGTAAGGAATCAGCCAGTGAGGAGAAAAGGGGGTGGGGGGATGGGAGCAATGGTCTCATTTGCAGAGAATTTGCTATCTCCAGAGTGATGAGAAACGGTTATAGATAACTCAGATGAATTGGGTGGGGCAGATGTGAACATTATTGGCAATTGCGACAGACTAGATCGATGTGGTGAATCCATTTCATTGATCATACATTTGTTGGGGGTGGGTTGAGTTGGGTTTTACACCATAAATAGATTGGCAGAAGCTTTGAGGCCTTCACTTATATGGAGGTTAGTCATCATTTTAGGGGGGGGATCAATGATTATTAAGTTATCAGTGAAAGCGGTAAAGGAATCGGTCGCATTAACCATTTCTATACTTCCGGTGGGCGGTAACAATATTGAGTTGGTTGAGGAATAGATGTCGGGGGCGCTCGTTGCTCCCTGGTTAGGCGCAGGTGCCCATAGGGATACCAATTCCATAGTTTTGTCACTGAGATTTGTTGTCCTCTGCTTCAGGATCTCGTTATTACATGAACCCCCTAAGGGCTGGTTAAGGGACCTCAAAGTGGAACTGTTTTTGAATGTTTTATGCTGTTTGATCATGTAAAAAGATCAATGTCAGCAGTAGCACAGTATGATCCGTTCTTGGAGCTGGAGCAATTGTCTTTGGACATGTGTTGAATATGGTTTCCTTTGAGAGGAGTGCGCTTTAAGTGTCTTATTAGCTTCACACTCTCAAGATTGGACAGCATATCAGATGTTACGGTGTAGGCTTTGAAGTTAGTTATCTGCTGCATACAATAGTAGAGAACAGTGACTTCTGTAGGGGCAGAGTAAGGGGGCTAGCATGTCATTTTCCATGAATTATTGCCCTTGTACAGTACCACATGTATGCAGTGACTGCAAGTTAATTTCGACAAAGGTCTACTATATGGCCCACCTCGCCCACTGCAGAATAGCTGCAAAACAGACCTTCCAAACAGGGTTTACACAACAGCGCACGCACAACGACATGAGTGCTGAGCCTCTTGAGGGATTCTGAGATGGGTGGCTGGGGTTTGCGCAGTTCGAAATTTTTCAGAATACTGCACCTAAAACACAAAAAATGTATCTATTAGTATCCTATTGGAGGGGCAGATTAGAAATACCACAAAAGCATATGTAGGTGAAAAACATACACTTTTGGGCACGTTACAAAGATCCTAGGTGGGCTGAGTTTGGTCTTTGTAGTTTTTTCCCCAAGTTTGTGGATCGACAAAACCCCTTACAGGGATTCAGGTGGGTGGAGTTTGGTCTTTGTAGTTTTTTCACAATTTGAAGGCCTAGAGAAATGAAAACATATGTCTAATATGCTACCAAAATGTGCACAATTCAAAAGTACATAGTAAATAAACAAGAAAAAGCCATACCATTAAAGCATTTGTGAATTCAAAAAGCTTGCACAATGGATCAAGTTTAGCACTGTAGATGCAGATCAAATGAGGAAAAACAAAGCCAATATAACAGCTGCAAAAAAACACTTCCAAACAGGGCTTACACAACAGCGCACGCGCAATGGCGTGAGCGCTGAACCTCTTGAGGGATTCTGGGAAGTGTGGGCAGGGTTTGCGCAGTTCAAGTAATTCAGATTACTGCACCTAAAGCACGAAAATGTATCTCTTAGTATCCTATTGGAGGGGCAGATTAGAAATACCACAAAAGCATATGTAGGTGAAAACATACACTTTTGGGCACGTTACAAAGATCCTAGGTGGGCTTAGTTTGGTCTTTGTAGTATTTTCCCCAAGTTTGTGGATCGACAAAACCCCTTACAGGGATCCAGGTGGGTGGAGTTTGGTCTTTGTAGTTTTTTCACAATTTGAGGACCTACAGCAATGAAAACATATGTCTTATATGCTACCAAAATGTGCACAATTCAAACATACATAGTAAATAAACAAGAAAAAGTCATAACATTAAAGCATTTGTGAATTCAAAAATCTTGTACAATGGATCAAGTTTAGCACTGTAGATGCGGATCAAATGAGGAAAAAGAAAGTCTGAGTAACAGCTGCAAAACAGCCGTTCCAAACAGGGCTTACACAACAGAACGTGCAATGGTGCGAGCGCTGAGCCTCTTGAGGGATTCTGGGAAGGGTGGGCGTGATTTCAACAGTTCAAAGTTTTTCAGATTATTGCACCATTTTGGGCACGTTCGAAAGATCCTAGGTGGGCGGAGTTTGGTCTTTGTAGTTTTTTCCCCAAGTTTGTGGATCAACAAAACCCCTTACATGGATCCAGATGGGTGGAGGTGGGTACCTCACTTTGTACACTGACAGGTATTCTTACAGGCATATTGTTGCTAGTAGTCTAGGAATCATCTGGAGAGGGCCTCCAGTAAGTTTAGAGGGAGCCTTAGGTGCCTTAGCAACATCCTCTGGCTTGAGAAAAGTTTCATCCACTACTGTAATACTGGCCCTAGTGTCTCTAATGGCAGGGGTCTCCTGTCCATTTACAAGTACACTATCCTTGTAGTATTCTTTTGTGTTGTCTGGAATAGAGTTATACATATCTACATTTGCCTGTTCCCACAGACCCATTGACACTAAAGAAACACTGGCTGAGACTCCAATGGGGACTTTAGCAAATACTTGAAGGTTACCACTTGCCATATGAACTTCATCCTCATGGGTTGAAGGCTAAGGAGGCAGTGTGGACCCCTGAAGGTTTGTCCTTGCGTATGGGATCCCCTTTCATATGGTCCGTTGACACAAAAGTATAACATTTACCAGGTGTTTTGTGGAATGGGGGCTTCTGCTGACCTCCCTCTGGTCTAACACCAGAGGTTTCACTAAGCGGATCTGGTTTCGAATGGGGCTTACCCTTTTTCTGTTTGTGGCCCTCTTTTGGGTAGTTGGAATTTGAATTCTCTTTTCCATCTTTCTTGTGCTGCTTCCCCTCATTGTTTTTGTGAGTGGCCCCAAAATCCTTGTGATTGGCCCCGTTTGCAACTGACAAGTCAACAGCCTTTGCTAACTTCTTGGGATCAATTTCTTTTGAGTCAGCCAAGTGCTGTCTCAGCTCAGGGGAGCAAGCATCAAGCATAGATTCTATCACAAATAGATGCCTCATTCCTTCAAAGGAGTTCACTCTGTAACCCTTAACCCAACCATATAAGTTTTTCAAACAGGTAGCCCAAGGGGTACCATCAGTCTTTTTGAGGGTCCAAATCCTCTTTGGGAACTGGGAAGTAGTTTTACCAAATCTGGCTATCAAAGCCAGCTTCACATTCTCATACTTATGTCTTTCAAGTACTCCAACATCCATTAGAGGATCAGTTGCAACCTGGGGAAGCCTAGACAAAAGCCAAGGAATCAGGTGATTCCCTGTGAGACACTGAATGCCATGATTGTACTCAAGGGTACCCAACCCATCCAAAATATCAGGTTCCACATCATACATACTCACTGCTTCTTTAGGCAGACAAGGCCTCTTGGGACTGGAAGACCTAGAGGACTCTGGGAGGGAAACACGTTCAAGAGACAATTCTTTCTTTTCAAGAACATATTGCATTTCCAATTACCTGAGCTTGGTGACCTGATGTTTGGCTTCAGCTTGAGCTTGTAACCTTTTAAATTGCAAATCAAGTCTCATTTGCTCAAGAGGCACACATTCTAGACTCAGCAATGGACCTTGTGGGGTCCCAGTGGACATAGTTTGAGGCAGAAGGTCCTGCTGAGGCAAAGAGGGGCTCCTATCCTGTGACTCCTCTCCCTCCTCTGACTCTTCTAAGACATTAGAGTTAGACTCTGAGCTATCATCCTCATTATCAATTTCCACATTTCATTGGTTAGTAGGTGTGAAAGGCCTACTACCCAAATGTTGGTGATTCGACAACCTTGCAGTCAATTCATTTTTCTTTCCATTAACTGGGAGATTCCTGATCTTACACATTTCTTTCAATTGATCTACTGTTAAAATTATCAGGGCTTGCTGACTGAAGTTATCCATATTTGGCATTTTACAATTGCGGTTGTGATGGAGCTTAGCCTTGTGAAGGTTTTAGTTGAACAAAAAGAAAGCAAATACTCAATGTAACAACTCTACAATTGATCCCCACTGCTTGCCACCAGTGTTCGGCAAGTTTGTATGCAGTACCCTGTGGGAGACTGCACCAGCCTCTTGGCAATACTTAACCCAACCTTTGGTATAAGCAGGTACTACACAAATTGGTAGAGTGACTGAGAGCCAAGTTTATCTCAAGAGGGGTCAATGTGAGCTATAGGGTTATAACATAGAGATTCACAGTGACAGGTATTCAAATAAGCACTTACTCTCAAGGTTTCTTGATTAAACAATTATTTATTAATTTAGTAGTCAGCTGAATAAACCTTCTTTAGAAGGGTGCAAATATATGTGACATAAAGATATACTCGAAATACACACTCTAAATGTTTTAAATCAGTAAATACCCATTTGGGATGGTACACAGACACTTCCTACACCCTGAGGTCACTTAAATAACTAGGACACTGTGGACATTAATTTATCACTGGCACATTTACAGCAATACTGAGGTTAGTGTTAAAAATGAAAAGATGAGGGAATAAAACAATGGTGAACAAATATTCTTAAGCAGGTAAGTACTTTTTAACTCCCCCCAATGTAAGGAAATTAACCCTTTCCCAGCTACACAAGTTATATAATGTGTGACTTGTGTTGAGGGATAGTTAAAGCACAAAGTCAAAGGTTAGAAGAGTCGTTCAGGGAGCCAGGCTAGCCAATGTTAATTGAGCAAACGTCTAGCTGTGCTGAAGCACTTCTTGTAGGTAAGTAAAAAGTCTTGCACAATGTTTTAGAAATCTTTGTAGAAAATGAAATCACTGTAGGGCCACAAGCTGGGAGGCTTGTGAGGGGCAAAGCTGCAAGCAACTCTGCAAAAAAACACCCAAGGCACATCTCAACTGAGAGCTAGCAAGGCTATATGAAAAGAGGTAAGTAACCCTTAGTTTACAGTACCTTAGGTCTGAAGAGATTGGTTCCAGCTGGCTTCTGTTCAGTTGTAGTATGGCAGATTCTGTTGTTCCTGGCCCTCACTAGGGTTTGAAGGTCAGCGGCAGCAATTAGCAAACTTCAGATCAGTGACACTTTGTGGTTTCAGCTTCTCGTGAATAGCACCACTGTGGTTCTCGATACCTATGGACTTTCCTCGCATCTGGGGTCCAGCATTCTGTTGAGGTGGCTCAGGTTTGGTCAGTCCTGCTTCTTGAAAGTCCAGAGGATCTTCCTGTAGCTCACGTCTGACTTAAAGATGAGACACTCAATTCTGGTGTTCCTCTCCCTGGCTATCTGTTCCTGCAGCAGCAGTGGAAGTACAGCCAGCTCCGGAGGATGTCCAGAAGAGTTCATCTTGGGGTCGATTGGTCCCACCAACCCAAGGCTAGAAGTCGTCCTTTGCAGGGCTTCTCTAGTGGAGGCGAATTTGGGGCTTCAGCACAGCAAAAGCGCTTCACCGGGCAAACCAATGGTCCAGTAGTTGCAGCAGGTGTCTCTTCCAAGTTCTTCTTTGGATTCCTTCGTCCAGTGGTCGACTCTGCCTTCCAAGCAAAAGACCTCACCTTTTGTGTGAAGGTTTCTCCCATTCATTCGCAGCCTAGATGTCACTCACACAGCAGGGTGCCAGCCAGCCAATCACCTTAGGGAGCATTCCTGTAACCTATAGGATTAAGCACAGGGAGTTTCGGGCACCTCCCTCACTTTCTGCCCTGCCAGACACGCTAATGCCAGAGCCGGGCTCCAGCAGTGAAACCCACCAAAGTCAAAATGAACAAAGGGACCAGACCTGGTTTGGAGTGCAGAGTAAATCTCAAAAAGGACCTTTCCAACAAGAAATGCCAAAAAAAGAAGACCAGTTTCATTTCGAAAAAATCGGCACGCATGGGTGCTTTCCTGCATCTGCAATTGCAGCTTGCGGTAGAAACACAATATGGTAGGAAAAAGTAAACCACTACCACCAGCTATTAATTGTAGAAAGGGTAACATAAAAATGTTACATGAAAAACTAGACACAAAGTGACCCCTCCAGCACCCTATTGTAATATAGTGTGTGCTGGGTCTAGAAAAGTTACAAATGTATGGAAAGTCAATGTCCCTTCACTGCTCCTGGAAACAGTAGTTTATCCAAGAGAAGGTTGTTAAAACTTTGGGAAATCTGAAAGACTTCCCTGTGCCACTGCACTGAAGGTTCTGTGTGTCACAATGCAAACATCTGATGCCTATGGAGTTTGCCAGACTCCAAAACCAAAAGAAACACAGTGTTCAAATTAAAGAAAAATACATGAACGAGTGGGAAAAAGGTCTCACTCTCTCCAGGATAAAAAATAAAAGTCCTAAAGTCCAGCAAAAAGAACTGGGGTCTCTAAGGTAGAAGGGAATTAGCATATTTCTGAGAACTCTCCCTAACAGTGATCATGGCATTGTTGTAGGGAAGCAGAGCGTTCCTCCTGGCTCTCAGCAAGAAGGCTCTCAGGAAAATGTTCACCTTCTCCGTGTAGTAATGAACATGAGCCAGAATTGACTTCAGTCCCCCGCTCCTTTTCATTAGTGACGACATCTCCAAACAGCACCTTAACAACATCATGTATTGTCCTAACTATGACTCTTCCGGTTCTCCTTCTTTCTCAGGGAATCCAAAGAATCTCAGATTGGTTCTCCTCTCCTGTTCACCCTGAGGTTCATTTCCTCATACTGTCTTTCAAATTCTGACAGTCTCATGTGTAATTGATAATCCAGAATGTCCACTGATGTCTGATTAGCTTTGAGCCCCTGTAGACTGTCATCCATGGTATCCACTCTTCTGTCCAGCTTCTCCAGTCCAATTTCAGATCGGGTGCCCCTACTTTTTTCGAATAGGGACACAAAATCCTTCTTCATGGACATAGCATCCTCAACCAATCCGCTATCACAGGGGAGTACTCTCCCCACCGAGGGAAGTCCAGCGTATCGGAATCGCTGCAGAGACCCCTTCCAGCTCATCAATAGGAGCCCCAGGACAGTTTAACCCCTTTGTGCCCACTTCACTCCACTCAGGGATTGAGGGAATTGCCAAAGTTTAGAACTGAGGGAGAAACTAGTAAAGAGTCAGCACTGTGTATGCTCAAGGGTGGACCCTTGAAGACAGTTGTTGCAGCTAAGGCAGACTATCAGGGATGACAGGATGGAGCATTCCAGAGTCAAGCAAACAAACCCTTCAACTCCAATCCTCACACCTGGGAAGATCAGATAGAGGGAACATATGGCTGTGTGGATGTTCTTGCAGCCGCCCACCTGATGCTGACTGCCACCCTTTTGGGCTGCTCATTAGCTCTGTGATTGTGGTGAGTAGAGCTTTAAGCACCACGGTTTGACATTCTTCAGGTGACGACCAGGGTGTTGATCAAATGAGAAAGCTCCACACAAGACTCTGGTTGGCTGCTAATATTCCAGGGAACTCCTCTTGCGTCGACCCACATGATGCAGGTCTCTGACACTGTGTTTCATGATGACCGGGTGGAGGGATTCACCCTGTCCTGTCACAAGAGAAGGGTGGGTCTGGGGTATCCACCTTCTGAGGGTGAAGGGGGACAGCCAAAGTTCTATGTGGTGTATCGTATTGTATTGTTTATTTATAAAGCACTTATAGACACAATGAGTGCTTCAAAGCACTCCAAGACAGGAGGGGAACATGGGATACAATCATTCATAAGGCCTTGGAAATTTCAGAATGATATACAATAACTATAACCATACTAGGCCTAATGACATTTATGCTAATTGAAGTGCATTACCAACTAGTTGGGGGGGCAGGGCAGGCGGAGAGGAGAAGGGACACAAGCATAACAGCTGACACTAATGCAAGTGAATGGCCAGTGGTTAGAATAGGAGGGGACATAAATAGGTTATTCTGCCTTTATGATGTGCCACTAAAACTAGTGTTTCAGGTGCACAATGCAAGGGGAGGGGGTACAAGGAACAGACAGACACCAAACTTACTGGTGTATGTGTATTCAAATTGTGTAAGTGCCTGCCAGGAAGTGTGAGTGATGGACAAAGGAAGTTACGCCTGGTCCTGGAGGACCCGGTTAGAGCACAGGGTTGTTTCTTAGGGAAGTGCGTAGTGCTGCAAGTAGTGCGTGGACCTGGAGGCAAATGTAATCTGGGGTGTGGGTCAAAGGGCAGGGAAGGGCCCCTCCAGTTGGGGCACTCCTGTCTCCCCAGGCACCCTTATAATTGTCGACGCACCTAGGTATGATCACTCCCTTCCTTGGTCTACCCTCTCATCACCTGCGTGGGACACACTGCTCTGTTCCCCATCCAGAATCACCAGAGGCCATCTTTTTCTCCACCTTCAGTGTCACAGCAGGAGGTGCAGCTGATCTGCAGCCCCCACCGCCGCAACAGCTATCCCACTGGTGATAGGGTCTCCTCTGTGACTGCATCTACCTTGCTTCTGGCAGGCCCGACCTCACTCCAAGAGGAGATCATCCGAGTTGGGGTGGGGATCAGCTTGATTATCATCACTGTCTGAAGTGCACTACAGGGTCCGCCTAGGCCTCACATCCATCAGAGCTGCAGTGGATCACTGCTCCCCTCTCATTGTGCCAAATCTACCCAAACTTCAGTCGAAGTTGCAGCTTGCACTACCACATCATTTGGCAGTGTCCGTGGGGTGGTCGGGATGTGAAACGGGCTCAGGACCATTTTCCGCCCAGTGTCCCTGAGTGACGGATCTAAGCTGCCATCATCCATGCACCTCCTGGTGGCCTCTGAGCACCCCTTTCTAAAACCTGTTTTGAAACGACTTGCGATGTTCTCTTCATCAGCCCATTTTTTAAGTCTTCCCAACATAACAGAGGTGAATACTTCACTAGACATATTTATTAAGGCAATACGATGAGGGGAGCTGGAATCCTTTCTCTGGCCCTTTTTTATACATGGAAATAATGAATGCTTCTTGCCATGCTTTGGGGATGTTACTGGAAACAATTATTACATTGACTAAAGGTTTTCGGAATTTCACCCACCATAGTGGTCTCAACTTCAATATTAAAGTTGTTAGGCCATCCGTTCCAGGGAAACCTCAAACATTTCATTTTCTTAATGACATTAACTATTTCATCTGTTGAGATCTTGATTTCATCAGGATTTCTACATGCTTGGGTATCTCAAAATTTGGCACATTCTTTTTGACCAAATTCTTTCATTATGAAGTCTGTACAGCTCTTTTCCCCAATGGGCATGCTCCATCTTCTTTGCCTCTTTTCTATTAATCATTTTCCTAAAACTACAAGTGTCTTTGAATCATTTTCCTTTAGTCCTGTGCTCGCCTATTAGCTTGTCTGAAATTGACCCGTTTTTATATTTCTGGTGCAATCTTTTGCGTTTAAAGATATAAATCACAGATGGCAAGTTTTCAACTATCAGTTTTCTTATTACATTTCTAGATAACAGTTTTTGTTTATTTAGCCTACGGTGCCAGCGCTGAAAGGAGGGGTTCTCAAGACATGTCGATGAGTATTTAGAATGGGATGTCGCAAACGCTAATACCCATTTCTTAAGGATGTCAAGGAGGTTCTCTACTTGTATGTAGTTAGAGAGTGCAAAATATCTATTGCTCGTTTATCTAAAAATATATTAAAAGCTGATATGTTTTTACTGTCCAATTCAGCTTTGTGCCTTGTACATTAGAGCACATGTCTCCAATAGCTCTTCTAGGATGGAAACCCTCTACTCAAGTGACTATATTGTATATATTGATATGTTACTTGTTCCAAAACATTATAAGACACAAAGGTCAAATATAGTGTCGATCCTGAAACAGCATCTCTTCTTGTGAATTTACCTGGAATATCATTTGGCAAATAGCCATTTACCATAAAAAGCCTGCAATCTGCAAATAGGTTTGCCTATAATTGCCCTTTAGACATGCATGTCTTTTGAAGAGTCAAGCCGGCATCAGCTTTTTACTCTCTCCGAATTAAGCACACCCTCAGAACTAAAACAAGGAGAAAATGTGCCATTCAAATCTCCACAGCAAATTATGTAGGATGATGGACATATACTTAACCAGTTTTTCATGATTGTGGATAAATCAGACATAAGTGACATAGCTATAACTTGAATCTAACGAACATACATGTTAATAACCAAAATGCACCATTCCCTCAGTAGAATATCCTTACACTCCATTTTGCATGCATGTATCAAGTCTACCATGACATCTTCCATAAAGGGGGCTGTTAGAAGCCTATTTTTAATAGCCAAAATCAAACCCATTTGAGGCCATCCCTTAGACACTGATTATGCTAAAGAGCATTGGGCGACAAAGCCATTGATATGGATACTCGAGGTAAGCCAGGTATTTTGAATTGCAAAGTTAACATGAATAGTTAAACAAGGTAATATACCTTCATCATTAAATATTTTGTTGTGACCCCTCAAGTTTCACACTTAAATTTCAGGTAATTTAATCTTTGTCATTTACATATTTACCAAATGTATGAGTCCTGCCTATCTTGCTCTCCTACCAAACTAAACTAAGCCATCGTGTATTTTGTACCCGTAGGTAGCGCTGATGGTCCGCTTATCTAGGGTTAGGGGATAGACAGTGCCTTAAGTGGCACTACAAAATGAGCCGGGGCTCATCAAGGGGGTGTGGCCTAATGGCGGGGTCCCGCTGGCCCGTTAGACCACGCCCCCCTGACTAGCCTCGGCTCAATGGGCTACTGGCAGGCAGCCTTTTGCAGAGATTAGCACCCTCTCACCACAGGGGAGAGGGTGCTGATCTCTGCATTTATTTTCTATAGGCTTGCCTGGCAGGGGATAGCGCCTCACCTATTCAGCCTTAATGGTGGCGCTGCCCCTCGCCAGCTGGGGAGGGGCAGCATCACCATTGAGGCTGAAAGGGTGAGGCCGCTGGAAGCAGAGGACTTTTTCCTAAAGACTGAAACTCCCCACGGGAGCCCGAGAGCCCCAAATGGGAAAGCAGATTTAGGCAGAAACACTGCAGCATTTAGCATTTCCCATTTGGGGCTCTCGGGCCCCGCATGGGGAGCCCGAGAGCCCCAAATGGGAAATCAGCTGTAGGCAGAAACACCACGGCATTTAAACACAACCGCGTTGTGTTTCTGCCTGCCTTGGCTTTCACTTTGGGTCTCCGGTGCTCCCCAAAGTGATAGCCAAGGCAGGCAGAAACACAACGCGGTTGTGTTTGAAAACGCTGCAGTTTTTCTTTCTAAGTTTCTCAGGCTCCTCCGGCTCGGAGGAGCCTGAGAAACTTAGAAAGAAAAACCGCAGCGTTTTCAAACACATTAACGTTGTATTTATGTTTGCGGTCGCTTCAAAAGCTACCGCAAACATAAATACAACGTTTTTAAAGCTGCGATTTTATTTCTAAGTTTTCCGGGCTCCTCAAGCCCGGAAAACTTAGAAAAAAAAACACAGCTAGTGCTTATTCTTTTTAAAAAATAAATAGCACTTACCGAGATGCAGCTGCAGCTTTTCTGCCTGTAGTCTCCAGTCCGCGTCCTCCGAGTCCCGGCACCAATGAAGGAAAAGCCACCCAGTGGTAGCTTTTGTTTACTACAGCTGGCTGGCTTTTCCTTCATTAGTGCCGCAAAAGCAAAAGCCAGCACAGGCGGGCATCCATTTCACAAAATGGGTGCACTCATGTGCTTGCTTTTTCAATTTTTGAGCTTGAATTGCTCAAAATTTTACATAGGAACTTAAAAAAAGAAGTGCAAGTATATTTGTTTTATTATTGCCCATCTTTTTGGGCAATAAAACTTTTTGGGCGAACCATTCCTTTAAATATGTGCGTTTATTGCCCAACATTACAATGCAACTTTAAATGAAGCAGTGATGTAACACTGTTGTTGCAGGCTGTTTTGAACCTGTCCTTGCATTTTACCACTCATTGTTTGTCTGCAGCTATTTGGAGGTAAGCCTTCCTCGCAGAACAATTATATAATCGTGAAGCGATGGCACATAGTAAAGACTAAACAAATAGGCACATAGAACACAATTAAGCACAGGAAAACTGTCTGATTTTTAGAAAAATAAATCAAGATGGAGCAATTCCAGCCCAGCATGTCTACAAAGTATAATTACAGCTTTTGCATCTTTATGAAGTGATGTTTAATCATAATTATTCAGATCTCTTGCAATTGCTAAGATAAGACTGTGTTTCTAAACAAGAAGAATGGCAGAGAAATGCATAAACAATTACTAATCCATCTCCTAAAGAAACTGCTTGATTCGAATTTATGTGATTACTAAAATTATTAACATTGGTGCTTTGCTCGTACACATGAATCAACAAATGGAAATTGGAAATTGCTATCATAAGCAAAGTTACATCTTCACTCACATGCTCATAAAATATATGGACCTACTGTCATTTTGTAAATAAGAACCATCATTTGTAGATAGTTATAAGCACACATTACGCATGTGGACAATGTGTGCACTTCACAAATGCTGCATTAAGCTATTTTTAACACCATGGGCCCCATTATGACCCAGGCGTTAAGGGGTTAACAGCGCCGTAAAAGGTTGCGGTGCCGTTAACCCCTTAACGCCTTAGTACGAGGTCCCTTTGCGGCTCCCGACCTTAACGGCTGGTCTTTACCAGCTGTTAAGGTAGGGACCCGCAAAGGGACCTTGAATGTAATTACAGTACCGCAATTTGCGTAATTACCGCCTTCCCCATTCCCATTGAGCCCTATGGGGCAAAAATGGGAATGGGAAAAGGCCAATGGTAAAAGGGGAATTACCGCCCCGCCAACCTTGGAATGGGGTGGTAATTCCCCATTTCACCATGGCGGATTTGGTAAATTACTGGCGTTAACCATGGCACTAATAGCGCCATTGGTTAACTCCAGGGTCGTAATGAGGCCCCATATCTGGCAAATGGTTGGTGCAATTTGCACCATCTTGGCCCAACACGCATAAGGGTGGATTACAAATGTGCACACATGTAGGTTTATTCCCACCAATACAAAGCCACCAGATTGGGGTATGCAAAAAATGTGGCAAGGAGAAGTGGCCCAGAAAATGAAACGCAGACTGAGGCCATCAGCCACAAAATAACATATCCTTCAGAAAAAGTCTTAATTCAGCTTGCAAAAGTTTGCAAAAACGATTGAGAACTCTAATTTTTAAACCCAATTCTGACGAATTTCCATGCCAATCATGTACATCTGTGGTAAATTTGCAGAGATAAGCAACGCTGGGTGGGGGAGCTGCAAACATGTAAAAAAGGAAACTATGGTGAAAAGTGGAATGCAAAAACAAGTGATGCGAGAAGGGAAAAACCTGGCAATGGTATTGAGTCAACAGAAAAAGAAAAAAAAACTGAAACGTCTGTGCAAAAGAAATCGAAAATTGTGCTTATTTTCCAGGGAGTCCCAAAAATGTGCAATTTGCATTTCTGATAGACAACCGTTAGAGCGTTAGTTTAGGAAGAAAACAACAATAATTTGCTGCAGCATATGCCTATCAGAATATACATTTTAACAAGGCACGGACAAAGTATAGAGGGTGCTGGGACATTCTTTAGAAAATGATTGTTACAGCTTTGCGTTTACAAGTGGTGGAGGAGGATTACGACCCAGGCGGTAAGTTACCGCCTGGGCCGTGACTTTACCACCATGGCGTAAACTACGTTTACGCCATGGTGGTTGGCGGACTTACCACCCCATTCCGAGGTTGGCGGGGGCGGTAAGTCCCCAATCCCCATTTACCCTTCCCCATTCCCATTTTTGCCCCATAGGGCATAATGGGAGTGGGAAGGCGTTAATTACGCCACCGTAAATTACGGTGGCGTAATTAACTCGATGGTCCCTTAGCGCCATGGATTTTAACACCTGCTAAAAGCAGGTGTTAAAAGCGCCATGGCGCTAAGGGACCTCGTAATTGGCGGTAAGGGGTCGGCGCAGCTAACGCTGGCGTAAACCCCTTACTGCCAGGGTCGTAATGAGGCAGTAACGCTGAGCATTTCACCAAAGAGCATCTTTACTTGACATGTCTGATCGGGATTTTGGGTGTATCATTTTCCATTACCACCACATCTGGAGACCCACACCCCAGTCCATATTTTTAAGGTTGTCTGACTGTCATAAAATCATTTTTGGATTGAATTAAAAATAATTGCCCTCAGCTCTTTGATACACAAGGGTTGCCTGTAAAACTCACTGGTAGGCGGTGGGTTACCGGCAACCCCGTAACACCGTTTCCGCTGCCTGACATTCCAGTACCACCGGGATATTAGGATAGTATGGCAGGCTGCGGAAACATTAAATCCCCATTCCCATGGGTTCTATAGGACTCCATGGAAATGGGGTCACTGAAGCACCGGCACCATCTCAACGGTGCCGGTGCTTCAGTGAAAAAACTGCCGGTAGGGAACTGAACTCCCGGCAGGGCGGTCCTGCTGAGAGTTCTGTGCCCCTAGCGGCAAACATTTAGTTTGCAGGTCCAGAAAGCATGCTGTTACATTGCTACAGGCACCCTTATTTCTGGACTGCCAAACTTGTAATGAAGCCCACGTTCTTAATATATAATGACACTCTGTTGAATGCCTAAATTATGAATGCGCGTTAGGTAAAATGAAGAAGAAGAAAAAGGTTTTTCTGTAAGTGAAAATAGCCCTGTTTTTCCATCACAGAGAAATAAAGAAAAAGTCATAAGCATTCTAGAATCAGAAAGCCTTCTATAGATGTATACATTTATGGAATGGGAAGTGGGGTTATGTAATTTAGCTGATAGTGAGGGTATGGTCGTATGTTAGTTTATGTGTGTTTTGTATTTTGTGTTTGGGGGGATTTTGAGTCTAATGTGGTCAATTTTGCATATATTTTTGTTTATATTGTATATACATTTGATCTTTTTAGTGATTGCTTGTATCATTTATGCACATGTAAAATAAACATATAAAAAAAGAATCAGAAAGCCTACAACAAATAATGTATATTAAGTCCATCAAGGACCTAACAAGTGGCACACAGCAGTAATCTTCCACTCCCAGGTTAGTAATATATGATGGAGCATTAAGATTTGTCAGAAAGCAAATTGAGTTAGCAGTGTAATACGTTTTTCCTGTTTGTCTCACAGAGTGGAAAAGTGCCAAATCCTGTTTGATACACAGAAGAAAACGTATTAAGAGTTTTCCCTTCACACGATGTAACAAGACTGAGGTCAGTAGATTTCACACATGGCAGAGACATAGTCAATTGTCTCAAGAATTTCAGAGTGTAGTTTTTTAAGTAGTTTTAAGTAGTTGCATGTGTTTTTGTTTTATATCTCCTTCAGTTAAAAATCTGGGGCTACTCCAGATTGATGAACACCCAACAATTTCCATCCTGATGAAGGCCTAATACAAAAGCAAGTGAGAACGCTTGGGAAAGAAAACGTATCACACCAGAGGGACCAGAACACATGTTGAATTAAACCTGACTAGACATCATGGGCTTACTAGTCTTTCATTTCCATAAACGATACAAACATTGTGTCCTTCCCACAACAATGTATAGTTGTACATGATAGATCTATTAAAAAAAACATAGAAAGTGTGTAATATGTTGAAATATTCCTCAACTTCCTTTATTGTAGGTGCAGGTTACTTGTGGTTTTTGACTGTCATGAATTATATCAAACTGTTGTTCACAAAAAAGATGTTGTGCAGGTCATCTCATACTAACCACTAGGCACAATTTTGCAGTGTCACTGTTGTTGAATAATTGTCGGATTAAATTTATCTTTTTTTGTGTGATTTTTGGCATTTTGTATGCTATAATCTAAAAAAAGAATTATAAAAAAGAATAAATTTACATTTTTGATAATAAAACACCGTCTATTAACGCTGATGACATGTTGAGCATCTAGCAAGGACCATGTGCAATCAATCGAAAATTGTGCTAGTGTGAAAGGGAGGAGTAACCAATTTCCTCTGGGCTATTCAGTCCTTCCCTCTTGAAACATGTTCCCCAAAAGCAGAAAATTGGGAAGTACCCATATCTTATATATGGTCCTAAAGTATATACAGTCTGTATCCCTTATTACCCTCGTACATTTTGAGTCTTGTCCTCTGTCACCTCCTATCTTGACCTCAAAATATCAGTCTGTTTTTTTTTCTTTTACTTTTCAGAGACAGTGTCAGGGCAGGCAGGGTGCATGTCACTGATTAAGATTTTCAAACAACCAAATCGGAGGGAGACCATATGCATGGTGAGGTTGCCCACAATGATGATGGACTTAGCCGGGTGTAATGTGGTAGTATACAATTACCAAAACCATTAAGGGCAAGATACCTGTGGTATCATACAAGGTCCAGATCCATTAAGGGCAAGTTCCTGAAACCACTGATAGGCAGTGCCTCAATGTTCTCCTTAGGTCACGTCACTGGAAGAGGGAGTACTTGCAGAAATGTAGCAGCAGAAGTGGCCAGGTAAGTACAACGTTCTAGCCAGTTGTACTGTGTCTACTTACACTGCGTTCACCAGCATTGTAGAATGGAAGACTGGCAAAAGTGGGCACATAAGTCAGAATTGGGGAGACAAGCCAGGGAAAGAGGACATTCTTTAATATGCTTGCCATCTCGAAAGATCCATAAACATCCTAAAACATCCCCCATGAAAAGAAGGGGCATGCAGGCTACATCCCCAATGCTCACAAGGCCAGGTGGCAGCTTAATGGCATAATGCAGGAGGCTATTTCCCAAGATCTCATCGAGGACCGCAAATGCATGCTGCCCATGCCTGCTAAGGACAATGAGGGCCGGTTGGCATTTCTAATGGATGCTTCCTTACTAAAGAAAGTGCCCTGAGAACTTCAAACATGTTTTTGGCAAAGTTGTCAGACAGGGTAAAAAGCACAGAAAAGGATTTCCTCAGTAGGTACAATATCCCTGACGAAGTGCAAGTGCCATTTCTCAAAGCCATTAAGAAATCTCTGGACTCAGAAAGGAAAGATCCAGAGAGGGTGTTGTTCCCCAGGTTCTTGCAAACTAATATCCAGTTGAGGTGGCAGAAACCCAGCAGTTAGACAAAATCCACTTGGATAACTTAACACACATACTCTCAGGCATGTCCTTAATAGATGCAGGTTATATGGCTCCAAAATACATCACAGACAAAAAATAGGAAGCTAAATTGAGAAAAGATTAGTCTGGTGCCAACTTATCACTTAGGTTACCAGTTATACCTTGCTCAGTCCATGTTCACAGACCTCCAGGTGCTCTATGCAAGGATATATGAAGATGGGTATTGCTGTAACATATTTGCTGCCTGCACTTGAGCCAAAATCCCAGCGTATGTCAGATTGAGCAATTGATGCCCTCACTGCCTCAGATCATACTGACAGCACAATACGACTGTTCAAGATGAACATCTCACAGAAAAACACCATACTCCATTTTCCATTTCAGGGGAAATGCTTGTAGAAGTCATGCTGCACAAGTACTTGAACGATTGCCTGTTTTTGGGTCCCTTGCAAGACAAGGTGAACCTGTCCAAGACATAACAGCGAGAACCCATGAACATCAGGAGTGATAGAATGCATATCAACTTTATGGTGGCTTCCAGGACTCAGGCCACTCAGCAACCCTCTGGATCCCTGAAATCCTACTCTCAAGATGTGTAAAAACACCACAATGCATGTCTACGTGGAGAGAACAACAGGCACGTAAAGACTGATTGTATTCAAAGCAAAAGATGATGAAAAGTTGCACTGCTTCTTCAAATGTGACACACGTGATTCAACTATTTGGAGACATATTGCATCAACATAGCAGGGTCATAAGGTGCTGTAAGTGACTTCAATTCAGCAATCCAACTAAGTCAGTGCCTAGTCTGGGATGCCCAATGGAAGCCCTTATTTATATATTTTTATGTCAAGTTCTTAAATCTGGATGATGAACCCTTATATAACGCCCCTCTCTTTGAATCCCCCTGACCTCACTGAGCCAAGAAGTAGGTTGTTTTGCAAATTAAAAGGTTTATTGGAAAAATTAAACAATATATATATATGACACTTTTATGAATACATTCATATTTGATAGCACACTTATGAATATAACAGTGATCAACAATGGATAATCTACAGTAGCACAATTCTTTGATTACTTAAGAGTTGGCATAGAAAGGATAAGGTAGCAGAGAATACTTTGTATGGTTTCAATGAAAAGCAATGATGGAAAGAATGCAGCACAGAAATAAACTGGATATGGTTTCAACAAGAGATAATCTGATCACTTTTTCCTCACTCCCCCCTATGCAATATGAAGAGATGGAAATGAGGCCACACAGGTTTTCAGGAATACAATCAAAAGCAGTTCAGTTCCCGTTCCCCCCCAGCAAGCTTAGAGAAAGAGGGATGATTTTAAAACACAGGCCAAATACTTTTAAATGTAGTTGCAATGAAGTCAAAAATATGCTACAAATGATTTTAATTCCCTATAGGAGATTCAGGGTAGGTGACAGCTACCTTGAATTAGTTCAGGTCAACACTAGCAATGATTCAGGAATGATTATCAGAGTGAAAATGAATTTCAGCAGTGGAAAGCAAGAAGCAGCTATTTTTACAAGTGGTGAAATTGAGTCAAATTGCAATTCGCGGCACTTTTTCCGAGTGCGTCGATCGCGATTACGGAAAAACTATAAGGAGTTGGAATGTCGTATTGGATTTGTTTGAAAGCTTAGATCCTTAGCTTTAAGATGACAGTTAAATTCTGTGTGGTTCAAAAGATACAGACGTTTTTATGGCGGTAGATTTTCAGAATGACATGTGGCGTTTTTACAGGTTTGAAATCACAGGATGGACACAAAATTCTAAATGCAGTTCTAGACAGGTTGAATGGATGGGATAAGATTACTTTAACTAAGAGATTGGTTCTGTACAGTTCTTGATACTCACTCCTAGTTTTGGACTGGAATGCGACTTCGTCACACATTTGGTCAGGATTGGGCAGCGGTTCTCTCTCTGGACAGTCTCTGGCACTGGTTCTGCTCACAGCGGTCTGTTCTGGGTCTGCTATCGGCACTGTACAGCGGTCTGGTCTGGGTCTGCTATCGGCACTGCACATCGGTCTAGTCTGGTTCTGGCACAGGGTTCTAGCCAGAATCAAACAGTTTGCCCAGCTGTTGAATAGTTTGGTTAGGTTGCTGGGTTCTGTGGCCTGCTGAGAAGAGTTCAGCTTTTTGGGTTAGGCCCCTGCTTTAGGTTCTAGAGTTGGGTTCTAGAGTCTGGTCCCTGGATCTATCTGGAATCTGGAGTCTAAGTCCTGGAGCCTGTGGTCCTTCTGGATATTGTCTGGTCCGGCAAAGTGCTGCGCAAGAAAGTGGAAAGAGCAGTCCCTACCTGGGTTTCAGTGATTCTTTTTATGTCTTTTGAAAGTGGGTGGGAAGGCTGACTTTCTATGCCCAACCCTCTGAGGATGCTGATAGGTTAAAGGATTTACTGTGACCTGACTGAAGAAGGGAATTGTGAGTTAGAATGAGTTAGAGTGATGCTATGTTTATGGCTTGACTGAAGTCCCTCCCCTTAGCATTTACTTAGAAAAACAATTTATCATAACCAAACATGCTTCCCAGATACACAAGTTGTTGAAATTACATGTACACATCACAGATGAATTAAGACAGGTTTCTGTTCAACCCTGATCTTTCTAAGAGCTTGGGTGCTGACAACATTTTGCACTTTTGATGGGTTTCTCAATATTGGTTTTTCATCAAATCTGACACGGAGGTACACACCCTCTCTGGACATATTATAGTAAGTTTTGAGGTCTCTAGCATAAACACAGACGTTACAATATTAATAATTACAGGGCTTGGCCTCAGAACATCCTACAGCGTCCAGCTTCATCTCAAATTGTGGTGCATTTTTCATATTAAGAATCCCCAAATTGTACATTTCTGTCAACTTGATACAATATTGTATGAGCAATTTAATAAAACATACCTTTGCCTCCACTGCAGTACACCCATTTGTTTGTCCCCGCCCCTAGAAACTTGGCTCTGACTCAGAGAGATCAGATGTCTTGCCTTCCCCCAGAGCAGTTGTTCAGGCACACCCAAATCAGCATATTCTGTTCAATTGAAAGAGTCTATTGTCTTGACTGAGGTCAGCATACCAGGGTGCCACTCTCCATCTGATTAACATGACGGTGTGATTTCCTGTGCTGTTGCTGGGAAGGCTAGGTGTGAAAGCTTCCCGGGGACAGCC
This sequence comes from Ambystoma mexicanum, assembly GCF_040938575.1. Classification (NCBI taxonomy): domain Eukaryota; kingdom Metazoa; phylum Chordata; class Amphibia; order Caudata; family Ambystomatidae; genus Ambystoma; species Ambystoma mexicanum. Next base: position 787,093,556 of record NC_090928.1, on the reverse strand, counting down.
AGCCTTTGAAGTCTCAGCTAACTCAAGTTACAGTTTAGCTTCAGAAATACAGGTCTCCTGTCGGAATTTAGATCACCAGTGCCGGTCAGTGGCAAGCACCGGTATTGCACCCATTTTTAACAGCTGCCTTACCAGTAAGCAATCCTCAAAATATACTTTGTTCAAATATGGATGCACTTCTGTGGACCTCAGATTCATGTAGATTCTTGCGGGAGAATGATGTTGACCCCCCCACCCCCCAACAAGGAGGTGGGCTCTTTTTAGTGGTTTTGGTGAGCCCTAATTTTAGCAATTTTTGACATAAAAATGAATTCCCCACAGCTCTGGGTTACCTTTAGCAATCAGTATTGCTATTCCCAAATGGTTTCAGGCTACTGTGTGTGTAGCCCAATGGTGGTTTTAGGCAGTGACCTCCTGTGCTCACTAATATAGGCAAAAGTGGGTGGCAGCCTATTCTTTAGATTTTTACTGTGCATTTCTGGCTGATTTTGAGCAGGCAGCATGTTTTCCGGCAGCCATTATGATGTTTCCCATGTCAATAATGCACAATGATGTTGTATGTCCACTTGTGTACTGAACAATACTTAACAGAAGACTGTTTCAACTTTAGGTGATAGAGGAATGATAAAGATGCCTGCAAGTTTCGCCACGATCTGTTAAAATTCATTGACCTGCATGTGCTAAAACACAAGGAAGCCAAAGAACCAGCGCCTAAATTATGCAACCTGGAAAAAACTGCAAAGTTTATAAATAAACACTTATTTGTAACATTGAAAAATATAGTTTAAATACTACACCAACCAATATCTTCACCTGTGATTTTCTAAACAAAACTTGTCATTTGCTTTTAACTGGAGAAGAGAACATTGAAAAGTTGATTGCATCCGGCAATGTATTTAATTTGAATGAGGTGAAATAATGTTGAATGAAAACATTATACAAATATATATGACGTTAAGAAGGAAGACCTACTTATTTTAAAGTTGATTATACAACATTCAATTATGTTGGTGTTGTGCTGACTTTAATATCAGCTCAGAGCAGAAACCCTCCCACCTTTGGAGTTAGAAAGATGCTCAAATATTCCAACAAAATATAATTTGCTGTGTACATAGAGATTATAATCTGCTGGTAAAAAATCTGTTTGGATTTACAAGCCAGCTTCAAAGATTTAATTGCACTTAATGTGACAATTTGAATCATCAATCACCATACAACTAACCTGCACGTGGTCTAATGTGAACAAATCACAAAAAGCCATGTCAACTTGACTTAAATTAATCATTAATAAAGGATTCACATAATTCCTAATGTGGATCTGTTTAACAGAGTCATATCCTGATCACAAGACTCCAATTTGAATCATGAAAGCAAGTCTAGGCATATATATACATTCACTGAAAAACATTATTAAAGGGACGTTATGGTTAAGTTGCACAAATAAAAACCTATGAAATTCAACGAAATAATCTTGTGAAAGGGACGTTATGGTTATAAGTAAAACTGAAAATATCCTCAGAAATGTGCCAGTTATGGTAAGCTATTCAACCATATCTCGCGCCACCACCGTACACTGATAAGACTAACAGCCAGGACATCAAAGATGACATCAGAAATCGCAAATCCTTTTCCAAAATGCCCACCATGGAAAGGGAAAGCGCGGCTCAGTACTGAGCCCCTCTTCCCTTTCCATGGCAGCCTGCAGAAGTCAAAGAGTGAACCTTATGACCATGTTACCACAAGCATAATTTTGTTTGCCGTTTCAAACCTAACCCACTTTCAAATAACGTTACCACATAGCCGGTCCTTGGTGGACATGGCCACTTTAACCCCATGTGTCGTCCCTCGTGGTCATGGATAGTACTCAGATTGTCCGGGTCATGACCTTATGTCATGACCAGGACACTCTAGCCACTGCCCATGGCCACAGGCTATACCTCAGTCACCAAAAGTATATCACTATTTTTTATCCCTAGATTACGACACTTGTCCAAAAATAAAACACAGGCACATTTGCAAAACCATGCTTTAAAGTCCTTGCTAATGCTGCTTACATGAGTTTGCTGGAAATCTCCCCATGTTGTATTTTTTAAAAAGTGTCAACATGCATGTACACACAATAGTCATATAACTTAGCCCCCACTTGACAAAACCCATTCAGACTTTAGAAAAACATTCAAGGTTGGGTCGATAATGTTTCTGGAAACTTTTGTCCACCTTGACAAAGGCCAACAAAGTTATAAGCCATTTAAAAATGTTGAGCCCCCTCTTGACAAAATCCCACCAAACTTTACAAAAACATTTATATATAGATCTAAAATGATTTTGCAAACTGTGTAGATTTGTCAAATGGCACCACATTTATAAGCCTTTACAATACTTCGGGACCCCCACAAATGTTGCCCACTCTTGACAGAATCCCACCAAACTTTGCAAAACCATTCAAAATCAGGTCCAGAATAGAATTCCCAAAATTCATGCAGTTTCATCAAGTGGCGCCAAAGATATAAGCTATCCAAAAACTGCTTTTCACCAACTTTGTAATGCAGAAATAGGCATAAATGTCCCCGAAAATCGGAAGTGTTCGCGAACATCACAGGACTGCACCCGAACATTCAGACTGTTTGTGGACTTTGGGGGTGAAAAATACCAGTTTTCTGGCTTCTTACACCCATATACTCACCCCCACACCTCGCCAGGGATTGTTTGATAAGTTTGACAAGTGCAATTCTGTGTTTTTTAATATGTTTTTACTGCAATGTCAGCGGACACCGGGTGCTGTCTGGAAAACCAACATGGCGGCCGTTTCCAGAAATATGCTACAATTCACGCTTTTCACCATGCAATCAGTGGGCACGCCCGATGTCCGTGGACCTTAAGTCACCTTCTGAGCCAATCAGAGGCCCATCCGTGGACCGAACAGGGAAATAAGTATGTTGACCAAACCCAGATATCACTAATTTCTTTTTACCTGCTTTAACCCTGTTTTAAAGAAAACTACTGGATGGATTTAAACAAATTTACAAAAGCACGCTTTTGGAACCAACCTGCCGCGAAAACAATGTTTTGGGCCCCCCCTAAAACTTTGCACCCCCTTGACGAAACCTCACCAACCTTACCTAAACAATTCACAGCAGGCCATATACTATTTTTTTGCAAAGTTTGGTAAGGATATGTCCAGGGGGAGCAAAGTTATAAGCCGCCCAAAAAGTGCACTTCCTATGAGTTGAGTAACTTAACCATAACTACACGGCTGCTACCACAGGCCGTGTAATTTCCCTTGGTTTGAAAACAGCATGGGGGTCATTACGAGGCTGGAGGTAAGGGGAAAAAGATTCCGGTAATGGATTACCGCATAGCTTACTGCTCTGGACGATTATGACATGCCAACCCGCTATTAGTGGCACCGTAATTAACGGTATAGCTAATAGCGGCAGGAGCGCGGGCATGCGACCCTTCATGCCGGCAATACCGGCATGGCGTAAACAGGGGAACATCACAAGTCCGGCAGACATGCAAATAACGCCCTACCGAAGCGTGAAAAGTACCTTACCGGCATGGAGCAAATACCGGCATCGCAGACCACCCGTAAACGGCCATGTGCAGTGTTCCCAACTGCCACAGGTGCACACAATCAGCACAGATGGAGGCAATATAGACTGGGCCAGCACAAAAGGAGCACACCCCACCCCTTCCCACACCCAGTCACACACCAACATGATTCCAATACAACTAGCAATGCTGGGGCTGGAGGACATGATTGCAGTGGAACTCCAGCAGCAACAACAACAACAGGCAGCACAGGGGAGACACAGGAGGAGAAGGAGGGTGAGGCAGGCCCAGCATGCCCCACCAGTGCAGCTATTGGCACCACGCAGGCAGCCCCACTCCCTCGCATCAGAGCCAGTCCATTCAACCTAACCCCTGAGCAGATCCACACCCTGTACCGTCTGGACCGGGACACCATCACCACCATTGTGGACATGATACATGATGACATTCTCAGCCTGATTGAAATACGCACTGCCATCCCACCCCTACTGAAGGTAGCGTCTGTGCTCCACTTCCTGGCCACAGGCACCTACCAGCACACAGTGGGGCATATGCATGGCATATCACAACCATTATTCTCACATACTCTGAACCAAGTGCTTGATGCCCTCCTGAAGCACACAGGCAACCACATTTACCTACCAAGGACAGCCCAGGAGATCTCGAACACCAAAGTTGGCTTCCATTCACTGGCCGGCATCCCTGGTTGCATTGGCGCCATCGACTGCAACCATGTGGAATTGGTGGTCCCACATGCCATGGAGGTAGTGTATTGCAACCGTAAGTTATACCACTCCATCAACGTGCAAATGGTATGCGACTCAAACAAGATAATCACACATTGTTGTGCCCAATTCCCTGGATCAACCCATGATTCAATGGTCCTGCGGAACTCCACAATACCACGCTACATGGAGTGACATGCGGGGCAGAGATCCTGGCTTCTGGGTGAGTTGCATGTTAGGCTCATGGAACTGCGATGTGGGTAGGTGATTGGGGGGAGAGATGCATACTTCACCTGGCTGAGATGTGGGGGTGAGAGATGCATACTTCACCTGGCTGAGATGTGGGGGGGTAGAGATGCATACTTCACCTGGCTGAGATGTGGGGGGGGATGCATACTTCACCTGACTGAGAGTGCCTGGGAGAATGGACCATGCTCATAACCCAAAGCAGGCCAGACTTGACCTGACACCTGACCCCAAAATGCAAGACGTAAGCTGCCCTACCATGAAAATGATGCAGTGTTACATAGCCATCAACATGTGCACTGTACATAATCAGACCGTATACTCCACAACACAATGCAGCTACAAGCAATTAGTATGGCCAATGCACTGCACCAAATACCATCAACAGAAAGGACAGTCCTCCATTACTGCGTACAAAGGAGTTACATGAGGGCCAAATACATTAAAACACCACTACACTAACACAGAGGTCCACCAAAACTGCATGTCACCATCTGTCGTGCATAGTTTAGTTTAGTTTAGTTTAGTTTATTATTTGTATTGCGCTCCAGACCCGAGGGTATTCAGGCGCAAGGCATAAGGATATTCAAAGCTTGGTTACAACATGTAAAATACAATTATGTGCAAGTGCCGCTTGGTTACATGTTGGCACAATGAAGTTACGATATATACAGGTGGGTACATTGATGGCATGCATAGTTTTACACAGTGGTTGGTGCATGCGGTGTAGAGAGAGGTGCCGGGCAAAGTCAGCAAGGTATATGCCTAGATGTCTGCATCTTTGAGCCAAATAGTGATGCTTCGACGGAACTTGTGATAGGATTGATTGATTCTTAGAGGGGAAGGTAGTGAATTCCATAGGAATGCTGCCTTGACCTGGAAGCTGCTGCCTCCTATTTTGACATGTTTGTATCTGGGGATCCAGAGGTAGTTGGTGTTGGCGAGTCTGGTGATTCTTGTGGTAGGCTTCAAAGTGAATCTGTCGGATAGGTAGCGGGGTGCTGCATTGTTCAAGCATTTGTGCGTGCGGGAGGCAGTTTTTAGTTTTATTTTGTCGTGAGTGGAGAGCCAGTTGTTGGCTCTTCTGGTGTTAGAGATATGTCCTCTCTTGGGGATTCCTAGGGCTGCTCTTAGCGCATTATTTTGTAGGAGTTGGATTTTTTTGATGGTTTGTTTATTGGCTCCTATGTATAGCGCATTGCAGTAGTCCAGCCTGGATAAGATGAGGGCTCTGGCTAGGGTGATGCAACTGTCCTGAGACAGGAAGGCCTTGCCTGCTCTGATCAACTTGCATGTGTATGCTGTGGCCGAGGCCAAGGCATTGACCTGCTTGCTGAGGGAGAGAGTGGAGTCCAGATAGAAACCCAGTGTTTTGACCTCCTTGGCGACAGTAATAATAATATTGTCTATGTTGAATGCTGAGTATTCGGGGCTGAGTTTTTTGAGGGTCGAGGGAGTGCCCAGGATGATGATCTCTGTTTTGTCATCATTCAGGCATAGACCGTGGGTGGCCATCCATGCCTGGATGATGAGATATATCCTGTTCACCAATGCCAAATCCTTGTTGTAATCACCGGTAAGCGGTAGGAGAATCTGAGTGTCATCTGCATAGTTAGTGTAGGTGACACCCAGAAGGTCCAGATTGTCGAACAGGGGCCTGGTAAAGATATTGTAGAGGGTGGGTGAGACGCAAGATCCCTGGGGCACTCCGCAAGTTATGGGGATGGGGTTGGCTGCTGCAATAGGAGAGAAGACTCTCATAGTCCTGTTGGTTAGGAATGATTGTATCCATGCAGTGATTTCTTCGGAGAAATGAGCTGCCGAATCCAGATGACTGCATAGGACCCTGTGGTCGACCAGGTCGAAGGGAGCTGATAAATCTAGGAGCAGAAGGAGGGCTGATTTTCCTTCATCCCGGAGTTCATTTATCTGTGACTTGAGGTCTATGAGAGCTGTTTCTGTCCCATGTTGGGGCCGGAAGCCTGATTGCCTAGTTCCTAGTAGAGAGTTGGTTTCCAAGTATTTTTGTATCTGGGAGTATGCCATTTTATCTAGGATCTTTAGGAGAAACGGCACTGTAGTAATCGGGCGGTAATTAGTGGGTATTAGTGGGTCTAGGGACTGCTTTTTCAGTAGAGGAAGCACCCATGATTCTTTGAGGTTGGATGGGATGGTATTGGTGGAGAAGGATGAGTGAATAAGTTTTGTGATAAAGGGGGCCAGATCTCTGGCTGCATCCTTTAGAAGTTGAGCGGGGCATAGGTCTCCTTGACAGTTGGTAGGTTTGAGAGATAGCATGGTATTTTCTGTTTCTTTTATGGTGACTTTGGAAAACTTGAATCTGGGGTGATTGGTAGAGTTACTTAGTTGTTCTAGGTTGACGCTAATGGGTTTGTTGCCGGCGAGTGTGGCTTTTTTCTTGGCTATTTTTATTTGAAGGGTAGTGACTTTGTTGGCTAGAGCTTGTTGTATGTTGGAACACCAGAGTTGGTCTTTGATGCAGTTGTCTGGCACCGGGATGGGCGCTTCTAGCTCTTTGAGGATGACAAAGAGTTCTTTCGTGCTAGAATTAGCTTGGGCAATTCTAGCGTTGTAGGTTTCGCGTTTAGCTAGGATGATTTCTTTTTGTATAGGGCTGTGATGGAGCAGAGGTTGGCTTTGTTTTCGTTAGAAGGTTGTGCTCGCCAGGATGTCTCACAGTGCCTTTTTTGTTTGCGCAATGATTTTAGGTATGGGGTGTACCATGAATTGAGATGGGCTTTGGGTTTGCTTTGTCTATGTTTGAGTGGTGCAATAGAGTCTAGAGATGTGGTCATGATGTGGTTAAATTCCTTAAACATAGTTTCGGGGTCCAGGTTTTCCGGGATGGCGTTGAGTGTAGGGAGGATGAGGGGTAGCAGTTTGTCACAGGTGATGTTTTTCTTGTTCCGGGTGGGAATGGACGGAGCTAGGGGTGTGGGAGCCAAGGTAGGTTTGGCGGCAGTTAGGGTAAAGGTTATGAGGTGGTGATCTGTCCAGATCTGGGGGGATATGGAGGCTATCGTGGCGTTGCAGTTTTAGTCTGCTACCCAGTCCAAGGTTCTGCCTTTGTTGTGTGAGGGGGTGAGCACTCTTTGCGTAAATCCTTGTTCCTCTAGGATACTAGCCACATTAGATGCATGTGTGTCTTTGGGGTCGTTATAACCTAAGTTCAAGTCGCCTAGTAGTAGGACTTGAGATGAGTTTTTTAGATTATTCAAGATGATATTTGATATGTCATCTTCAAAGGTCCCAATGGGCCTGGAGGTCTATAGACCAAGTATATTGTGAGAGTCTGGGTGTTATTTATGTTTAGTTTGGCTGTCAAGAGCTCACATGAGTTGATGACTGGGGATGGCACTAGTCTGCAAGGTAGATTGTTTCTTATTATGAGTGCAGTGCCTCCACCTCGAGTGTCGGTTCTGTCTGATCGCAGTATGGTGTATCCGTTTGGGATGGCCAGTGAGAGGGCAGGTCCTGCTGCGGCGTGTAGCCAAGATTCGGTGACTGCTAGGAAGTCTAGCTGTTCAGAGTGGATGATGTCTGCTATATCTGAAGCGTGTGCAACTAGCGATCTAGAGTTTATTAGGCCACCCATGAGGTTAGGTTTGTTTATCTTTGGAAAGGTGGGGCTAGTTGTAGTTTGGGTCTTGGAGGGGGGGTTGTTGGTGGTGGTTGGATTGGGCCAGTGTTCTGTTCTTCGTTTGTTATAGGATGTCAGGGTTCTAGCTAGTGGTTCATAGAGTTTTGCAAGTCTTGAGCGGAGTCTGCTGTTCCTCTCGAGGGTATTGCAAGGTAGAGTGTTTTGTGTCTGGTGTTGCAGGTTTAACGTGGTTGGCCAGGGTTTAACGTGGTTGAGAGGTAGTGACATGGTGTTGTAGTGAGTGGTAGGGTATTGGTACGTTGCTAGTACTAGGAGCAGGTTGTGTATGATACTTGTTGTGTGGGAGGTGGGGAGCAGGATGCACAGGGGTGTGTGCATTGTTGGTATGGGTGCTGTAGGCAGGAGAGCCTGTATCCAATTCTGTGTTGGTGTACTGACTAGATCTGGTCTGAATTGTGTGTCTGAGTGCAGAGTTCAGAATGCAAATACGGGAGTAGTCTAGATGCAGTGTTTGTAAAGGGCGCAGCATTGGCTAAGATACAAGTCGAAATTGGCAGACAGGATAGAGTGGCATGCGCAGACAATAAAGTGACCAGCAAGGGTTCACCTAAGTTCGAAATTGGCAAACAGACTAAAGTGGCATGTGCAGGCAATAAAATGACCAGCAAGTATTCACCTAAATTCGAAATTGTCAGACAGACTAAAGTGGCATGTGCAGGCAATAAATGACTAGCAAGGGTTCACCTAAATTCGAGGTGCAGCAACTAGCATCAAGTATCATTGGCTGGAGTAAGGTGCAGTAGCAGTATTAGTGGCATCAAATGAGTGAGGCACAATAAGTGGCAGTGAGAACATTAGCTGACCGGGCTACCACAAAATATTTGCAGCTAAGCGGCTATGTGGAGGACAAACAGCTTAAAGATAATGGCTGCAACGAGTTAACGATAACCGCCGAAGGGCGTATGTAGACATTATTGCTAGGCAGGCATACTGGCTGGCAGCATGATCATACTCACAGAAGGATGAGTGTCCAAAAGTAGAGTCTCGTGATGGTCGCCATGCGCCGTCCAGCGGCAAACAGGGGCAAACAGGGCCTTAGGTGGCCTTTGGTGAGGCCGGCTCTTCCGCCTGCCGGCGGATATGGGCAAATTCAAAACACTGGTTGCTTAGCAACCGCGAGGACGCTGAGCCTCGTTTTGGCGCCGCATCGCATCCGACATTTTGTTTTCCTGATCCTAATGTCGGCGCTGATGCGGGCGTGTAACCCGGGCTGCCCAGGGTGAAAATGGGTTGCTGGATGGGGTATACTTGTGGCAGTACCTGATCAGAGGTAAATCAGGCAATGGGTCTGCATCGAGGTGGTGGGTTTCCTGGTCTGCTGATGCGGATCGGCACGGCACGGCTGGTGGAGCTGGTAGACTTCGGTGCTGCTGAGGAAGGTTGGGGGCTCCTGCCCTCGCCACCAGATGGGGGGAGACTGACGTAGTTCAGGGGCAAACATAGTGAGAGCATCATGAGGCTGCCATCAACAGTGACAGGATGAAAGCATAGAAATGACTGCACATCAGCCATATCATGGGAACAACCAGCACCATTGTGGACTGACACAGTGCATGATCACTCACAAAGAATCGGACCCCCCTGCGCCCACTAGACAATGGCACACACACCTGTCCATAGGAGGAATACACACATAGCAGTCACATCGTGTGTCTGTATTCATGCATGGATATGTGGTAGCGAACAGTAAATCAATTCATGCTATGGTGTCATTGATACAGGTCCCATATGATGTATTGACTTACACATACACATTGTTGCCCACATGCAGGTGATGCAGGCTATCCCTTAAAGAGGTGGCTCCGGAACCCGCAGAACAGGCACGAGCAGGACTACAATCGTGCGCATACACGTACCCGTGTGGTGATTAAAGCCATTTGGCCTCTTGAAGGCACGGTTTTGCTGCCTCAGCAGGTCTGGTGGGGAACTCCTGTACGGCCATGTGAAGGTAGGCAAGATCTTCATGGCATATGTCATGCTACACAATATGTGCATCAGACGGAATGTGCCTCTGCCCCCTGATGCTGAACTGCAACCACCTGACGATGAGGATGAGGAGGGTGGAGATGTGGCTGCACTTCAGGGAGGCAGCGATGCATAGGAGGGACGTGACATGCGGCTGACTCTGATTAACCAATGTTTCTAGCACCCAGGAATGGGGGATGTGACATGGAGGTGGCACTCAGGGCACTGGGTGTGTCAGGGACACGGACACTGTAGACTGTTCACCAATAAAGCACACGTACACAATTAGCAATGTCCACACATGTGAGTTATGATTATCCAACAAGTGTATTAAATGAACATAACAAAGTGCACAAGCCCTCCACCCCACACACCCTCTCCCCCTCAACTTCCCCACACACCCTCTACCCCCCCTCAAATTCCCCACACACCCTCTCCCCCCTCCCCCCTCAACTTCCCCACACATGGTGTGCACTTGCATGCACCGTACGTCAACATGAGTTCAGGATGCCTGCCAAGAGCCTACACCCCTTCCCCTCTTCAGGCATCAGATTCTGTCCAGACCTATGCACGGGGCTGGGCCTCGTGGAGCTAGCACTCGACAATGTGGCAGGTTATTCGGCCACATGTGCCGGGGCCATGGCCTGCATTGCTGCCACCATTTGTCAGAGTACCTGTCTCATTGCTGCCAATTTGCTACAAATTTCTTTGGAGCTTGTCTCTATAGCAGATCTGATGGAAGAGGCGCATTCCCTCATCTCATCCCTTGCATGTCCACATTCTGTGATATGCTGGATTAACAGCCCTGTCAGCGCATCCTGCCGTTGTTGAATCGCCCTCATTCCCTCTTGGCTGATTGGGACACTGGTGGAGCTATGATGTGCCACTGCCATCGTTGGTTCCTCAGGCAGGCTTTGTGGGAGGCTGAAACTGGCGGCCCATTACTCCCCAGGAGACAGCTCTTGCCTGTTGATGTCATCAGTGCTGGTTGGTGTGAGTTGTGGCGAATGCCTTGGCCCAGTAGCGGCAGTTGTGCCTTGTGTGAGACTTTCAGCCTTATCGTCGGACACGGCTGCTGTGGCAGCTGTCTCCCCAACAATACTGCTGGCACCCGAAACAGTGCCTTCAGCCACTGCCTCCTGGGTGTTGGTGGCTGGTGTGGGTGCTGTGGTGTTGGCCTTAATGGTGATTGGTGGTGGAGGTACTGGGGTTGTCTTGCCCTTGTGCAAAACTGCAGCTTGCCCTCTTCCCCTTGATGTAGAGGGGCAGTCTGGTCCCTCCATGCCCCTGGCCTTCTTGTGGGACGTTGCGGCATCCTCCCTGGTGTCCTGCTCATCAGTGTCTGATTGCGTGCCTGTGGGGGAGCAAGAGAGGGAGGGCATTAGTGATGGGTCATCGTGCATCAGGCATGCATTGGTTTTGCTGTTTCTCTATGGAATGGCAGGAGATTGCCATTGCGGAAGTGACATACGGGTTGCTTGGCTTTTGGGTGGGTAATGAAGGTATGCGTCTGGGAAGAGACATATATGGGGTGCATCATGAATGTGGACGAGTTGGTGCTGTGCATTGCCTGTAGGCAGTCTTGCAATTATGTGCCTGGTGGACCCTGTCTCCCATCAATGCACTGTCAGTTCAGGGGGACATCATTGTTTAGTACTTTTCAGTGTTTGTTTTGTGACATTTCCCTGCATCTGCCGAAGACGGGGCTCCTCGCTCCCTGTCACCCACTCCTTCTATAGTCTCCATCTCGATTGTGCTTGCGCAGATCTCCTCCCGCGGTTGCAATTTGATGGGGGAATCCGCACCTCCACCTGTTGCTATCCCCAGCAGGCGGTTGGTGGAGAGAATGCTCTGCACGCGTAAACGCAGATCATCCCAGCGCTTCCGGACATCTTTGGGAGTGCAGGGTGTGGTGCCAACGGCACTTACTTTCTGAGAAACCCATATCTGGAGAAGACAACATCTGCATGTTCCTGCAGCGTCTCCGCCAGCATGGTCAACTCCTCTCGGGAGAAGTGCTCCTTGCGCAGGCGATCTGTGCTTTTTTTTACTGCTTTCTGCATGGTAAGATGCAGCAGGTGGTGGTGGAGGTGTGGTAAAGCTGTGGTGATCAGATGTCTCCTGGTTGTGGAGGATGGCAATGGATTGTGTTTTTAAAGTTGGCCGCCGTGCTCCTTCCCTTTCCTGTGCGTTGAAGCTGGTTCCGGTTCCGCTTATTTGTGGTCAGATGGCTTGGATGGCAGTGGAGATATCTAGATTTCGCGCAATGCTGGTAAGGGCGATTTTTCGCCCTTTACCGGCGTGGCGGTAGGGTCTTTACCAGCTTGTTGCTAAGCTCGTACCCAAGAAGTCGTAATAGGCCACTTTTAGCGGTCTATTGCCAGCACGGACACAGTCTTTGCTCCATGCCAGTAATGACTGGTACTTACCTCCAACCTCGTAATGACCCCCTATATATTTTCCATTGACCATTGACAGACAAGTGAATATCACTTATAGCTTTGAAGGATAAGACATAGAAACATGCAGTAGATCTGTTCAAAAGCTAAGAGTCTCCACTTTGTTTTGACACCAGTTTTGCTTTTTCAATGATTATGGAAATTATTACAAATTATGAACATTAATCACTCCATAAATAAATATCCCATCACAAATTGTCACATGGCCAAGTGTGTGTTTTGGGTGGGACATTATAGATATCCATATTATCTTTATATAAAGCTGAATGTACGTAGATGTGTATGTTTGTCCAGCTATACAAGTCTATGCGTGGATGCAAAAATCTTACAATTAAAGAAAATGTGGATGTGTGTGTGTCTATTTGTCCAGCTATGGAAATCTACACCGTTGAACCCACTGCTACCAGATTTTGCATGGATTCCTCATTTGTCTGGAGTAAGATTGTAGTCTATGTTTAGATGTAAAAAATCCACCTCATAGACACCCTCATTTACTGATGTTCAACCCGATTCACTGCAATAGGTACTAGAAGGAGGCAACATTTGGAAAAGTGTCTGAAGAAAAAGGTTCGATGTGTTGGTTATTCCTTTGAAATATATCACTACTATAAACAGTTTGAAAGTGTTTATTAAACCATTTTTAAAGGAAAATAAAAGAAAGATGTTACATTTTTGTTTTATCACGACACTCAGTAGATAACTCTTGGGGTGGAAATGAGCCCATCCCACCCCCCCTAGGCACTTCCAAATAAGACAAACCCCATGTGAGGCAATATGACCTACAAAGGGGGGGGCGGTTTGCATCACCGGGTAGACTATTAAGACACTGCAGCGCATAGAAGTAGGTGCTTAGCACTAGAAATGCCCAAAACCCGCGACACCATTTTGTGTTAGGCCTAGAAGGGACAGGTTGCAGGCTCACGCTGCTCTCATTCCTGGTTCACCAAGCACAATTCCTGTACCACATGCTGGCTCCGCTTGAACCCTGTTCCCACGGAAGTCCATGTTCCTCTCGTCCCTTCAGTGTTGCGAATATTTAGGATCACCCCAAGGAATGCGCCCGGCGAGGAGCGTGAGACAGAACCAGGCTCTGCGCTGTGTCCATCCATATCCACTAATCTGCCATCAGGCCCCTTACACCCACCCAACCAGGCCAGAGCCAGCCCCACACCAGTCACTCGACACCCACACCTTTGAATTCTTGATAAGCACAAGACCCCCAGGTCCTAACCTCCATAAATTGTCCACCAAAGATCTAAAGCCTACACAACTGTATTTCTCTCTACCAGCAACACACTTCTCCTATAACATGAGGCACTGGGAAGGGTAAATCAAAGATCAATCCCCTGGGGGAGAGATGTTGGTTACCGGGAACTGCAGTATCAAGGAAGCCCTGAATGTATGGGTGTCATGATCTCTGCTTCCAAAAGGTCAGGGTTTTCCCAACTCCCTTGGAAGCAGATCCATAACCCAGGTTCCGAGTGCCAACCAGTCCCAATTGGGACCTTTTGGACCCAGTCCTGGCGCCAGTGGCACCAGGCTCATAAATATGCCCAGTCCCAGCGCTGGAAGCACCGGGCTCATAATGCTTGGGTGGACTTACCTGCAGCAGACCATGCTGCTTACTTGCCTGCCAGTTGAGCCTCTGATCCTCTTCTGTTTGGAACTACTTTTCCTGTTGGGTGGGGCAGGAGCCACTCCCTAGATTCAGAACACTGGAACTCTTCTGGAAAGCAGGAACTCTTTTCTTACCTAGGCGTGGCTGTGGAAGGAGACAACTAAGCACTACAGGAGGCTATTTAAACCACACCCGATGGATGAATCTTGCTTTGCGTTATTCTGCATCCTCTGCAGCAGAACGCTCATCGTGTCTTCTGCATCTGATCCTGGGCCTAAGGAAAAAGGCTTACCATCCTGAATCCAGTCTTCAGCAACACCTATAAAGACAAGAAAGAACAGGTTAGCATTACGATCTTCAGTGACAGCTCTTCACTTACCTGGTCCATCGGCTTTCACCAATGCCTCGCGCTGCATTCCGGCATCTGAAAGACAAAGGCTTACCTACTCTTCGTGCGCTCCGGAGGTCTTCACACTGCATTCCGGCATCTGAAAGACAAAAGCTTACCAACTCTTTGCACGCTCCGGAGGCCTTTGGCGCTGCATCCCGCATCTGAAAGACAAAACAAGGTGCGTTTAAAGACATTGGGGAACTTTAATACTCACGTGCCATTACTCCTTTCCACATCTAACCCAGTGGGTATTCCGGCACCCTGCAGCCGCTCCGAACTTGTACCTGCAAAATAAAAAGACAGTTAGAGCGCATCGTGAAGCAGGCAACAAGCGCTTACTTACGTGCTTCCAGGCGCTTCTATTCATCACACGGGCTCCATCTTCAACTCACTTCAGCCCGTCATCCGCCATCGCCGGAACCCTGCAAAACAAGAAACATCATTACTAAAGACTTTAAAGACATTAGAATTACTCGAAACTTACCGTTCGTGCAGTAAACGACGGACAGCAGTCCTCTGAAGTCAAGAGGCCTGCTCCCCTTATCCAGTGAAGAAACTGGTTACAGCACCCTGCCCCGAGGCAGATGGAGAGCACAGCGTTCACTTACCTAAGGTGAGAGCGTTAACCTTTGGGGTTCTACAGGAGAAGAGAAAGGGAAGAAGAGAGAGACATTCAATAACCCAGTTCCTTAATCCCATATTTTCTATCTGCAGACATCTTACCCTTCAAGTCAGACATACAGTGCACAGAGGTCCAGCCCAAAGAGCCAGCCGTGTGTTACACATCACCTTTGCAGATACGGTATACGCCCAGTCAAGACCGGCGCCTCTACGGGAATCAGGTGAGCGTTACAGAGGGTCAGCACAACTGTATTTTATCCTCTCTTTTCCCTGGCACCATTTCCTTTTCCACCCAGGTGCCTGCCATAATAAGTGAATAGTCTATCTTAGTTGTTTAGTTAGAAACATTTTGTTTTATGCATGCCCTGACCTTCACCACGAGGATGAGACCAACTGACCCATGTGAACCAAGATTAACAGGGAAGAACCAGCCAATTACCGCATGGCATCCCCCATGGAGCAGGCGCATGTGAAGGGTGCTTCCAATCAGTGGCACCAAATAGTAATATATGTGAATGACGATTTTAGTGTTTATAACCACATGTTTGTGAATATAAGACGAGAGCGCTCTCGAGCAGCAGAGTCCTTTGCTGGCATTTGTATTCTATAGAATTAAACCTTGTTATCTTTGCAAAGCTATCTCATGGACTATTTCCCTAGCGGGTTGTATTTACTCTGGAGGGTTCGTCTAGAGGGTCTTGCCTTCATTTGGTAACCCCAATGTGATTCCACAGCTCCCGTACTTACAGCAAAATCCAGGTGGCCACTCCAGAAGGGCCGTGCCCACCTACAGTGACCAGTCCCCAAAACTAGAAAACAACGGAAGTGGCCCTTGTGGGTGCCATCTTTGCATAAATCCTGCCTGCTCGTTGGAGCATTGTGGATTCCTCCTGAATGGAGGCTTTCGGGAAAACATTGGCACTTGAGTATAGATTGCAAGGAATAATGTTGGGGTAGGGGATGGAGCAGTTTAAAGGGGGAACGCGCAGTGAATGGAAATTAAAGTATAGTTTGTTGATTGTAGAAGGTTTTAATTTTATGGCCATTTTCCTTTGTTATATTTTTTGAGATATATATATATATATATATATATAAGAGATAAAAGGAGTAAGGACAGGGAGCCTCCCCAAGAGAGGAGAGAAGGTGGATCCACAGTGCACTGTCTCGACCAGTGCGGAAAACACAAGATAAGAGAAAACGTAGGAGTTCCATATAATTAAAGAGTTCAGGAAAAAAATAGTGATTGGTGTTTTTGTTGTTTAAGCTTATTACTTTAGTTTGTCTTGTTATCATACCCTTTTCTTATGTGTGGAGTAGGCCCAGGATGAGCGTGTGTGTGCGTAAATATGAGGAGTGTCCTGAGAATAAAATACAGCATTCCAGGGGAAAACAAATTGATCTAATTGTTTTTTGGTTATAAATATTTCTTTTTTTGCCTGCACTGATTGACCACATAGGTATGTCCAGAAAAGGTATGTTCTCAAAGAGTGATGGGAAGTGAGGAAGGAGTAAATTGTATTCTTTCATCTTTAGTGGGGAGCACTTGTGCAAGGACATTTTTGACACAACACAGACTAAGTATCAACATGGGTACAGACACACCACTGGACCACCTATGTAAGACCTTACCTCTATACTGTGATAAGGTAAAGAAGTACCACACTCAATTGGTAACCAAAACTAAAGGAGAAGGAATTCCCCACTCCTGGCCAGAGGGGGGATCCTTCGATAAGTGTGCCTTGGACCATATGTCTACGTACCTGACTGCCAGATATAAGGGGAGGCCACTACAGAACAGACACAAAATAATGTACTTATGGAGAATGTTTTAAGAGACAGAAGCCCCAGAGAAGGGAGAGGTAACACCAGATAATGGGAGAGTAACCAGCACAGGGAAAAGTGAGAACGTCAGAGAAAACAAAGGGAATTTACCCATTATTAACCTGACCAGCGGGAGGGTATAGAAATCCAACATATGTGCCTGGACAAGCAATTTTAGCAGACCTCAGCACAGCCCTGCTGCCACCGTACATTGCACCCCCGGCCGTGCCCACCCACACAGGAGTGAACGCTAGAGACATTGAGAGCTAGAAAGCTATTGGCCACCACACACACAGAATTGGCTAGATTACAGGCAGTATGTGAGACAGCGAGAGTAACAGAAGTTCTGATGCCTCCTTTAGGCACTCCTCCCTTACCACCTGGGGATGAGTGGAAATTGGGGGATTTTCTTTCCAGGATTGACAATGCGCACTCAAGAGCTGTACATGTACAAAGGGAGGGGGAGATGGATAGCTTGGGGAATGAGAATGTAGGTTCCGCAAGGTGGGACCAGGAATACTGGAGTGATTTCGATGACACCCAGGAAGGGGCAGCGGAAGGGGCTGAGTTAGCACCCCCGACTACACTGAGGGTAGAAAGCTTGTGGGAAGGTAGGTTAAGGAACCGGTTTGGGAGAATAGAGTTGGCAAAGAAACAGGGAAGTATTCTGAAAACTGGGAAACTGAAAACAAAATTGCAAATGCCCTTAATTCACAAAGGCACAGGACGCCCTCATTATGTCCCTTGGGGGTAGATAGATGAAAACAATCTCCTCAAGGCCCTCTTTGTGAAACACACCACAGGGGTGCCCCTCGCAATGGGAGACAACAAAAGATGGCTAGTATCCGCAGTGGGAGATCAGGCAGAATCAGTGTATGTGAAGGCGGGGTACCTATGAGTAACACTAAGTAATGATTCCCACGACAGGGCATAGTTCAATAATATCAGGGCATGCGCATGGGATGCACTGTGAAGGCCCTTCCCAGATATTCCCGATTTGCAGTCGATAATACAATGCACAATGGGAGATGAGGAAAATGCTGCGAAGTACATTGTTTGGATTCAAGAGATGTGGAGAGCAGAAACGGGCAGTGCCTGGGACCAATCAACATATTTGTTTTACTTTATTGTGAAGGGGGGGCTCCCAAAGGGAGTTGCATGCTATAAGATAGCGGGGTGGAAGCAAAAGGTGGGCCTGAAATTCAAAGTATCATAGTGCACCATTGTAGGAGGATCAAAGAGCGTGAAAAGGAAACTATTCAAAGATGACAGGCAGAAGAAGCAAAACTAGTTCAAAATAAGCAAGTGAAATCAGCCGCGGTGTCAGTGGCACCCCCCCAGAACAGATAGGAGAAGAAGGGTGTGCCTCTGTTGCCACACAGGCGAGGATGGCTGCAGTTTGGGCAGACAACGGGCAAGGACAGTGGGGGGGGAACCAACACTATACAGGACCCCAATGGCAAGGAGGGCCACGAAGAGGATGAGGTGGGTTCTAGGGGAAGAGAGGAGGCGGACTCAGGGGGCTGGGACCAAGACGTGGTGGACAGGGGAAATGTTGGTCATGCGGGAACTGGGGTTGCTTTTACAGAAAATGTTGTATCAGACAGGGAGGGAATTACAATTACAATCAACAATATTACAGAAGCCTCCAACCCGGGAGCCCACAAGGGGCCGCTCACAGGTTAACCATGATCCCATATGAGATTCACTAAGTATACACCCAGTTACCTCCCCAAATCCCTGGCCCATATCGCCCACCACCCAACAGCAAGGCCTGCAGCCACACCAAACCCACCCCAACTCACATGCCGAGGGAAGCAGACACCCTTTCACCACTGCACCCAATGTGGTAGGAGGGAACCCTTTCTCGTTTCCAGGGAAAACACCTACCTTGACTAGGACAGCCCACAGGGAGCACTTGCATGTCCAGTATTATCAATGACCTTGCACCACTGTTGGGGGCAGAGATAGGAAATAAGCAATTTATCTTTATGGTGGACTTAGGGGCGGAACAGTCATGTATAAGTGAAGGTGACTTCTTGCTATCAGGAAAAACTCTCGACACGCAGGGATTCTCTGGGGCTGTAATTACAGTTCCATACACAGAAGATTTAGATGTCAAAATAGGAGTGAAGGTCGTGCGGGTGCCCCTCCTCTACTATGAAAGCTCCCCTACCAACTTATTGGGAAGAGACCTCCTCAGCAAACTAAACATGACCATATAATTTACAGACAGAGGGGTGGTCTGCACCACCCCGGGCATGTGCTCCATCTGGGCAATGCTAGCGATACATGCAATGGTATCCAGTTATAATATTGAAAAAAAAAAGTTGAATGCAAAAATGTCCAAAAAAATAATGGGGACAAAAATTTGAATGTGTTTAAATGGGCGGTTGGGGGGGAACCCCCCATAAAAATGTATTTTTTTGTTAAAAAAACACATTCAAATTTTTTTTTCTACATTAATTTTTTCCACATTTTTGCAGTCCACATTTTCAACATAAACCACATGCAATGGCCAATGAGATGGTGGTGAGAGGAATACCTGTGAACCCAGATATGTTCATCTATGGCATTAGAGTGCTTGCCAGAGTGGTGCCTGAGAATACCAGGAAAGAATGGAGAGTACCAGCTGGTTTCATTTGTTGACCTGTATCACTCCCAGAAGTGGTTTCTGGTACCATCTTGTCCCTAGACCTAGAGGGGTTACAGGTGTCTGCAAAGAGAATTGTAGTACTGGGAACAGATACCCATGGGTGCCAGTGGCGCACAGTGTTATGCATTGACCCCAATATACTCTTACGAGACATAACAGATGAGTATTTGTTAGCGATGACAATAATGATGGTGAAATAGTGCTTGAGATGTGCATACCTTGTAACATTATGGTACAGTATCGAAAGGTACAGGGCCCTCTCATGGCTATTGTTAGCCAGCTACCCCCGTTCTGTGAGAGCGATCTGCAGCAGGTTTCATTACACTTATGGCCCACAAACCCATATGATGTAGGGATGTTAAAGCAAGTGACACCGATAAAAATAACACTCAAACCATGGCCAGTGCTACCGAGGGTCAAACAATACCTCCTGTCCAGAAAAGCAGAGGAAGGAATGCAGGAAACATTACAGGCCCTATTACAGCAGGGGATTATAGGAACCTCCATGTCACCATGTAATACTGCTATCTATTTGATCAAAACAGCAATAGGGGGTAGTTGGAGGGTTATTGAGGACTTGCACCCCCTTAATGACATTGTACAGAAAGAGTTTCCTCTCACCCCTAACCCGGCCTCCAGCCTGTGCAGCATCCCGAAACAAGCCACCCATCTCACAGTGGAGGACCTGAAAAATGAATTTCTCTTAGTGCCCCTTGACCTAGGATCACAGTACTTACAGCATTTACCCTGTGAGGAAAGCGAAACGAACACCATCGCCTGCCCCAGGGATACTGTGAAAGCCCCAGTATCTTCAATAGAATCCTGAATGAAGATCTTGGTAATATTCAGGTGCCCAGCATGATCATTCAATACATAGATGACCTACTTGTCTGCAGCGACAGCTAGGAGAGCTGTTGAAGGAACTCCATTGCCTTATTCCAGCCCAGAAAGGATACAAGGTGGATAAGAACAAACTCCAGTACTGTTTGCCACAGGTGCTCTACTTAGGGCAGCACTTCGCCAATGATGGCAAGAGAATAATACAAGCTAGAGCTATGGCAGTGCGTGCCACTCCTAAACGAATAACTATGAGAGAGATGCAAAAGTTCCTAGGACTCTGCAATTATTGTAGAGCCTGTATTCTAGATTATGCAGCTGACACCAGGCCGCTCCTTCAAGGCCTCAAGGAGGCACACACAGAGGGAACATCCATTCAGTGGACAGCAGAAATGATTTCTGGGTTTAATGACTTAAAAGATGTAATTGCAACAGCTCCAGTTCTAGCAACACTAGACTACATGCAGGAGTTCTACCTATTTTCACATTCAAATGGCACCCTCATGACTGCAGAGCTGACACAGAAAATTTCCATGGGATGCAAGCCTTTGGCATACTACAGCGGCACACTCAATTCTGTTCACTTGCGAAGAAACACTTGCTGCTGCCGACTTCACAATTGAAAAGAGTCTCACTATCGTGATGGTAACTCAGTAACATTGTACATTGAGCACTCACCATTTGCAATACTGGAATGATTAAAATCCACTCTGACCACACAGAAGGAATCCACATATGAAATAATCTTGTCAAGCCCCCATATCCATGTGGTGTGATACAGGACAGTAAATCCTGCCACGTTCCTTACAGAGCCATGTACTTTTGAGGATATGTTATGTTATGTTATTTTTGCATTTATATAGCGCCTTATTTACCATTGGTATGGTCTGAAGGCGCTGGTAGGTTTGGGATCCGAAGTTTGGATCAGTAGAGAGAGTAGAGAGTCAAAGGTGAGTGTGAGCACCGGATATGTGTGCAGCTGGTACGGTATTCGTGTAATAGCTGCTTCTTAGCGGTAGGTGTTGTGGTTGAGAGATCAGAAGTATGTGTTCGTTCTGGCAGGATTTATCCAGACCGAATGTGGCAGCGTTAGGCCTGAGGAGAACGCCTGGCTGGGGGATGTGTAACCAGCAGTGTTTACTTAGAATGATGTGGAATGTGCGGCAGATGTTAGTATGAGAACAGTTATACCGAATGGTGTCATAGTATCTCTGTGTTCTAGTTGAGTGGTGGTGTAAAGAAGAGGGTAAGCGTATGATGGGTTATATGTTCTTTCAAACATTCCCTGCAGTCCAAACCATACTATATACTATATACGTCGCGCTAGGCACTTTCTCAATTCAACTTTGAAGTGAGGGTGTTAGGCCTAATTCTAAAATCAACTTTGCACAGAGCGGTTATTAGGGAGATTGGTCGGTTCAGCCGGGCACGCTATTAGACTAATCGGATATTGGGCACATTTCTAAATTCAACTTTCGCATAGAGGCTATTGGGCGCACTTCCAAATTCAGCTTTCCCAGAGAAGTTATTGGGCACATTTCCAAATTCATATGATTGTTTGTTTATATAGCGCCTATACACAATGTGTTTCAAAGCGCTTCAAGGCAAGGGAGGGAACAAGGGAAAATACAACCACATTCTTACAGGCCATGAACAGTAAGGATGTGAAATTAACTATCGTACTCAGCCGTATGACATTTCAGATAGTGCAAGAGCTAAGACATAGATAAGGAAGGGAGAGGGAGAGTGGAAAGGAAATGGAAACAGACAGGCGACTACCGTACTAGGCCTGACGACATTTCTGGTAGAGCCAGAGAAAAACAAAAGGTGAGGGAGAGGGGTGCAGAAAGGGAGGGGAGGAACAAAATAAGCGACTATCATACTAGGCCTGACGACATTTCAGATAGTGCTGGAGGGGTGATGGGGAGGAAAAAAACAGTAATGGGAGGGTGGAGGAAACAGACGAGGTTGCTATCATATTAGGTCCAGGGACAATTCTGATAGAGTAAGTGCATAGAAGAAAGTAAGGGGAGGAGATAGGAAAAGGGAGAAGGGAAAGGAGGAGAGAAAAGAGAGTAAGCAGTCAAAAAGCGTGGAGAAGCAAGAGTGGAGAGCGAATACAATTGCAGAAGTCAGTAGTAGCACATAATGTTGCAAGCCAGGATACAAGATGAAGATGGGAACAGCATGATTCAGGGCCACCATGAGTACAAGATGCAAAGGAAGTCCAGCATGAGAGTTGAGAAAGAGTGACTCACCGGCAGCATGACCGCATAACATATGAAGGGCAGGGGGATGACGTTCCCAAAACCAAAGAGAGTGCTTTAGGAGAAGGGGAAGTCTTTTTCGTTGATAGGTCAGTGTCCATTGATCAAGAGACAGGTGAAAAGAGAGAATAACACGTACCTTCCCCCTGTTGGAGCCGTGTACAGTGTGGGCGGTGACATCTGTTGTGGTATGGTTTGCGTTGATTGTGGTAATGGGGCGATATGTTGCTGTCTTGTGTCCTGCGCAACCACTACTGATGTGGGGGTCTGTGTTGCTGCTGCTGGTGTGGTAATTAATGCTCCTTCCATTGAATATTTTCCTCCAACATTTCCTCCTCCTCCTGTGACAGTTCTCTTTCCCTCTCCTTACTCACCTCATCCCCTATCTGTGCGTCGCCTTTGTCATCCTTATACACTCTCCTCACTGCATTCTCTTCTTCTCCCGTTAGTGACCCCCGCAGCTTCAAGAGCACCTGCGCTGCTACCCATTCGTCTGGCTCTATGGTCATGATGTGTCCCTCACTTCTTTTTCCTCCTTTTCTGCCCATCTCTGAGGAACCGGAACCTACCGTGCTCGTCACCTCCCCCCTCTGGTAGCTACCTGTAGCGGTATATGGTGGAGGCTGTATGTGGGGTTTGAATACCCCTCGGCTGCCGTTAATTGTTGCCTTGCTGCTTCTCGTAATTCCGTCACTGGATACAGCCCACCTTCTTCCTTTTTCACCACCTTCACTAAAGGCATTTCTTCGATCCTTTATTTCTTCACCTCTACATCGCGTGTGGTGCCGGACCATTCGCCCTCCCCTTTGTTCTTCTCACTGCACTGTGCATTGCTATCTGACATTCCCCCATTACCTTCTCCTTCCTTAACTCCCTTGCCCTCCCTTGTTTCCTTGTTCCCTTTCTCATCTGTTGTTCCTTCCATGGTAAACATACCTGATGGTCCTGGCCTGGACCCCTGGAACATCCACCACAAGATAAACATTTCCACATGATGAGCTAACTTCTTCCCTTTATACATGTTGTGTATGTGCGACAATAGCGAGTGTTGGACGTATGGGTCAAAACTGCCGTTAGGCGGCCATGGTGTTGTCATTTTGTTGTCTGTTCCTTGTGTCCATGCTATGCTGTATTTGATAAGTTTCTCCCTGTGTGGTGGTAGCGTCTTACAAATATGTTGGAGGGGGGTAGTTAGAGTATTCCCCCACCCTCCGGACCCTGACTCGTAAGACATGGTTGTACTTTATGTTATCATTCTTTAATTGCAACCTTCTTTACCCGGCCCCGTAATTTGGGGACTTCCGATTGTCCGCGGAAAGGCAATTCAGTTCACAAATATACAGTGTCTCCCTTTTTTTTTTTTTTTTGATGTCACTTGTACAGCCCCCTGGGGCCGCGGTACATGAAGCCCACTGCGGCTGCGTGCCCTGTGTGACATGTTTCTACAGCCGCCCCACCTTTCACTCTCCACCTGTCGACCACTGCGCTCAGCGTGACCGGCGTTCTCCGTGCGCGGCCACCTCTCCCCTTTTTCGCCCCTCCCTTATCGAGGGGTGCCGGCGTTCTGCGTGCACGGACTCCCCACCTCTTCTATTCAGCCCTTCTCCCTGTTGTTTTACTCCCGGTCACCTCCTGGGTAACCCAAGAGAAACACCAGGCAGCCGCGGTGTCCTATGGTATCCTACAGGTGACGTCACCAACCTTGTTACCCTACTACCGGTAAGAACTTTTACACTACTAAAATGCGCAATATGCTTCAATTCTTTGACCCTGTCAACCCCACAGCTGTCTTCTTGTTACGCCCGGAACAAGGGAACCAACAATACAACTCTTATAATCGGACTGCGCATGGGGCGTCGCCTCGCATGTGATATGCCCCTCACCTTGGGAGCTTAACCACGCAATTATCTTCCGTACTCGGCAACACTCTAGCTACCTCCTACGGGAAAACATCATCTACTTAATGAGCTTCAATACTCAATTAGTAGGTATCCACATCTACTCATTGAACTAAAACACCAATTCATAGGAAATCCACACCCCTTTCCCTACAAGTGCGCTCGATCTGAACAAATCATCTGTCATCTGGCAGATAGGCGAATTTGTCTCGTGGAGGGTGTCTGGGCCGTGATCCATGCCATGGTCTGGATGAGATTGGGGGCAGGGGATTATCCCAATCTCCCACTTCAGCCTGCCATGGTAGAGAACAGTACGATGTATGATGTCACAAAAGTCACCTGTAGCTATTTCTAATCTGCACTATGCCGCAGCTTAATGTTTCGACTATTAAAACCATGCATACAACATTCCCTGTGTGGGGGGAGAAGGCTCCCCTTGTGCAGTAATAGAAGGAAGGAAACAGCAGATGTGGCAACATAAATATGATGCATATCATGTTTTAGGATTGGATGCAGTGGAAGACCTTTGCCAACCCGAACACTCGAACAGTTGATACTCCGATATGAGTGCAATGGGAAGGCAAACTAACGGAAGTACCGCTGCCAAATCCTCGCAACTCCCAGACGCGTGCTAACAACCGTATTCATGGAATCGAACAGGGGAAACCCACACGCTACAAAAGACGCGCTAATCTGGAAACAAGTACGCCAGGCGGAAGCTGGTGTAAGCGCCCTCGCGCAGCATAAAAGTGCACACAAACAACAAACAAGATCATACCACTACGATGAATGTACCGTTCCTCGCAGCAGTGGTCTTGGGACACCGCAGGAGGAGGAGGATAGCCAGGACCAGCCTTTTTGGGATGCCTGATGACCAGCACTATGACAGGTACAAGTTTCCACCACATATCATCTTAGACCTGTTCGCTGAGTGGGAGGATGACCTCACATCACCCACCCTGTGCTTCCAAGCACTGACCCCCTTGAAAAAGGTACTCAATGTACTGCATTTCTTGGCCACTGGGTCATTTCAGTGGACAAGTGCCATAGTTGGGGGCGTCTCACAGCCCACGCAGTCACGCTGCCTACAAAAGGTGTTGGCGATCATGACTGCACGCCCCTCAGTACGCAGGCACATATACAGGCCCAGAACACACGCAGAAAGGCAGGCCATGGTCCAGGACTTTTACGGGGTAGCACACTTCGCCAAAGTGCTAGGTGCCATTGATTGCACCCATGTGGCTCTATGTCCTCCTAGGGCCACTGAGCACATCTATCACAACCGCAAGCACTGGCATTCCATCAACGTGCAGGTGGTATGCAATGCCAAGGGAATAATCACTTCTATCTACGCAAAGTATCCAGGGGCCACCCATGATAGTTTCATATTCAGAATGTCACCCTGAAACCGGGACCTGGAAGCTGGAGGCATGGCAACATATCGCTCATTGGTGAGTACAAATGCCTGTACACATGCATGCATGTCACACACAGAGAAATGGCAAAACCCAACTAATGACAACCATTAACGCCTACCCTCTGAGCAGCTACATGATGACGCCAATACAGAAACCCACCACACCACCCGAGGTAAGATACAACGCAGCCCATATTGCATCCCGGGGCATTGTGGAGCGCACATTTGGAGTGCTGAAGTCACGTTTCTGCTCCCTTAACCGCTCTGGTGGCCAGCTGCTATATGCACCCCCAGTAGTGTGCAGGATCATTGAAGCAGCATGTGTCCTGCACAACGTTGCAACTTTGCGGGGTGTGCCGGTGGACATGGCGGTGCCCCCACATCCCCAACTACATGCACGGCTGCTGTGCATGGGAGGGGAAAGGGCAAGTGGCGAGGCTGCCCGTACCCAGCTTGTGGCAACATTTTTCACCTAAAATCCCACCCCTGTGGAGTACACACAGGCCTGGCACATACCAGGTGACAAACGATAATGACAAAGGGACAGCCAACTGTCACAACCATACCACCCTGAGATTGTTTCCCTGGAAGTGCTACATTGTGTGCATCCCCAGCTACTTAAACAGAGCCAATGCTGTGTCAGTAAAAGGCACACATTCATGCAGCATAAAGGACTACCCCCTTGCAAAACAGCACACCCAAATACTGGTATGTCACCCAATCCCTCCCAAACCCCATGTCACCTGCCCGAGACACCATGGCATGGCTGCAATGTGAAAGCAACCACATAAATGCATAACACATGACACAACTGTCACAAAGTACACCATCACAAACGGCAACAGGCCACAGACAATTCCCTCTCACATATGAAAAACAAACTGCACACATGAACATATACTTACCAGCATGACAAAACATGAATACAGGACCCAACAGTGGCAACATCTGACAGTGACCAATCACAATAGTCCAAGTGTGACAACCTGACAAAGGCAGCACATCAACCCCTCCCATCTTCGGTGTGCTGCTGGTAGGTAAATGTGGCAGGGTACTGCATACAACATGAACTGCATCTGCAATGGAGACAGGCATGGTAAAACATGAAGAAGCTACATGTAAATATGCATAATGAGCAATATTGAATAAAATATACAAATCAACCATGCAGCGAAGAAATCATCAGCAATCCCCACTAGGGGTGTATACACAGTTTGGACTACAGACTGGCCACACAACTGATGGAAGCCCAATGCCTCTGTGTAAGTTACTGTCACACGGTGCCACCCTTGCGAGCCCATGGAAAGGGGAAACAGGAGTGGCATATGTGTGTGGACCCCAAGCCTCAAACACAAACACAAGACAAGCCTGTATGGGCCCAGCTGGAACACACAGTTTATGTTTATGTTTAATCATTTATATTGTGCACCGCGGTACCTGAAGGCTTATGGCCGCCAACAAAACAACAACAAGACATACAAGCAGAAATGACAAAAAAGCACAAAAATCACACAAAGGAAAAAAATTAGACATCCAAAAAAACAAGTGCAAAAGCCACCATGGAATAATGACAAATACCTAAAAACTAAGAAGTCAACTGTACATAAAACAATGATACATAAAAACATAAAAAGACTCCCTACTTAACTGGGAGCATCAAAGAATTAAGTTACATCTGGAGGACCCTCTGGGCAGGTATCTACACTGTCTTAAGAAAGCAAGTAACGTGCTAGAACCATATCCCACTAAAACACAATCATTGTTAGGTTGCATACACCAGTCTCTAAGGTCAATCCTGCGGATAATCTTCAGGTCCGATAGCCTGACCACCCCCGGCCCAGTTCTTTGTCTTAGCCATGCTAAGACCTTGTATCGCAAGGCTTCTTTGGGCTCCTTATCATCGACTTTACAAATGTTTGTAATAACAAGTGTCTTTGATCCATCACAAAGTCATGTATACTAATGTCCTCAATTTTGGGCATACGACATTTTCTTATCCTCAGGTTCTGTGAGGATCCCAACTTGGGAATGACTTTCATCGCTATAGGTTGACTAGTCTTTTCCTGAGCCAAATTCTGCACACGTTCCGGGATGGGGGCACATACTTCTGCTGCAGGGCCATTAGTGTCCGTAATAGGGGTTTGAGTACTTTTAAAAATAGTCATGATGGACCTAACGGACACTGGAAATTCCCCACTACAGGGGTCCGTTTTTGAGGCCTGATCAAGTTGCTCATTATATGAGCCAGCTTGACAAGCCCTATCCACTCTGGATAACTGAAACCCATTGGTGGGATTTATAAATTAAATGATTGGTGGATCAACACTCATTTTTGTTGAGCGTAGATCCACAGCCCAATTCTTTAGGGAGTCCGCCAGTAGGTCCAGATTGAAAGGGCTTGAACATAACAGTAGCTCTTTGGCAATGCTGGGCATAAGATAATGCCAGTGAGCATGAGCTAATGGTTCTAATTGTGAAGGGTTATAACTAACCCCCTCTTGTGAGGATGCTTTGGACAACCTAGAAAGATCTGCGTTTCAACCTAGGTGATTCTTAGCTCCTTCCAGGGACCGAGAAGCAGTGGGAGTCGAGACACACTCCTTGGTAGCGCTAATATCGCTGTTATCGGTCTTTAAAGTGCTCCCCACAAAAACGGACACTGAAACGCTAGAGCTTAAAGGGAGATTATCAATACTTGATTTGGACATTCTTGAGCGGGGCTTTTAAAAGGGGAGACAATCTCCTCATCTTTAGACATAGAGAGGTCACTCTGCAATCTTCGTCTTCTGTGCATGCTAAGAGACAGTACCTCTAGAACCCGGTCTCGGGTGGGTGAGGGAGGAGGGATAGCTGATCTGGCTAATGCCATATCCACCAAACCTAGGGTGGATTTATCCTGCATCCTAAGGGTATGAGATTTATATTCCAGGTCTTTCGAGTGCAGACCATAGTCACCGTCTTTTTTTACTGACGGCCATGGTATCACCCCCTCGGACCCGGACACATGGAATCAAACTGAACACAACGCACGCAGTATACACGTGAACACTTCCGGGCAGCAGCTTTCTCTTAGGTGAGCTGCGGAAAGGCAAGTACACGCTTCAGCTAGAAGGCGGGCATGAGAACAGAAAAATAAGCAGCCCCACTCCCCAGAATGGACTGTCCAAAGTAGACTGACTTGAAAGGGCTGTTCCGATGGACTCTTCCGGCGATAACACACGAGAGAAAGACTGGCGCTTACCGCTCTGACAGATGCCTAGTCCTGGACGCCGCACGGCGGACCCGAACTTCCCAGACGTCAGTCTGAGTGCCGTCAGTATGAGCGGCGGGCAATATGTCTCTCTGGTAGATCCCACCCGAAAAAAGATTCAAAGCGACAGCTCCGGACTCCTAGGGGTTCCAAGCTCCATACGCTGCAGACACTAGGAGCCACGCACGCTGAAACAGTTAGAGGAAGGAACCTAATTTCAACAGTGGATGCCTACGGGTGCCACACAAAGCAACACACTGTAAACATGAATGCACAATAAACAAAAAAGAGGAACAACTAAAATTTAAAAAGAAAAAATCAAAAATCAAAAATGGCCATCGGTCGACCGGGGGGTGGGACCCAGGAGGGAGGAGGTGCAGGGTGAACACCACACCCACATGCATGGAGGTTGAGAAAAAAAAATCCCTCCATGGGCTCATGGCCTGCATTGCTACCCGATAGTGGGAGAACTGCAGTCGCTGTCATCACCCTCTGGTGCTACATGAGAAGGTGTGCATGGCATGGGAGGCAGACCACGCAAAGCCCTTGCATGCTCCTCCATGGCAGCAAGCATGCAGGTTTGGTTCTGCAGGATGATGGTTTGGAGGTTTCCATTCAGAACGTCACGGGTAGCATGGAGGTCTGCCTGCAAGGCCTTACGTGATGCACGGATCTCCTCACGGGTTGCCTGGAACTCAGCTGAGATTGTGCGTGTCAGCTGCTCCAGCTGCTGTTCTGACCGTGTACTCCGGGACAACTCAAGTGCACCCAGAGTAGCTCTGAGGGAAGTTTTATCTTCCCTCAGGGCATCCCTGTGGGCCCGTGCCTCTGCAGATATGGCTGTGTGCAGAGCCCCCAGTTAAGCCCGTCGGTCCCTGTTGGCGGCCAACATGTCCTACCTGTGTGAGCGGCACGTGGACCAAGTTGCCTGCTGCTGGAGCTCCACGGCCTGAGCCATCGTCTCACATGATGTCCCCTGTTGTTGTGCAATTGCATACATGGAGTTCTCCCACACAGTATTGCCCAGTGGTGCACGGACACAACACCTGTCGGCCCCAAGATGATTTGCACCTTGCTGTGCAGGCGCTGCCTGAGGCTGCAGGACTGCATTTCTCCTTTGATCTGTTGCCCCAGGAACAGGAGCAAATATTGTGGAGTGTGACCCTGCACCCGTAACCGACACAGGCAGACATTCCAACACTAAATGGGCCATTGAGGAGTCTACCCCCAGTGCAGGTGCGTTGGACAGAACAGCATCCCTGCCAGAAACACTCACCTGCGAAGGGACATTTGTCTCAATGTCTGATAAAGCACCTGAGCCATAGAGATCCTCAGAGGTGTACCCAGAGACACCTGTGGAAAGGATGGTCTGTAGGAGCAATGGATTCTCGTGCGGCACCACCCCACGTCCTCCACTGGTGCTTGGTTGGGGCTCTGAGTACTCCTGCCCCTGCGCCATCTCCTCCTCCTCAGCATCTAGTGCCTCATCACATGCACAAAATTAAAAGAGAAGTCATGAAGACACGCATGAACAGCATAGCCGACACACATAGCCATCACAATGTACACATGCAATACATTAATCAGACATGTCACACATGACACAAACTCAGCCACGGATGCAGTGGCAATGAAGTGGAAGGGGACCCTGAAAGCAGACACTGATGACTCCAAAATGGAAAATCAACACATGTGCTGCATGGTGTATTGCACCTGCATCACACATAAGCCTGTGAGTGGCATGGACCATCCACAAACATGACACATGCCAGTACACAGATGGCACGTAGCATAGCCATGGCAGAACTGACAAGGACACCCAGATGGGAGTTAATCACTACTGTCCCCCATCCATGTAAAACACATATCATCAAACAGAACATGCAAAAGAGTGGGACTAAACACACATGTGTTACACGCTGCAACAATGCCAGTGTGTTCAAATACAGTGATGGGAGGCACATGCATACATCAAGGGTAGGTCACTTGGACATGACAAGTCAATTGTCATGTTGAAGGTCAAACAGGGCTCAGAAGTGAGCGGGTGCAGTACATGTGTAGGTGTGCAGCAGTCAATCAGCCTGATGGAATCATTTGCATGCATTTGTGCACTTTTCTGGGTGAAAATCCCTTTCTGAAGTATGGTGATTTTCAGGCACAAAGGCATTCAAATCTGTGTTTTTCATACAAATGATTCCATCAATCAGGCAGAATAAAGAGAAAAAACTGTAATAACTGTAATAACAATGTCGTGGCATGATGGCAGTTTAAGGGCAGGTACAGTCATCATGTGCAAAGTGTTTGCAGTGGTCTGTAGGGATCCAGTAAACCCCAAACCCAAGGGAGGGGGATGGCTTGGATGCACTACATGGGTCACATATGGCAGTTATGACTACACAGCCTGACCTGTCACTCAATCACAACACATCACACAAGCAACATACACGTGGTCAGGACACACACGCATGGGCCCTCACTGGACATTGTCTCAAGATCTGGTAGGTCTCCCACGCCTTGGATCTGATCCTCTGCAATGAAACCTCCAGCGATTGCCTCATATTTTGTGAGTTCATCCTCCTCTGGTGGTGACCCACTGCCAGTCACCAGAGTATAGGCATAATTAGAAGCCAGCTTGTTTTTTGCTCGGAGTTTGAAGTCATTACAACGCTTTGAGCAATCATCAGCTGTGTGCTTCATAAATCCCAAGGAACTAATGTGGTCCGTGATGCACTGCCAGTGGGTCCTATGCTGAGCAGGCATAGGGCCTCATTACGACCCTTGCGGAAATGGAAAAATGATGGCGGAAATGCAAAACCGCCATCGAACACCGCTCGTTGCGATCATGACCCGTCACCGTAAAGTACGATGCCATTAGCGACACCGCAGTGAACGGCAACGCTAACTGCACCAAGTACGCGCACGCGCGCCTTGCAAAAGCGGAATCACCGCCATGGCGCAACGGTACGCGAATTCTGACCCTAGCGGACATGTACTGAACGCCATCAAGCACGTCGTAAAGTACCATTCCGCCATGGCGAGAAATACGGCAACGTGAACCAACCGTAAATGGCCCACTGAGTGCCTGTACTCCACTCCCTGGCCTCATTGCACAACTCCTGGCAGGCGCAATGTACTCACACTATGCAACCAGTGAAATCCACAATTCACCCATGCATGCCAACGTAGAAAAGCATGCAGGGGCTCAAAGCGCCCCGTGAGTGGGCATCCATGTACGGCATGTCACCATAGCCGTACTGACGCAGCACAGGCATGCGAAGGTACAATACATCAAAATGAAAATCAAGAACACATGACACAAAACAACAGTAGTCCCCCATCGCTTGCCACCAGCGCAAGGCAACATCCAAAACAGCATCCTGAGGGGGATTGCACCAGCCCTGTACTCATGCCAGTAAACAAACCAACCATCAGCAGAAGCATGTACCACACAAGTCGGCAGAGTGACTGAGCAGCCAGGCTCATCCCAAGAGGGGCCGATGGGAGCTGCAGGGCACAGATGGCATCAATACAGAAGCAATTCCAATGGACATGACCCCAGTCCCCCTCCAACAAACGCACGCAAACACAGTCACCTGTGACCAGCCACATTCTGAACAACCCATCATTCCACCAATCGACCTGGCTGACAGGCACCAGTCGGCCAAAAGCCAATCCCCCGCCCCTGAACAGCACATCATGTAAACAGACACAATGGCAGCCCCTATCCGTGACCATACTGTGCTACGTAGGCAAACGCGGCCAGTACTGTACCACACAACTCAACTCAGAAGGCGGAACACAATGCAGATCATCTCGCAATACATACCGCCACAAAGCGAAAATCGCCACATCACCTGCAAAGAACAACGCAACACGACAAATATCGGAATACAATTTAAATGCACATCCAAATGACAAAGGCCCCACAGCAATTTGCAAAATACCACCAAAACAACCATCATCACCGAGGGCTGCATCTGCAATAATTGACCGGCTTCCACTTGTGTGACGCCCTGTACCATCATGGCACACAGGGCCTACATCAACGTTCCAAAAGGCAACATGGAAGCGGCAAGAACCGCAGGTCCGTCCCATGAGGCAGGCACTAGTCGAGCTGAAAGGCCGAAATGTTGCACCTAGCCACCAGTACAGCGTAAGGGCATGTGGCCCATTGGCGATCGTCCCATAAGATCGAAATGGTGCTCCACTGATTCACCCGAAGCTGCAGGAGTCGAGAGTAAAAACCATCTGGAGGAGTGGCGTAGAGATGGCATCTGCAATAGGGCAGGAGATACCTGTCACCCAAAAGAAACACAAATTAACCGATTGCATTACGGGACTCATGATGCATTACAATCTCCATTCAACACACCAAATCCACACCCATATGCATGCTAGCCCACTCCAAAGGAATATACACACCCCTAAATCAGTATCGAATCATAACGAAACCAATCGAGCTAAATACACCATTGGCAACGTCGGTTACTGTGCATGCGTCCGTCAAGATAGAACCCATGACATGGGATTAGTAACGTGCCTAGACACAAGTGTATGAAGGCGCGTCGAGACAGGGAGGATCCGACAAGGGCAGATAGACGTATGTCCCACTATGGCAGCCTTGCATCACATAACGCAGGGGAAGGGGAGTGAATCAAAAAACCCATGTACATGGCAGACCCTAAACGGAATCATCAGTCCATGCATCCATTCATCATTCCCTCATCCCGCAATGAAAACGCATGAATATTCACTCACATAATATGTGAAACTTCCATCGCGTCTGTGCGTAATGCAGTCCGCAAAAACCACTGTGCCCCTGGCCGGATCTGTAGTGTTGTGAAGCAAGATGGATTTGGGAACGTCCTGCCTTATCGTCCACTACGCTATTGCGCATCCCATTCAATTCATATCATTCATTGCCTGCTCGTTATGGGCCATGTCCCAAGGACATTCTACAATAGAACGTTACATTTCCAGCCAGACCTGTGGGCGTATCCTCGCCGCTACTTCAAAACCCAAAATGCTGGCCTTCGAATTCCTCACTTGCAACATTACGTCGAAAAGGCTTCTGTGAACGCTTGCATTCACAATTACATCAATGTAGTGCGGCTGTGTGTCATGATGCTAACTGGCTGCAATCACAAATGGGACACCACGCCCGTCGGTGAAGTACGTTACTGTGCTGCATGAGGGTCGGCCATCGATCGAGCCCTACATACCACTGACTCTTCACAGGTATGTAAGCGGCTGCAATCATAGCATGTGTAACAATGGGAGCATACCATGAAGATCAGTCAAAGTACATCACACTGCCATCGGGATTAGATACATGATTCCAATCCCAAGATGCCATGCGGCCAAATGCAGCCTTACGTGCGGGACGTGCTCGGCCAGAAGGGATTGCATCTGCCACAGATTCATTCAATCAGCACAGGTGGAGGCCATACAGGCCGACAGCACATATATTGCAGACCCAAACCCCTCCCACAACCACTCCCACTCCAAAATGCTACCGGCAGGACTAGCGATGTTGGGCCTGGGGGACCAGATAGCACTGCAAGTGCTACAACTACAAGAAGACGACGAACAACAACAGGTACAACAACCGGGCGCACAGGGGAGACGGAGGAGAAGGAGGAGGAGGAGGGCAAGGCAGGGTCAGCAAGGCCCACAAGCACTGCCACTACCACCACGCAGGCGGCCCGCAATCCCACGCCTCCGAGCCGATCCGTTCAACCTCACTGCTGAGCAGATCCACACCCTCTACCGTTTGGACCGGGACACCATAATCGCCATTGTGGACATGACACATGCTGACCTCGTGAGCATGATAGATAGCCCAACCGCCATCCCACCCCTACTGAAGGTGGTGTCTGCACTCCACTTCCTGGCCACAGGCACCTATCAGCACACAGTGGGACAGTTGCATGGCATTTCACAGCCACTGTTCTCACGGACACTCTTCCAAGTGCACGATGCCCTCCTGAAGCACGCCGACGACCACATCACACTACCACGCACGTACCAGGAGATTACCAACGCTAAAGTGGGATTCCATGCACTTGGCGGCATCCCGGGTTGCATTGGTGCCATCGACTGCACCCATGTTGAATTGGTTGTCCCACATGCCATGGAGGTCCAGTACCGCAACCGGAAACAATTTCATTCAATCAATGTGCAAATGGTGTGTGACTCCAACAAGATATTTACGCATTGTTGTGCCAGATTTCCAGGATCTACCCATGATTCTATGGTCCTGAGGAACACAAGAATACCACGCTACATGGAGCGACACGCAGGGCACAGATCCTGGCTACTCGGTGAGTCTCATTCCATGCATGACATCGTGGCCCATTTGATGCGTCAATGACCTTGCAGGAGGGGGGGGGGGCTACTTAGCACTATCATTCCACTGACACCCTTCATTCGTCTCATACAGGTGATGCCGGGTATCCACTGAAGAGATGGCTCCTTACACCAATCCGGAACCCACAGAACGAGCATGAGGAGGACTACAACCATGCCCACTCACGTACCCGTGTGGTCATTGAACAGGCATTCGGCCTACTGAAGGCTCGTTTCCGCAGCCTCAGCAGGTCTGGCGGGGCACTCATGTACAGCCATGAGAAGGTTTCTAAGATGGTCATGGCATGTGTCATGCTGCACAACATGTGCATACGTAGGAATGTGCCCATGCCCCCTGACGCTGTACTGCATGCACCTGAAGATGATGATGATGATGAGGGTGGGGATGTGGAGGCACCTCAAGGAGTCCATGAGGCACAGGATGCACGTGCAATCCGACAGAGCATCATAGATGCATGCTTCTAGCAACCACGCATGGTGCCTATTACACGGAAAGGGGACCTGTGGCACTGTGTGTGTGTAGTACAGGCACATTGTGGACTGTACGCCTATGAAGGCCTCGTACGCAAATATCAATGTCCACACATGTCATTGGATGATTATGAGATGCTGTATTGTTAATGTGATTTGATTTATACACCCTATGGACCCGCCACCCAGTGAAGCCCAACACACCCCCTCCACCCTACTACCTCACCCCCCAACACCAGTGTCCAAATATGCATGCTGTCCGTGGTTGGACGCTATTGCAAGCCCCCTCTACGGGTATCAGGGGCACCCCTGCCCGTGGAGCGCAGGTTCCTGCCAGATCTGCGTTGGGGGCTGCCCTGGACGGAACTTGCCACGGATGATGTCTCTGCCTGCTCGCGTCCATGCATGTCTCTGAGGGTTTGTGAGAGCTCCGAGAGCACACGGCGCACAGCAGCAAGTTCAGCACAAACGTCTTTGGACGTCGCATGCAGTTCCCCCCTCAGGCTCTCGGTGCTTTTCTCCATTTGTGCTCTCAGGCTCTCGGTGCTTCTCTCCATTTGTGCTCTCAGGCTCTCGGTGCTTCTCTCCATTTCTCCCCTGAGGCTCTCACTACTTTTCTCTATTTGTGCCCTGAGTGTCTCGGTGGATGTTTCCATGGCTGCCCTGGAACCCCCGCATTCATTTGCATGGTCCTTGAGTAGCGTGGACACTTCCTGCTGTTGCTCGATCAGCAGGTCGAGGGACTGTTGCCTCTGCTGGGCCATGGACATTTGCGGTGGTGTGACAGGGGGGCTGCTCAACACATGTTGCCTTGGCACAGGACTTGTGGGGGTTGGCCAGTCGTCGTCTTCAGGGTGCCCCTGCGTGGTTTCGTCATGGTGTAGGGGATGGAACATGCAGGGGGATTGGGAAAGGTCATGGATGGTACCTACGTCGCCAGCACTGTTTTCCGTGTCGGAGCATGCTGGCATGACAGCTGTGTCACCTATGGTGCTGCTACCACCAGAGGCAGTGCCATCAGATACGTTCTTTGGGGGGACCTGTGGTGCTGGGGTTGTGGACTTGCTGGCTGCTGGGGTGCCTGTTGCAGTCCCCTCCAGTGTGCTGCCACTTGATTCCTGCTGCTGCCGTGTCTTGATCCTTGCACCTGAGGTGGAGGCTCTTGGGACGTTGGTCCTGGCCCTCTTTGCAGGCGTGCTGGTAGGGGTGTCCTGCAGCTCGTCGTTGGTATCGGACCCTGTGGTGGAGTAAAGAGGGGCGAGCGTTAGTTATGGGTCTGTCGGATTTGGAATGGCAACGTATCAAATGCATTGGGGTGGTACATGAGGCTGATTTGGGACTGGGCCTTGGAGGTGGTCTCATTTTCGTGTGGATTGAGGATGCATTCATTTGGCTGCCTGCAGTTAGGGGGTGCATGCTGCACATGTAGGGGTTGTTTATGGCTTCTTGATTGATTTGTTTGTTCATTCTGACTTTTAGAGGGCGCTGTCAGGGCAAAGTATGTATTGCACTATGGGGTCACATGGTACTGCACATGTTCGTGGTTTGTGGATTTCGCATTGTTTCTCTTGGCCAACCTACCTGATTCTCCGGATGTCGGCACTCCTTTCTCCATCCCTCCGACTCCCTCTATGCTCTCCATTCCTATGGTGGAGGCGCAGATTTCCTCCCAGGGGGTCAACTTGATGGGCGACTCTGAACCCCCCCCGGTAGCTGTGGCGATGTTCCTGTTCGCAGAAAGTATGCTGCGTACGCGGATCCGCAGGTCGTCCCACCGCTTGCGACATTGCTGTGGCGTGCGGGGTGTTGTCCCCACCGCACTTACGCGCTGTGCCACCAGGGCCCATATGGCCTTCTTGTTGGCAAGGGCCGTCCTGGTCATTTGACTGGAGAAGACGACGGCGGCATTTTCCTGGAGGGTCTCGGTGAGCACGGTCAGTTCCTCTCGGGAGAAGTGTACCTGCCGCTTGCGGTCACACGCTTTCTTGGCTACCTTTCCCATATTTATTTTTTAAACTGGGGTTGCTAACGGGTTGGGATGTGTGTCAGGGTCGGATTTTTAATGGTTGTGTTGGGATTCGGATTTTATAGTTGTGCGGCGTGCTGTTTCCCGTTCCGGCCACATGCTTTTACTTCCGTTTCCGTATATTTACGGTGGCCGTAATTTGCGGTGCCCGCTCGTTACGGTGACCGCTCATTACGGTGACCGCTAAGATGGGTGGCGGTATTGCACCTGGTGCAGCGTACGGCGGCGGTAAGGGCCGTTTTGGGGTCATTTCCGCCATCGCAGCCTTTCGGATTCCGCCATGGCGTAATGCTCGTGCCCGATGGGTCGTGATTAGCCACACTTTGCTCCTTCGTGCAATGGCGGAAACGCTATTTACGCTGTTGCGGTCCGGTCAGTCACTTTCCGCCAGGGTCGTAATGAGGCCCATAGTCTTGCACCCTGCCGTCACCAGCATGCCGCGGCCATGTTCCGACACGTAGCCCACAAGTGCATCTAGTTCCACATTAATGAAACTCTGCTTCCTTGACGTGCCGGAGGGGCGAGCCATGTCTGGGGTCCCAGCCTGTTTTGCAAGAGCACGCTTCTTCCTCTTGAGAGGTGGTGTGGTCCCTGAGTGGCTTACACACCTCCGGTCTGTAGGGGCTGAAGCGCAGGTGGGCTGGCCACTGGCAGCAGGCAATGGCACGATGACCAAAGGTCTCACTGCAGGTATTGGCTGCTGGGTGCTGTTGCCAGGACCAAGCGCACAACTGCCTTGGTGGGAGGGTCCAGGACCAGCACTATCCCGGCTGGGTGACTCAGAGCCGGGGTGGAGTGAGCTGCAGCTGCCCCTGCAGCCTCCTCACCCTGGCTACTCAGGGCAGCAGATGATATTGCTGCCCCAGATCCACGTGGCCTGCAGACAGAAACTTTCACCGCCACACGTGGCTTGGACTTTGTGACATGGCAGTTGGCCTGTGAGTCATCCGTGCCTGTCGGCGACCAATCCGGGCCGGGCTAGCAGGGCCTGAGCTGGGATGGTGTCAGCTGTATCTCCCTGACCCACTGGGGTGGCATAGGTGGCCCTGAATGGTCCTGGGGGTTACCAGACATTTGGTCAAAAGAAATTGGTCGACCAGACAAATGGTCGAACCAATTTGGTCGAAAACCGAATGGTCGAATTTTTATTTTTTTTTATTTTTCCTTTCTTTTTTTTTTTTGGGGGGGGGGTCCCCCCCCAGGGGGGTCCCCCCCGAAACCCCTTTTTTTTCTAAAAACCCATTTTTGTAAAAAACGAAAAACCGAAAAATAAATATATAATTAAAAAAAAAAATTCAACCATTTGGTTTTCGACCAAATTGCGTCGACCAAATGTCATTCGACCAGTTTTAGGTCGACCAAATGTCTGGACACCGTCCTGGGCACACTGCCCTCTTGGGCCACCCTGCCCACATTGCCCAACACTGCCACCTTGGCCACCCTGGCCACCCTGCTCATCCTGGCTACGTTCCCTACCGCGGACACCTCTTGGAGGTCGGCCACCTTTGCCTCCCTTACCATTTGGTCACCTCCCAACCATGGCACTGATGTAGTTGTGCGAATGGGAGGTGCAGAAAACAATTGTCCTGGGCAATTGGGGTGAAGGGGGCAGGGTACTAGATGGAATGGGTACCCCTGTGCTCCTGCAAGGCTGTCTGTTACCCCTGGGGAAAAATTATGGGTCACGCAGCGCTCAGGCACCCCAAAAACAAAAACAAACCTGCATGCGACCCCTCGGTAGCCCACGTGCATGGAAAGAAGGACCCACAGTACGCTGTGACACCCAGAAACACAAAAAATGCGTATGCGTGGTACACACAGGCTACAATGACCTCTTAATGGCTAAGCGACACACAGGTGCAACCACAGTTCAAAAAAACATGTGTGACTCACTGTCTTCCTGGAAAATTAACAGAAAAAACATGCGCAACACCCCCGCCAAAACAAGAATTGAGCTCTGCTGCAGTAAACAAGGAGTAGGCACTGCAACCATTGTAAAGTAATCGCGTGTCAACCCACAAGACGTACAAGAATCACACACTCGCTCTCCATAAAAAACACGTACAAGAAAATGGCATCCTATGCGGACCTTTAACCCCTGCACATAGCAACGCCCATGTGTGCCACGTCACTTACGCGCATACGCGCTAAGGGCATTTCCTCGATTTTCACGCAGATGTGCTGTTTTTCACGTTCTGATTCACTCTGCATCAAGCTGGCCACGCGCCAACACACCGAAGACCACGCTCCTGCCCAGAAGTCAATTTTCCTGGTCCCCAGAACCCTGAGCAGCCTCCCACAAGCCATCTACTGCTGCCTGCCTGCCTGCCTGCTGCACACCTGCCCTGCTATTTGGCGCCTGCACATTAGCCATCTGCAGGCGTCCAGTTGCTGCGACCACCCCTGCTGGCACAGAAGACTCCCGACTGCTGTTCCTTTGCTCCACAGCCCAGCCCCAGGACACAGTTGCCCACCCACACCTGCCTCGGGGTTGCCATGTCGGGGCAAACACCATCTGAGATCACTGGCAACTCCCAGCCAGAGAGGCAGAGTGCTGTCAGCTTCTCAGCCACAGAAGTTGTCATCCTGGTGGAGCAAGTCCTAGGGCATTATGATGTCCTCTTCAGACGACCATGCGCCAACAAGGATAGACAGAAGAGGACCTGGTTGGACATCGTGGTTGCCATCAACGCAGAGGGGGTGGCAACCCACGACTTGAAACACATCCAGAAGCGCTGGGAGGACTTCAGGTCGAGGACCTTCATGAAGGCCCAACGCCTCTTGCGTGCAGCGGATGCAGGGGGCGCCAGGTCCAACTTATTATCGACCAGATGATGGACGTGGAACGCATCAACCCAGAGCTTCAACACCCGGTCCTAGAGAGGCAGACCCGTCTGGAGGCGAGCGGTGAGTGTCTGGTCTATCCCATTCCACAAAGTGGATGTTGAGGTATGGAAGGGGTCTGCAGCTTGGACATATGTCTGACATGGCCCATGTATGGATGTGTGTGTGCAGGGACATGCCCGTGCTGCATGTGAGTCCAATCATGTGTGATGCACATCAATGGTGTATGTGTTCCAATGCTTGATGCCCAACTGCATGTAGAGATGCAAACATGTTTGCATTACTGTGTATGTACTATGCCATGGTTGGGGTGTGACACATGGATTGTGGGATGTTTTAACCCACTTCTTCTCTGCTATGCTGCAGCACTGTGTTATGAGGGTGCCAGAAATAACAAAATGGCCGCAAAACCCTTGTGCGTGCCAAAACCCCTGAAAATCACGCTTTGCAATGCACAAAAATATGGCTGCCCAATCTGCCACACATGTTGTCAGTGGTGGAACAGAGATCTCACTCCAGGAATATGTCACTGGGCTCCACAACAAGTACAAATTGAGTATAGAATGAAAAAGCAGTGTTGCTAAATGAAACCCCAAAATCTTGTCTTAAATCCTTTTTTCTCTGTTGCTGAGACTGCAGAATGCCGGTACAAAACACCCTCAAACATCCGAAATTCTTGCTGTGTGCTACAATTCACTTAGTTTAAGAAATCATTGTGAACTTGCAAGGTCCTGAAAATCTGAAAGCATAAAGGGATTTCCACAAAAAAAAGTGGCCTGTCTGTGGATTTCAAAAATCTCTATGCAGCAGTGGACTGCTGAGATGACAGCCATCAAAAGCCGGCCAGATTAAACTTTAAACATGTATAAACTGAAATCAAATGTTTGCAATCTAAGAGGCCTGTTACTGAGAGTAACCATCTTGTAATTGTTTTGATTCCATGGTTTAAAATCTTGATTCAGAATTCTAGCTGCTATTTTGAAATCACAAGTGTTTTAAGCTAAGGGAAAATGCAACAGAATTAACAATTAAATCAAGCCTGGATAAAAGCTACCAAACTGGAATATCAGGTTTCTCCAAAGAAGGATGGCTTTTCCGCCCACCAGGAAATCACACTCAAGCGGTAATTATAGGGTTTGGAAATAACTTGGTCTACAGAGGCAAAAGGGAACAATGAACAGCTGCCACTAAGGAAATGTGGGGTGTGAGGACCATCGTAAATGGCCTCTGCCAAGAGCAAATAGGAAGGAGACTGCTTCTGGACTGCAGTAGAGACAGAAAGAGGCGGAGACAAACAACCATCTGTGGCTGAACCTTCACAAAGAACATTTTCTTAAAAGACTTATAATTTGCCAGTGAAAATTGTACAAAATATAAAAGTAACAGATTGGTGAATCTAAATTTTGGCTGCACGTTTCAAGAGGCAGCAAAATTGTGTGACATGTTCTGGAAAGAAATGGCAGAAAATGTGATTTTACACAAAATGTATTTCTGCTAGAAGTATGAAACTTTATACACTTATGACCATGTTAAATGCGCACACTTGTAGAAATTTGCTTATAAATTGGACATTGTGTTTCTGATGAAAAGGGCAAAATTCTGTCAAAAGCCGAGACAAGATCCCATAGCTGCGGGGTTTTGAGGGACAGCTGCTACATAAAATATGTAATCTGTATATGTGATTCTTATAGAGGTTGCACATGAGTAAAGATGTATGGTGCCAAAAGTAGATTTTGTGTTCAAGGGGCTAGGGGTGGATTATCTGCCTCATAAAATCACACCATAAAGGTGACACACTGTTGCTCTCCATCTATCAAGGCAGAGAGGAGACTCTGACCCAATCAACTGTCAAAGGGGCAAGCTTAGGATAAACCAGCCCACACACCCCTTTATCATAGCATAAATAGAGACAGCTCACCGCTCAGAAACAGATTCACTCACTATCCTGATAATGACAGAGCACCCTGCTGCTGAACTCTACATCTTCCTTGCTCCAGACTCCAGAAACTTGGCAAAGCAGAAACCCATTGCATAGCTGAACTATTTTCAGCTAGGCCTCAAATTCCAGAACCAGAACCCCACAAACCAAAGGGGAAGCATCAAAATACAGCCGGTATGCGCTATACTGCTTGCCTACTAAAAGAATTATCATCAGAACCAAGAAGGGCAGATCCAGTCCAGTCCTGTGCCGTGCTATGAGCAGAGCACCGTGCTGATTGCAGATCCAATCCGATGTGCCCAGCTGTCCGTCCTAGAACCAGATCCAGTTCCCTGACCAGAATCTTGACAGACCAGAATCCTCACGGTTCCTTTTAAAAACATATCTAGTGAGTATCTATAGATAGAACTGTGTCACTAGCATATGTACTGTACATAGTCAATCATTATCTGAAACCCATCCTATCTAGTATTCAGAACCTGTATTGCTAGGAGTACTTTTGAATTATCTGAACTCTCTCCAAACCATTCTATATTCGTCCTGTAATAGTATTGCTAAAACTATCTT
Source organism: Ambystoma mexicanum (assembly GCF_040938575.1). Taxonomy (NCBI): domain Eukaryota; kingdom Metazoa; phylum Chordata; class Amphibia; order Caudata; family Ambystomatidae; genus Ambystoma; species Ambystoma mexicanum. The sequence continues at coordinate 787,049,935 of NC_090928.1, read as the reverse complement.
TGTGCCAATCTTTTCCCATCTGAAGAAGGCGAGTCCTTAGCAGGCAGTCATTCTGATCAAGTGGCTGTGTTCCTGTGTTCCTGTGGGGCATTTGTTTTGTTCATAGTCATGCTCTATTGTAAGAAATCCTTTTGTCATTTTAAAAGTGCATTCCTGTTTCCCATTCTTTGCCTATCTCTAAAAAGTGACCTCCACTAAAACATCCATAACTTCCTCAGTTTTTATGCTAGAAACAATTTCAAATTCTGCTTGTTGTTAACATCCACAGCTTTAAATCGCATCTCAAACCGCATTCCAAATTCATACGGTTCTCATGTTATCGTGATTATCACGCAGTGAAAAGTTTTTGGGAAATTCTGACACGTGTTAAACAGCTTTTGATTGCTTACGACTTGTGTTTTAAGATTTAAAATTGTTTCTTGGTATTAAATCATTGCTTGCTTTTGTGTGCAACTATCCAAAGTGACTCCCATAAGAATTTATAACAATTTCAGCAATTTTTACCATATTTGGTGTTTTGCCCAGTCCATTCTAAGGATAACTTTAAAAGCCATTCTGACAGCTTGACAGTCAATTCCGTTTTCTCTTGTGTTTGCTGGGGGAAAGTGGGATCGATATTTGTTTGAATTTTGCCATTCCTGAATACCTGCTCTCTCCTCCTATCTCTTTACATTGCCTGTTGGGGGGTTGAGGTATGCAGGGGGAACCTTTAACCACAGTGCTATTTGATCTGAACACACATACAAAAGTATTATTTCTGTGCTGAATTGTTTTGCTCACTATTACTCCTTGTGTATTAAACCTATTATTCAGTGTTACATCATCCCATTGGTGATTATTGTGTACCCATTAAAACATAGTGTGATTAAATTGTAAATACATAAATAAATATTTTAAGTTTGCAAACCAGCCTGATTTCTGGTTCAGTGTGACCAGGGGGGGGTTCCAGGAGAGGGGCGTAATATGAGTGGTATATCATTCAGAATAAAGAACTTTTAAACAATAATAAATAAGGATTTGAGTTGTGCATTACACGCAAGGGGTTGACTTGGGTGTGTGCCGGATTTAAATCACTTACAGCTTGGGGGCCTCGTCATTAGATCCTGAATTAGACATACGACTTGTGACAGTCTAACACAGCGTGCTCACTGACAGGGAACATACACCTTGTTGGGCTACCACACTGTGCTACACTGTAAAAACACCCTTCAATAGAAATACTCAAAGGAGTTGGGCCTGTTTAGCAAAAATAAAATAACCCTCACATAAGTCAGAAGGAAATTAATATTTCTGGAATGGCGACCTTAGTGGAATTAGTGAATTGTATTTGGCCCCAAACGTAAAAGAAGAGCAATGTAAAATTGCCAAAATAGCAGCCACCTATACCTCCACATTGGAGTAATACAGGAAAAAAATGTTGAAAACTTAGATCTGGCAAAGAGGCAAGTACAATCCCTAGAGAAAACCCAAACTGATTTGGACTCAACAGAGCCAAGAATCAGAGAAAGAAACCAGACAGTACCTTATAAAATTAAAGGAAGATCTGGATCTCCTGCAGCAAGAGGAGGTAGAGCAAGATACCAAATTACTGACACTGCAAAAAGAGTGTCAAGAAAGGTTGGATTCGCTACAACAGAGCCAACAAAAGCTGGAACAGCAAGTAAATTATAATAGAGCCTGCGCAGGGGAGATAGTTGCCCTAGAAAATCAGATTGATGAAATGAAGGAGGAAAATAATAAATTAATAGTGAAGGATCTCCACACTCAAACAGATTTTGATGAAGAGCACCAAAAATGATGTTCCATTAGAAAACAAAGAGACAAACTGGCTGCACAGAGGGGTACTCTAATTCAGGAAAGGGACGCCTTAGGCCAGGAAGTCAGCCATTTAAAAACCAAGGTGGAAAAAAATCACCTGGCCCTTCAAAATTGGCCAAATACTTCCAAAGCAGACAGGAAGCATAGAGAGACAATGAGGCTCTCTGTGAAGAAAATGACAGGCTCCATAGACAGATAGCCATGCAGGAACAACTAATAGTTGTGTACAAGTAATGCACAGTAACACTTTAGCAGAAAGGTAAGTGAATGAAAACTGAGCAAAATGGCATTCCACAAGTTAAAACGGTAGGAAGGAAGAGGGGTTTAGAAGATTCAGGTGCATCAACACATTTCTCATTGAAAATCAATCTAGTGTGAGCAGATCTAACAAATCAGCCAGAGTCAATAGGCCTGAGCCAGAGTCAGTGGTGCAGGACCAAGAGCTTAGGAGCAAAATGTTCTTGTAGCTGTAGTCAAGTCTTTGGTAAACGAATATTGAAAAGGTAGATGCGAGGCGAAAGACAATGTTAAGAAAGAGGGCGGCCAACCCAACAAGTAGATAAAGGATTTAAAGCACCTTTAGGGCTACCACGGGGAAAGTGAGGCCTGGCGGAACAATGTACCTTAAACGTGAAGAGGTGGCTCCTGCGGTGGCAGTTGTTCCTGGTAGTTCCTGCAGTTCGAGGGGTCCAGCAGAGGAAGAGAGGCTCTCATCGTGGAGGAAAGTTCGAGTCACTGCACTACCCAGGGATGAAACCAGCTGCGGTGCTGCAAACGAAGTTTAAAATGTACGCTCCTTTTAATGGCGGTCCGGGTCGATAGCTGCCTGGCTATCCAGTCTTCCAGTGCTGGCCACTGTCGATTCGACCAAGGCAGGTCCGGGGAAGTGATGGGTGAACTGGTTGGTCCCACCAGCTCAAGGGAAGAAGGCTCTTTCGATGAAGATCTCCTCTCGTCGTGTGGAAGAAAAGTGGTGAGACGATTCGGCAGGGCTTCACCGGTGGTGTAGATGCTGAAGATGTCTGTGGCTTCTCTCCCCTTCGGTTCCGTAGTTCCAGTGGCGACGTCTTGCTCTTCCAGTCCTCAGGACCCTGCTTTTATGCAGAGAGAGACCCATTCATACATCCTAGCTGTCACTCACACAGTTGAGTGGTCTTCTTGGCGGGAGACCCTCCAGCCTATCAGGTTAGAGTGCGACCTGAGTTGCTGCGGCAACTCTGTCAGGGGTTCTACTCCCCCTCCCAAACAACAGACCCACCCCAGACTCAGGTGCGCCGAAAGCAGGGCTTCTTGGCAGAAGCCTGCCAAAACAGCGAACAAAGGATCCCCGACCTGGGTTAACAGTTTAGAGTAAGACACGAGAAATAAGTTATATTAAAGTTCTGGCAAATAAAACCTACCGGAGTAAAGTTAATAATAAAATAAACCAGCGGTATGTTAGAGGCTATCAGTAAAAGTGGTAGCCACGAACAATGGGAAAATCCCATAGGAAAATATTTGCGGTTGAATATTTAGGGTAGTAACCACTGCCACCAGCCAGAAACTTTAGAGAGTTGGACTTTAAGGTACCCCCTCTAAAATGAACCTAAGGGAAAAACTATTAATGTCACGACCTGTGACCAAAAACCCCACTGGCATGGTCACATGCCAGGTAGAATTAGGGCTTGGGGTTCATTTGGGGCCCCAGGAGCCTTGCATTGTCACCGGAGACTCTCCTGGAGTCAGTCCTGGCGCCTTTGGTGCCAGGCTCATATTTGGAATGGGACTTGAAGGGACTACTTTTCATATGGAGGCCTGCAGCCAACATGGAGGCACCCACACAGTCTAGTCCCTAAGACCAGACTGTGCTGTGCATTGTTTTAGGGTGTGGTAGCCCGTACTACTTTACCTGGACTACTTTACAGGGTAGGCTATATAAACCACACCCAAGCTAAAGAAAGTGCTTCGCGTTATTCTGCAGCCAGCAGCGTAACGCTCACCGTGTTCAGAGATCAGCACCCAGCGTTCTGGAATCGCGGACCTGCAGAGGAGACAAAAGAACATTATTAGCAGTTCCAGCTTACCTGCAGTCTTCCATCCTTCGATCCCAGCTGCCTCGCGGTCTTCCATCCCGTTGGCAGCATCTTCAGGACATCGCGCTCGCACCGGAACGAAGCACCTGGAGAGGAGAGAAAAAGGGACAACGTTAAACAGGTTACTCACAGCAAGCTCAACAGTAACCAAAATCTCCTCACCTGGCTGGGCATATCTTGGCCGGTTCCGCTCTGGAAAACACTGCATGCCCAGAAAGACCATTGTAACCTTGTAACCTGAAAAGGAATAAAGAATACAGGTTAGCCCAAGAAGACATTAGCGCGCTGCACTTTGCCCTGAACCTACCTTTCTTCATACTCTCTGCGTCCATAAATCCCGGCAGGAGCCGAACCCAAGCAGCGCAACCAGCGAACCTCTGCATACCTAAGGGGGAAACAATCAGGGAAAGACATTAATAGCCCGCAAGAAAGCAAAGGCCCTCAAAGACTACTATAATCGATCTTACCTCTTTAAAGATACTTGAATTGGTTGGCATCAGTGAAGTTAACTCGGTCGCTTCAACCCGCAGAAACTAAGCGTCCCTGCGCAGAAAGCAGGACGGAGAGCACGCCAGACATCATAACAAGGCCCACCTGCCATATAAGACATCATCCCGAATTGAGTACATCTGGGGGAAATCCGGCAACCAGGGCATACAGGCGTCCCTGTGGATATCAGGTGAGCGTAACAGAATGCAAAGCCTCACAACAAAATCCACCTGGGCGCCATGGAGACCTCAGAAATGGACCAACTTGCCCAGTTATTAGGGCAATTACGCGCCGAAGTGCATTCGGCTAGGCAAGAGACTAATGCCCTGCAAAGGGATATTGTCGTCACCACGGATCGCACTGAAGAACTCAGCAGGCAACTACTGCAATCACAGGCCGAGCAAGTTCCACTACCAGAAACTACACCGGCACAGGCAACCATGTCATCTACCGCTCCAGTGCAAATAAATTTACCCGGAACAATACCCTTAGCACCGCCAGAAAGGTTTTCAGGAGATCCAAGAAAATATGCAGCTTTCATGAATCAATGTCGCCTTCATTTCCTCTGCAGACCAGCTGAATTCCCTAACGATCAAGCATGTGTAGCATTTATTTTATCATATCTAAGTGGTAGTGCAGCAGACTGGTCATTGCCGCTTGTGAGCTATGATGATCCGTTATTACGTGACTTTGGGGGCTTCCAAAGGGAAATGGAAAAACTCTTTGCCCGACACACCCATGAACAAGCTGTAGACAATGAACTCTTGTCACTCCGGCAGGGGAATCAGGACTTGCTAACATACATAGCAACCTTCAATAGGTTGGTGGCCGAAACCAGGTGGCCTGAAGACAAGAGAACCAAATTGTTTCACCGAGGCCTTCGAGGGGAATTAAAGGACGTCTTGGCTCAGGTTGTTGATCCACCTAGAGACTGTGGTGAATTCATCAATCTGGTGGTGCAATTAGATCATCGATTACAAGATCGGAAAGCAGATCGGTCCAAATCCGACACACGGGCCATGTATCTACAAACCAAAGATGCTACACAGTGCACATCAGAGAATACCACAGAGCCAATGCAAATTGGAGGCATACGACCACCGTTAACAAAAGCCGAAAGAGACAAGAGAAGGCAATAGCAGTTATGTTTGTACTGCGGACAATCAGGGTACTTCTTAAAAGACTGTCCAATAAAACCTCCCAAGCGAATTGTAGGTGCTACAGAAAAGGATGAGTGTAAGGAGTCGGAAAACTGCCTAGCTCTACAAAAGTAGAGGTCAGTTTGTCGAGTGAGAAGAATAAGCAACCAACCTCACATTTTGCAATACCTGTAATCCTAATCAATCACCAACAACCGTCAAGGAGGCATTCCGCTGAAGCTTACATAGACAGCAGGACAGTTGGGAATTATATTGATCAAGATCTTGCCGCACGGATGGGGCTTCCCTTAAGTTTTAAGCCAAACAGAGTAAAGGTGACAACAGTAGATGGGACTGAAATTGCTTCTGGACCAGTAACCCGAGATGACTTCCGAGTGTATTCAACCTCAGAACAAGTCCATGTTAAGTATGTCTGTGCTGTCCTTGCTAAACTGCACCAACATCGACTATATGCAAAACTTGAAAAATGTTCTTTCCATGTAACCGAAGTTGAATTTCTTGGTTTCGTTCTTACTCCGAAGGGCATTCGAATGGATGCACACAAGGTGGATACCATTCTAAAATGGCCCTGCCCAACCTCAGTAAAAGGGATCCCGAGTATGCTGGGTTTTGCAAATTTCTACCGTCGATTCATCCCAGACTTTTCTCAGATTGTGCATCCAATCATGTTACTTCTATGAAAAAACAATAAAAAATTCATATGGTCAGAAGATGCTGAAAAGGCCTTCCAAAAACTAAAGGAAAAATTAACCTCAGCCCCGATCCTACGACATCCTCGTCCAGATTTACCTTACATCGTGGAAACAGATGCTTCCAGTATGGCGATGGGGCAGTTCTTTCTCAAAAAGACCCTGAAACTGGCCAATTGCACCCTGTGGCCTTCTGGTCACGAAAAGGTACACCTCCTGAACTCAATTATGCCATTAGCGATAAGAAACTGCTGGCTATAAAATCTGCCTTCAAGGCATGGCAGCATTATCTCTTAGGGGCCAGGCATACGGTCACTGTAATTACGGACCATCGGAACTTACAATATTTAAAAACAGCAAAGGCGCAATCCTTGCGCCAATTACGATGGGCCCTTTTATTCACCGAATATGACTATATAATCACTTATCGGCCAGGCGTAAGAAATGGGAAAGCTGACGCACTCTCTCGCATGGGCATCGATGAAAAAGAATATGCAACTCCAGATCCAGTGGCCATTATACCCGAGGACAAGCTTTTAGGCCTCACCACAGCTGTAACACAAACTGAACTTAAAAAAGCGATCCAACAGGAAATGACCCCAAGTGAGTTACTGGAATGGCATACCAAAGGAAAACAATACGTTATCAAAAATAAACAGCCATATTTTGACGAACGCATGTACGTGCCTAAGACCGAGCTACAACAACAAATCATTTCAGAATATCACAAATCTTTGATGGAAGGTCATCCCGGAATCACCAAAACCTTAGCCAAAGTAAAATGCAATTATTGGTGGCCCACTTTGTGTCAAGATGTCATCCAATACGTTCAGTCATGTGGAGTGTGTGCACAAAACAAGTCAATGAAGCAAAGACCAGCTGGCCTCCTGCAACCATTAGAAATACCTCTGGCACCATGGCATACACTGTCTCTTGATTTCATTACTGATTTACCTCCCAGCCAAGGGTTCAATACCATTTTAGTTGTAGTGGAACTATTTTCTAAAATGGCACACTTTATCCCTTTCAAAGGCCTTCCAGATGCTTCCCAGCTAGCAAAGGTGTTTTTTGAAAACATTATCAAACTGCATGGATCCCTTCAGTCCTGGTCTCTGATCAAAGGAGCCAATTTGTATCAAACTTCTGGAAAAAGTACTGCACTATAGCTCACATCGACATACGGCTATGCACCAGCCATCTGCCACAAACGGATGGTCAAACAGAGAGGACCAACCAGACTCTCGAACAATACCTGCGATGCATGCTGCATTAAGTTGAGGGAACCTGGAGAGATCTATTATGGACAGCCGAATATGCTTATAACAATTCTGTACATTCCAGTACTAGGCAAACACCCTTTTTCACCCTCTACGGCAGACATCCACATACTTTCGAACTTGAAAGTCTTCCCAGCCTCGAAATGCCGGCTGTAAAGACGCTTCATGCAAACATCACTCAGGCCTTTAAAAGGGCAACAGAACAATTAATCCAAGCCAAAAGTAAGCAAAAAAGGTTTGCAGACCAACATCGAAAAAAGGCTCCTGACTATCAGATAGGAGACAAAGTTTGGCTAGCAACAAAGTACATACCACTAAAAGGAACCCAAACCTTTTGTCCTCGCTATTTGGGGCCATATCTTGTTCAAGCCATCATCAACCCGGCAGCAGTTAAACTATCATTGCCATCTAACATGCAAATTCATCCAGTGTTCCACGTCTCACAGCTAAAACCACTACAACCCGGTACACAAGTTAAACCACCACCTGAACCCATCATGATCAATGGAGAACCCGAATACGAAGTGAAAGAAATCCTAGACTCCAAATTTACCAGATCCAAACTATACTATCTAGTTGATTGGAAGGGTTATGGCCCTCAAGACAGGTCATGGGAACCTAGTGAGAACATTCATGCACCACGTCTAATTAGAACGTTTCATTGGAACTTTCCAGACAAGCCTGGATCAGGCAGGAGAATCACCTTAGGATTGGCCTTGGGGGGGGGAATGCTGTCATGACCCGTGACCCAGAACCCCACTGGCATGGTCACATGCCAGGTAGGGTTAGGGTTCGGGGTTCATTTGGGGCCCCAGGGGCCTTGCATTGTCACCGGACACTCTCCTGGAGTCAGTCCTGGCGCCTTTGGCACCAGGCTCATATTTGGAATGGGACTTGATGGGACTACTTTTCGTATGGAAGCCTGCAGCCAACATGGAGGCACCCACACAGTCTAGTCCCTAAGAACATTATTAGCAGTTCCAGCTTACCTGCAGTCTCCGATCCCAGCTGCTCGCGGTCTTCCATCCCGTTGGTTGCATCTTCAGGACTTCACGCTCGCACCGGAATGAAGCACCTGGGGAGGAGAGAAAAAGGGACAACGTTTAACAGGTTACTCACGGCAAGCTCAGCAGTAACCAAAATCTTCTCACCTGGCTGGGCATATCTTGGCCGGTTCGGCTTCGGAAAACACTGCACGCCCAGAAAGACCATCGTTACCTGAAAAGGAATAAAGAATACAGGTTAGCCCAAGAAGACATTAGCGCGCCGCACATTGCGCTGAACCTACCTTTCTTCATACGCTCTGTGTCCATAAATCCTGGCAGGAGCCGAACCCAAGCAGCCAGCGCACCTCCGCATACCTAAGGGGGAAACAATCAGGGAAAGACATTAATAGCCCGCAAGAAAGCAAAGGCCCTCAAAGACTACTATAATCGAACTTACCTCTTTAAAGACACTTGAATGGGTTGGCATCAGTGAAGTTAACTCGGTCGCTTCAACCCGCAGAAACTACGCGCCCCTGCACAGAAAGCAGGACAGAGAGCATGCCAGACATCATAACAACGCCCACCTGCCATAGAAGACATCATCCCGAATTGAGTACACCTGGGGGAAATCCGGCAACCAGGGCATACAGGCGTCCCTGTGGATATCAGGTGAGCGTAACAATTAACCCTTTCCTGTACCTCCATAGTAAGATGGGTTGTACTGGTTAAGTTCATAAGATTTGACTAGTAAAGTCAATGGGGACTTTACATGCCCTGGGAGACAGTAGTCAGTCAGTATGTTTGGGGGTCGCTACGACACCCCTGTGTCACTGCACTGAGGGTGCTGTGTAACACATGTGAATAAAGATGGTTCCTATGGGTGAGAGAAAATCCCATAGGCATTAAACACAAAAATAGCCTAGAATACACATAGCAAAAATGCCTAAGAGTGGGAAAATGCATCTCACTCTTAGCAGGTGACAAGAAACAAACCCTACAAATCCAGAAAAGCTGCTGGGGGACTCAATAGGTAAGGGAAATTAGCCATAGAATGAGAATTCTCCCTAACATCACTTTCCCCAGGAGGGCAGTAATCCCCCAAATGCCGGACCAAATTTCTTTCCCTGGTACCCACCAAACTTCAACCCCCAAAACAACCCTTCTTTCTTTCCCCACTTTCCTGAGCCCAGACAGCCCAATCTGGGAGAAGGGAGGCCAAGGGTGGAGGGGTACCCAAACTATCCTAACCAGGGGTATTATGCGAAAAAGGATAGTTACCCTTCCCGGGATCAACCCAGGGTAGATCTGTGGACCCAGTACCAGCCAGAGCGGGTGTCCCAACTAGATCCCAACTAGAACGCCAGGTCCAGAACAAGGCACAGGATCTGGGTTGCATGCTGAGGGCTCAACTGAACCCTAAGATGAGCATGGCAGCTCAGAATTCCTCAAATCCAGGGTCTGGTGCTCCAGAACAATGACAGGGGAAGAACCCCAACAACCCATCGGTTCCCAGGGATGAGGCACAAGGGGAAGGGGGAGAAAAGCCTTAGAGGAAGCTTCCTTCCCCACTTGTGGAAAGCCCCTGGAAACCCAGGAACCGGGACCAAAATCTCCTGCCCCCGAAAGTCTGCAACCCAAGGAGCAGAGGGTGGGTAGGAGAAATAAAGAGCATAAAAAGACCCATTTTGTGGAGTAGGTGCACATCTTCCAGTTTGAAGGAGAGGGGTCCTCAGAGGATCCTGGGAAAAATAATTTCTCCTTCAGGGATAGGGGAACTCCTCTCAAAGTATCCAAATCCAGACCGGGTAGATATGGGGACCGAGTTAAAACCGCCCATCATCAGTACCCAGAATGACCAGCACGGAAATCCCCTGGTTCAAACCCATCCTGGTGACTGCCTCCAAAAGGGGGGCGGGGGGCAGCCCAGAATCAGAACTAGGGGAACCCAAAACTTCCCCCATATCTAGCTGTCACCTTTTTCTTACAGGTTCCCAAGATCCCAAACAGAATCCTGCCCAAATCACCTCTCTGTCAGTATCTAAAACCAGGAAATTTACCCACCAGTTGGCCAAAAATATGCATTATCTTTGCCACCTGAGGAAAAGGAGGGAAGATTTTATGCCCCGGTCCAAATACAGGGGCAATGTACAATTTTGGCACTGGATCCCAAGCTACCCTTCTGTCAAAAAGGGCCTTTGATCAGCTCGATTCGGGAAGGGGGGAGAAGTACCAAATTCCTCTCACCCCTCTTCCTGGACAACTTCAGAACTTCGACGGGAAGGAAATTCCTGTCAAGGAAACTGCAGATTTAGACATTAAAATTGGGCGACACAAGGAGAAGCACCCGTCATAGTTGTGACTCCAGAGGGCACACTATGTTTACTAGGGAATGACATCCTGCGTAGATTGTCTCCCCTCATAGATTGTGTAAACAAGGTCCTCTGGACCCAGACTAACCAACCAATAAAATTGAAACATAGTGTCAACCATGTTAGTTTAAATGACAAATGCCACATGGTTGAACAAAAACCTGACCAAATTGAGTTCTACTTCTAGAATAATCAAATCCCAGACGTGACAGTAATTACAGTGGGACAACAAACTGGTGATGGGGAGTCCACTCTATTTCTGAAAATCAACCTTCCTTCCAGTCTAAGGTGGCATTCCACACTGGAAGGAAACACTCTGAAATTCTAAACAAATTCACAATCAGAAACTCCCACTCCTATAGGCCAAAAAGGTGAGAAATCAGCTCAAAGCTTGCCTGATATTCAGATTATTGGAGAACAGTTGTTCATCCCTATTCAGGTAAAGGAGGGGAAGGACTCTGTTCTCGCCCAAGTGTGTGTGAACAACGGTAAGAGCCTCATCAGAGAGGCCACGTTCCGCAAACTCCCAAAAGATCCAGCCATTCCCCCATTTAAACTTTTAGATAATGGCAAATGGACCTGGAAACACCCAATTCCAAACATCCAATACACAACAGGTGTATGCTCCAAATTTCGATAGGCAACAAGAGCATAGTCCATAATTGTTCAGTCGTGCGAGATGTCCCTGCTGCATTTTACTTAGGCAGTGATATTCTCAATCGCTTTGCCATTAGTTTGGACCTAATAAACTTCAAAGCTTGGTCCTGATTAGCGGGTAATCCCATGGACTTTGAAGACCCAGAGAAAGCATTTCGGTCAGCTCAACTGCTGCCATATGCAGTTGAAATTCAGATTGGATTGGAACTCACTTTCCCAGAACTGACCCGACAATTCTCACTGAAAGTAAAAATTTAAAGAGGACAGGAACTGAAAAATCCTGATGCCTATATCCATCTCAATGATCATTTCCAACAGCAAGGGTTGGGGCTAAACCCAACATCACTAATTAACATAGAACACAACACCATTCCAATAGACCCCCTCCTCAACTGCACCCCCCTATGCGCCAGTCGTCCTCCGTGCTGTCTTCCAGCCCATGTATCACCTGGTCCACTGTGGAGCTGCCCGTGAGCCCACGGCCAAGCTGGTGTAGAACACATCCCTGCCACAGTCGGGAGTCAGAGGTCCAGCAGGGGTGGTCACACCTCCAACTGGACCCCAGTAATTGGAGGATGTGCAGGCATCATCGAGCAGGGCACAAGCACGACGGCGCCGGGGGATACCATCATCCCAGAGGCCGTCGTGGTAGCAGAGGAATTTGCAATTGAGGCAGCAGCAGGCTCTGCGTGGGAGGCATCATCACTCGGGGCCAACAACATCCCGGATGCTGGCATCGGCCGACGGGCATGAGGACCCAAGTCTGGAAGTGTCTTCGGTGTGGCAGCGGTTGGACCAGCAAATCGATGCAGAGCGGCGGCGGGAGGAGAGGGTACGGCTCACGATGGTTAGGGTGGAGAACTCCATGCACCGGGCATTGAGGCGGGCTGAGAGCCTTGTGGCAACTCGCAGGCACTTGGAAGAGTCCATGGCAACATCACTGTGAGTCCTTGAGGCCAGGGAACAGGCCTGCCTCTGGGACATCGACGTGGAGTTCGATGATGCCCTGGTCCGGAACATCAAGAAGTGAGGCGTCCGACTAGCCCGCCGCCTTTGCAAATAGTTATTTAGGCATAGGTTTCCTTTCTTTTTATTTATGATTTGGAGTCCATAGACTTTGCTCATGCTTTTTGTATATAGTTCTGTTTTTGATAGGGTTTTAGATAGGTTTCCTTTATTTATGGGATCATGGACCCTTGTGACTTACTTTGTGAATAGTTCGGAACATGTACATACTTTCTTTTTATTTTTATCCTATGGAGTAATGGTTTTTTATGGTTTTCAATTTTGGATTTATTTTAATGGACTTTGGCGATCGACGACTTTACAGTTTTAATTTCTTGGATTTTTCTTTTTCCTTGGATTCTCTTTTCTTTTTGGTATTACTTTGATAATTTGTTCATTTGCATGTGTGGTTTTGAATTTGTCATTTTGTTTTCTTTTTAATACTTTTCACAAATCTTCCTTATTGGTGTGGTCTACTATCATTAGTTTCGTGCATGTCTCACTGTCCATTGGCTCTGTCATGTGTCACCACTGTGTGGCTCTGTTGGACATGTCTTTGGGTGCATGTGTGTGCTTTATTGAAGGTAAAGGTGTAATGCTTTTACTGGGGAGTGGGTACAATATGTGGTTGTGTGTTTGGTCTGGGGTGCTGCGGTGTGGGGTGGGATTTGGGTTGGCATTTCTGACATGGGACTGTATTCTGACAGCACGTTGGGTTGGGGGACATGAGTCGGGGCCTGCTGACATGTTACCGCCAATGGGGGTCTGGTGGGGGTAGTCGGGTCCTGCTGGCAGGTTGCCATCAATGGGGGTGCAGTGGGGGGACATGTGTCGGGGCCTGCTGGCAGGTTGCCATCAATGAGGGTGTGGTGGGGGAGTCGGGGCCTGCTGGAAGGTTGCCGTCAATGGGGGTGTGGTGGGGGGACATGAGTTGGGGCCTGCTGGCAGGTTCCCGTCAATCAGTGTTTGGTGGGGGGCGTCGGGGCCTGCTGACAGGTTGCCGTCAATGGGGGTGTGATGGGGGGACATGAATCAGGGCCTGCTGGCAGGTTGCCATCAATGGGGGTGTGGTGGGGGGTCAGGGCCTACTGGCAGGTTGCCGTCAATGGGTGTGTGTTGGGGGAAGTCAGGGCCTGCTGGCAGGTTGTCGTCAATGGGGGTGGGGTGGGGGGACATGAGTCGGGACCTGCTGGCAGGTTGCCATCAATGGGGGTGTGGTGGGGGAAGTCAGGGCCTGCTGGCAGGTTGCCGTCAGTTGGGGTGATGTGGGGGGACATGAGTCAGTGCCTACTGGCATGTTGCCGTCAATGGGGGTGGGGTGGGGGGACATGAGTCGGGGCCTGCTGGCAGGTGCCAGTCACTGGTGGGGGGGACATGAGTCGGGGCCTGCTGGCAGGTTGCCATCAATGGGGCTGGGGTGGTGGGACATGAGTCGCCTCCTGCTGTTAGGTTGCCATCAATGAGGGTGGGGTGGAGGGACATAAGTGGGGGCCTGCTGGCAGGTGCCCATCAATGGTGGGGGGCATGCGTTGGGGCTCACAAGTGCATGGTGCCATGTGGGCTGCCTGTGAGGCATGGTCAGGGGTATGGGGGGGGCTCCCCTGGTGTGGGCTGCCTGTGAGGCATGCCCAGGGGTGATGGACTGGCTGCGGGGCATGGCCAGGGGTGTAGGGAGGTCTCCTGTGTGAGGGCTGCCTACGGGTCATAGACAGAGGTGATGAGCTGGCTGCAGGGCATGGTCAGGGGTGTAGGGTAATTCGCTGTAGTGTGGGCTGCCTGCGGGGCATGGTCAGGGGTGTAGGGTGGTTTCCTGTGGTCTGGGCTGCCTGCAGGGCACTACTTCTCTGCTGAATTCTATGAATGACCCCTTAGTGTTTATAAACCCATGTTTGCGAAAGTAAGACAAGAGTCTTTTGCTGACATTTGCATTCTGTAGAATTAAACCTTGCTATCTTTGAAAAGCTTTCTCTTGAACTATTTCCCTAGCAGGTTGTATTTACTCTTGAGTGTTCGAATAGAGGGATGTGGCCTTTATTATTAGAAGGAGGCAAAATTCAGAAAAGTGTAAAATCTGGGAAATGGCAAGGTTACAGTTTACTGAAGTGTACTTCATGAGAAGAGGACACAATCAATCAATCTTTCTTGCATATTTTATCAAAGTGCTGGTGCCGTTAAGTGACTGAAACATGCCTCCCAAAAAACGAATATCACTTGCGAAAGTTCTATCTGGTGCAAAGTGAAAATCAACATCAAGTCAAGACCTTCTGGAACACAACAACAAACAGCAGCACAACTTGGCGACCAGAGGAGAAGAGCAACTTTCTCCAGTGCAAATGAGATGCCAGACCAAACTGAAGCAAGACTTGCTGACATGAGCACAAGAGAGAGCAACATCCTCCAAGGCACATGAGACACAAGAGCAAACTGAAGCAAGACTTGCTGACAAGAGGACAAGAGCAACATCTTGCAGGGCACATGAGATGTCAGAGCAATCAAAGCAAGAGTTGCTAACATGAGGACAAGAGCCACTTCCTCCAGGGCAAATGGGACACCAGAACAAACTGAAGCACACCTTGCTAACATGAGGACAAGAGCCACAACCATCAGGGCAAATGATATGCAGAGGAGTTTAAAAAGAGCATAATGTTCTCCCGATGTAAATAACAATTACCATTTGTATCCAAATGTTGTGATTGGAAGCATGAAAACCATTTGCACTCATTGTAGAGCATACAAATGGAAGTAAGTGCCACCAGGAATGTCTTGCTCAAATGGCAAACTCAAACCAACTCCTCTCTGCCCTCCTCCTGATCCTTCAGGAAGATTTATGTTACGGATCACACCTATATCAAAAAATGTCCTGCAAAACATCAGGAAGTACAATTCATGCTTTCAAATGACATCTTTTGGCACAACCCAAATTTGCGGCAAGAGCAGCGGCTTGGTCCCGAAAGCGTGCTTTTGTAAATTTGGTGAAAATCCATCCAGTAGTTTTTTTTTTTAAATGACCAAAAAGTAGGTCACAAAAAATGTGTGATATCTATGTCCGCTCCGCGGACACACTTACCTGTTCACTCCGCGGGCAGGACACAGATTGGCTAATCGGCTTGCGTCATGTCCGTGGACATGCAACGTGTCCCCTGATTGGATGGTGTAGAGCGTGAAGTGCGTCCGATTTTTGGAAATGCCTGCCATCTTGGATCCATGTTTGGTGTCCGCAGACATCACGGTATAAACATATTAAAAAACACAACATTGCACTTATCAAATATTCTCTGGGGAGGTGATGAGTGATGAGGATGGGATGGAATATGGCTGCAAGAAGCAAAAAACAGGGGTTTTCTGTCACAAAAGTGCAAACAGTTAGGATGGTCATGAACAGTCCTGTGCAGGACCAGAAGAAGTGGTTGATTGACTTATAATCTATGTTTCCAAGTCCACCATTTATGTTTCCAAGTCCACCATTTATGTCTCTGCCTCGCCATCTGTGATGTCACTGAAATAATGCAATCAACTTGAAAATTAGTGAAGGTTGCAGGCTAATAGCACTGTGCAGAGAAGTGATACAGTACCCACTGCTAAGGGGTAAGGAAACTTTGCAATGACAAAAAGCGCCCTACTCCAACTTTGAAGTAGAGGGTACACAAAAAAGAGTCAAAGTGTTTTCAGCAATAGCCCCATGTGGGATTGTTGCTTCTGCAGTCTGCAACGCCAACCTTACCTTGTGGTATTACAGAGTATACTACATTCTGAATGCCTATTCTTCGATATATTGGTTGCCCAATATTTATTAATATTAAATTGAAGTAATTTCAGGTTATTTTACACTCTTAATTAACACGCTTGATGTTCATAAATTGGTGTGCTTGTGCTACACCCAGAGTGTGGCAAAGAAAGGGCTATTCATGGCAGTGTTAAAATGTAATTAAAGTAATAATAGAGTCAGACTGGCGCCCTCTACAGTTGGCACCTCAGGCAGCCACCTGCACTGCCTGATGCAAAGACCGCCCTGCACGTGCATGAGATTTACAGTTCTCATGGATGAGGTGTGGCAAGTTGTTGCAAAGTAAGAATGTATTTTGATTCTGAGTGAAGGTCACATGCTTTGAATTGTATTTTGCAAGCTCAGGAAGCCCAAGCATCGGACACACGGTATCAGGTCCAATTGTTTTTTTACCTTGAATGAAAGGGACCATTCCGAAAGGAATTGAATGATGGAGGGTTGTTATAATGTAAGATTTGATAAGGTTTTGTATTCAAAAAGTGGACTAAGGAAAATGTAAATTCAGTTTATGAAAAATTGTTGGTGCGAACGGAGCCTGCCTTACGGTCTGAGTTACGCCAAGAGAATGGAAATGGTGAATGTAAAGTAAGTTTAATTTTGGATGATTTTATACTCGAATGATCATCAACGTATCATTATCTGAGCATTATTTGTGGGTTACATTGTACTTGTTTGTTCTGTGTGGTATATTATAATGAAACGCAAGTATAATCTTTGTGGGTAATGTTCTTTTTATCGTCCAGATGGGCAGGCCAGCATTGATATGCATGTAGAGCACTACTCAGTTGTCCCAGGTTCAACGCTAATTTTTCATTAAAATGCCATGTATGAGCACATAGAATTATAGTGTCAGCTTTCGTATCCCATTTCGAGTTGATCATACTTCATAGCAATGTTCTCGGAAGCAAATTGTAATAAAGATCGGCTAGTGAGACATATTTCTATTATGTTTCCGAAACAGGCGCATGTTGCCGTTTTGCAATTGTCATAGATTCCAGATGCCAACTGGCTGATTTTTTATCGGCAGTTCCAGCTACTTGTGAACAACTGGATGTGTTTGACAGTTTTTTGGGACGATCGGCAAGGGCAGATATGCCCTTACGCTGTAATAGCGATTAGGAGCAACATAACATCCTTTACGGTGGTCTAGCCTCAAGTTGATGCACAAGCCCTGGAATTCACTGCGCAACCCAAGCGCTTCTTTTATCCAAAACGAACACCTTGTGTACACAAAAAGAACAATGCTTGACTCACGATAAACCTTTTGGTTCGCGAGCGAAGAAAGACATTTCAAATTTGATTGAATATGGCAATAGTCGGATGTTGTCGGAGCGTTTATTGTGAAATAAAAGTACTTTACAAATTGTACAGTCTTGTTGTTTATTTTTAAAGTACAGTTTAGTATTCCGAAGTGTGCCGTGCTGTGTTGTGAGAAGTTGTGTGTTGATTTTCGGGTTCTGCATCACGTCACGTCACATCACGTAGGTGATGACTGGGCGTGTTTGGGTACACTGCTCAGGAACGTCACTGAGAAAGGCAGACAATATCACTAGGTTTGGTGATGTGAGGCTCAGGGGCGATTGGAAACAGAAAACATTAACGAATTGCAACTCCAAATTTGTTGTTTACGTGATATGGTGCCCCTGTAAAAAAATCTATATAGGGAAGACTGAAAGAAAAAGAAAAACCAGGATAACGGAGCATAAGAGTTGCATAAGGAACAGAATTCACTACGCACCAATGGTAGGACACCTCATAGAAATGATCCATAAGGCAGAAGAATTAAAGTGGCCCGTGGTGTATCAGATAAAGGAGAGTAATGATACGGAAATCGATAGGAGGAAATTACTAATAAAATAAAAGGAACTCATTTTTCTTACTAAATGTTGCGAGACGGGTCTCAATAAACGAGTGGAGTGATACCTCATGGACCAATGGGAATGGATGCTACATGGTGCTTTACATAGAGATGCACACTAAATGGAAGTTATAATGTATATAACACAGAAATGTACACATATGTAGAAAGTATCTGTCCTAAAAGCAACCGATGAGAAAATACAAATGCAATGGGAATGGATGCCGGATGTCGCTTTATACAGATAGGTGCACTAAATGGAAGTAGCAATCTATACAACATAGAAACGTGCACAAATGTGGAAAGTATCTGTCCAAAAACAAACGATGATAAAATGCTAATAGAACTAATTCACTTTCCTCCCCTGGCAGATACAATATGAGAATATGGGGAGAGGACATGGACAAACATATGCTGAATTTGAACATTGCAGGATTAAGAAATAAGAGCCTTACGAGCGATGCAGGATCGGTGGTAACAGAGATACACAATACGGATTAACGAAAAGGCAGTAAAAAAGGACCTTCTTTTCCGAGACGTTGAAGCGAAGGCATCCGATTGGATGAAGGGGAGCACGCCTACGAACAGGAACGTACAAAAGAATACGGAAATGGCCACAATTCGGAAAGAGGAACCAGCTGGATGCGGACGGGCCCCTTCGATTGAGAAAGAAGAGATGGCATAGTTCGGCAGGGACGAGGGAACGCCGGCAGTGATGCGCGAGATAGGGGGACCCAGCCATGAAGATGAAAGGTAAGAAAAATAGCGGGAGTAATGAACGGTAGACTAGAGTAGGGTCACAATATAGCGCAAGTTACTCTAATTTAAAACAAATAAACACTTTACTTTGGTAGGTGCCCATGCTTATAAAATCTTATGGAACTGAAGGAAAGCCACGTGGGAATTCGGGATGAGGGAGATTACAATCAGTGAGTATGGCTCAAATATCTAATAGCCCTAAAATTAAATTTAGCCCCAAACAGAATATGGGATATAAGACGTGAAACAGTCTATATTTCTCACCCTGACTCTATTAGAGTACAAGGAGGTATCTATCTCGTATAAAAACCCCGGAGGAGTCGGAAGGAACTATAAACTACTGACGTAGCTGAGTGTTCTCAGAAAAATGGGAACACCGAACTAAGGTACATCACCCAGAGCAATGAACAACATAAAAAAGACAAAGTATTAGTCCATTCGGGAGCACTTGTAAGCCATATCCCTGTACTTATATGTTTTGAAATAGGTGACCACAGAAAAGATAACATACCAGAATTGGGAATAAAAGAATATTCAGAGATAGACATCTGAACAAATGGAAATAAACAACCAGGATACTAAAATAAGAAGGTAAATAATGTACTTCTATTTTGGTATGATTCTCGAGAAAACTGTACAACTCTGATAAATAGCCCATTGAAGAACAGGGGAACTTGTAGTTGTTGTTGGAGAAAGGGTAGGCTACCAGATTAATGGTACACCACCTTCTGAAATGATGCTGTGCTGTGATGTTGTCCTCCATCGAGTCGTGCATGTCAGTGCCAAATGAATGAAGGAAGTTAATCCTACTCATGGTAAATTAATACCCTAAATGTAGTAATAAACACTACAGAGAAGTTGGACTAATAATTAATTCCATTCTTCATATACTTGCTTCTCGCAGATACCGTTTTCTGGAATTCTGGCCCAGAAATGAAATAGATGTCAGTGGAATACATGAGTCCCGTACAAGAAGTCTAAAGAACATAAGAAGAGCAAATGGTCACTACATAACAGAATGTTGCTATATGAAAATTAACCCCTGAAGAATTTCCTTAAATTATGTAAATCGATATAGGAAAGAAACGTGTTGGGTAGTGTGGATTGTAGAATGAGAGGATGTATGGAGGATGACATGAGTATGAATGAATAGAGCATCCAATGTGGGGATATTCGAGCACCCAGTGAAGAAATGAGAGGACACAATAAACAAACTAAGAACTGAAAAATGTGTCCTCATTTGATGAACTATTTGTAAGCAAGAATAGGTATTAGGTAACAGAATGTTATGTAGGTCTCTTTTTCGTGGTCAACGAGGCCAAAAATAGAGAAAAATGTGCAATATTTGATCTTAGATAAAAGTGTAATAATTTGTATTAGAGGAAATTGTGAATGTATTTTTAGTGATGTTTTTATTGAGAATAAATAAATGGAATCAGTATGTTGTGATATATTGAACTAAACAGCATGCATAAATGAGACAGAAAAAGGTACTGGCTAAGCAAGGGACCCTTTAAGCATTAGTGTGGTTTACTCTAGATTCTTTATGTGTTGAGGGTTGTCTTAAAGAGGTCCAGAAAAATATTCCCTCTAGTCTCTCAAAGTGTTATATTAGGCTCATGGGCGGGGCATATGATTTAGTGCCGTCAGGGCAATTCTCATTAGTCCAGTGGTCATCAAATTTTTCAGCCGGGGCCCCTCTGAGCAAAATTTGAGCAGGTCGGGACCCTCCAAAAATGCCAAATGGACAGTATATATTGCGCTACGTCACCTTCTCCCATCACAGCCGCTGGGATCCCTCATCCCACTCCTACCCAGTCCCTGGTCTCTCCGCACCCCATCACACACCATGGGCTCTCCCCACCCTGCTCCCACCACTATCCCATGGTTCCAGCCCATTGTGTTTCCACCATAGTACGTGGGATCCCCCCATCCCGTTTCCAACACAGTCTGTGGGCCAGTGGTGGGTGGTGATTTTTTTTTAATTGGAGGGGCATAACTATTTCCCCCAAAAATGCCATAGTGACCGAGCATAGCGAGGGAGCCAGAACCAATAAAGGGGCGTTCGGGGGGGTTCCCCCTGGGAATGTTTTTTAAATAATGGGTTAAAATGTTGCATTGTAGAGCATACTTTTAACAAAAAAATGGGTAAATAACCAAACAGTTTGCAATTGGTGCTAGAGGTCCAGGGGGCAGACATGACATTTTTACTGGACATCTATAATAGATGTCCAGTAAAAAGATACCATCCCTGTCCCCTGGGTCCACTGGCCCTAACACAATCAACATGATTACGTGTGTATGCAAGGCGCTGCACATTTGTACAGCAATCACAAGCATCCAGCACCATACATTCACTCATAACATAAGCATACACGCATCCATACACATGTTTAAATAAAAACAATGAACATAAACGTACCTTCTGCATTGGCCTGCGTGTGGGTGCTGAAACGCCCTGCTCCAGGCTGCTCTGTCTGTATGTGCAAGGAGGCGCAGGAGCTCCTCCTCGGACATACAGACATGTAGTGCCCCAGCCAGCATTTTCAATGAGCTATGCAATGCTGGCGAAGCAAAATGCCCCCGTACTTGTATGGCTCAGTGAGCATGTGCGGCTGGGGAACTAAACTGAACAGTCAAAGGGAAACAGTTTTCCCTTTAACAGTTCAGCCAGCCCACGAGCACTCCATCAGCTGGAAAAAGCAGGTGAGGGAGTGCTCATTGTTTCACTGGGCTGGCTCGTTAGCTCCTCCAGAATGGAGGAGCCGCCAGGCTCGGACAAGGCTATAGGGCAATGCCTGTACCAAAAATGTAAAATTCCAGTGTGGGCCAGTCAAAATGGGCCATAATTTTGGCCAATGTGGACCAGTTTGATGAGTTACTTAACTATGCAGTTAGTAATTTTGACCATTGTTGCTGAATATATCACGATTTACTTACATTTTAACACAAAGCACCCCCTTGGGTACTATTGAAACAGTGGGCCTCATTACAACCCTGGCCGTAGCTGTGCCGGTAAAACTGGCACGGCTGCCGCCGGAGTTGCATCCTGGTCCGGCACCCGCGAATGGGCAATTACCGGGTAATGCCGAGTTAGGCGGACCTGATAATTGCCCTTTCGCGGGTGCCGGTACCGGTAGATCCCCATTCTGGGGAGCTCGGATACACCAGCACCGTTAATAACGAGCTGTGCTCGAGGGTGCCACACGCCTGCCAGGTCAGACACCCGCGAGCACTACTTTTACTATGGCGGAATGGTAGCAACGGTGCCGGTAGCTTTTTGTACAATTTTCTTTATGTACGAACATTTCAGGACACTGCGAGTGTTCTTAGAACACTTTCAGCTTGACAATGAACAATACAGACAACATCTTCAGGACACCCCCTGCGAACATTCCAGGACCCCACGAGTCTTCTTAGAACACTTTCACCGAATCCATTCTGTTTATTTACGAACATTTCAGAACAGCCGTGTTGTCTGCAGAAAAATAGAACACAACAAAAGTGTCTAGCACATAAAAAAAACAGAACAATGAACCTGTCTCAGACTCCCCCACCCTCCCCAAACACTCTTACACACCAACACACACCACTAAATACAATTTTTAATCCAAGTTTCACCGCGTTTACCGCGGTCGTCCGCGAATGCAAGATGGCAGGCGCCACAGAAAATCTGACGCGCGTCACGCACCACGCCGTCCAATCAGCAAACACGTCGCATGTCCGCGGACATCGCGCAAGCCGTTCGGCCACTGTCGGCGGAGCGAACCGGGAAGTCCGTCCGCGAAGCCAACGGAGATATCACTAATTTTTTTGCCTTACATTTTGGTCATTTGAAAAAAAACTACTGGACGGATTTACACCAAATTTGCAAAAGCACACTTTCGGGACCAAGCCCCTGCTCCTGCCGCACATTTGGTGTAAATCCGTCCAGCGGTGTGGGCTGTAGGCATGCGCAAAGTTTTTTTCCCATTATGTCTATGGGAAAAAACAAAAGTTTTGGGACCCCCCCTATAACTTTGCCCCCCATGGACCAAACCTCTCCAAACTTTGCAAAACAATTCAGAGTGGGCCATATACCAAAGTTTGGTGAGGATTCCTCCAGAGGGAGCAAAGTTATAAGCCGCCCAAAAAATGTTCTTCCTATGGAAACACCAACTTAACCATAACTACATGAACGCTAGCGCGTCCATGTAATATATATTAAACGGCCATGATCTGCGTAATTCCATTGCAGCTTCCGTAGAAAGTTTATAATATTATAATTTGTTTTGGTGTTCTACCTGAGGGAGTAGTAATCGGTGTAAAGTGACACTGCATATGTTGTAGGCAGCTAAACCTGTAGGGGCAGTTACAACAGCTGACAGTTTGTTGTTTGTCAATTGTTGAAGGAACTTGCTGATGATTTTGATTAAGAATGTTTTTCCTGAACCAGCTTGACCACTGACGTATAGTAGTATAGGTTTGTAATTTTGGCAGGTACACTTTTTATTTTCATGTTGTACACCATGTGCAATTTCTTTTGTTACTTCTTGAAAAATGCTATGCTGCTCATTGTTCAGTTTTGATTTCAATACAGTTAAGTCTTCTGTATCTTCTTCATAGTAACAAATGGTGTTTTCTACTTCTGTCTGTCCTAGCGATTTCTGCCTCATTTGCTATTAGTGGCTGTCCCAGTGGTTCTCGGCTTCCTGTTACAGAAGGTTGACTACTGTCAGGAGTGTCCTTATCTAGGTGAGCCTGGAGTTCTTCATCATGTTGCTGTTCATTGTGCAACATTGTGTTGTACTGTCTAAAGTTTACATTTGTTATAGTGCTTTCATTTGCTTTCAAAATGTCTTCATAGGAGTCAGAGATATCTAGTAACTCTTTTTCTTTTCTCCATAGTTTAAAAAGTTGTAGCAGGGACATATAATATGGTTCTTTATGTTGAGGAGTTTTTAATGACAATTTGATATGATTAATTAAGCTTTGTTTGGTAAGTTTCACTAAGCTGCCTTCACAATTTGTCACTCTGTATCTACTTTTGTTTTCATCTGGTTTTATATTATTTTTGAATGTGAAGTTTTGGGCTATGTGGTATAGACACATGGTTTCCAAACTGGTACTCCTGTTTGGGTAGTATGTGTCTAGTAAATTGTTTTTCAAAATGTCTTGGTTGTTGGGATCATTTTTGACTATTGTTTCTATGTCCTCATATGATTTCAGAACTCTTTTTCTAGATTTAGCAGGACCAAGACTTAGCCATACTATATTTTCAGATTTTCCATACAAAGCAGTACCAGTTAAACAGTCTGCGGCTTCATAGCAGCCACATTCTCTATGAGAGAGCATTTTGATGCCTAAGCTGTACAATTTCTGAGACAGTGTTTTGACCGATGATAGGTCATCCAGGAGGTCTTGATGCTCTGTTTTATCTGCTTTGGTTAAGTAGTCTGTAACATATTGTGCAACTGCAGTGGACTTTTCTGCAATGTACTGCGCATCTAAGTTTGCATTCCATAAGAGGGCAATGATTGCATTGTAATCATTTATATACTTTGATTCTTCTGTTCTTTTTATGTAATATGTGTTCTTAGGTGATTTACCTTTAACACTATGTCTAACTGAAGACATGAAGTTGTTTACTTGACCCGTTGCTGTAACTGGTCTAGGGAAACTAAAGCAGCATTTGGTATAGCATTTTCATTTGTTTTTGTGTTTGCGACAACAATATTTCCCACATTTGTTTCTTTGAAATTGTAAAATTTGTGCATGAAGATCACTGTTTGTTGTTTGTGAAGGAATTTCATGAGTGACATATTGTTCGATAAACTGTAAAACAGTGGCATCACTGTCTTGACCAAATTTAGGAGCATCTTTAATCTATAAAAGCATGTGGATATGTGGTGCTCCTTTGGCTTGGTATTCTTTTCTCCAAAAGAAGTGTTGCACTTCTCCGAGAGGAGGAACAGTTTTATTACAAACAAAGTGTAGCAAGCAATGAAGCGATGATGGAAATATCTTGAAACATTAACAGGATCTAGAGAGCAGAGATGTCCAGATGTTAGTATGTCTATGTTTGTTTTGTTTTTGTTTGATATGCTTAGGAAATCATGTAAATCTTCCCATGCATATTCTGCACAACTTAATGGTACAAACCTAGTGGGTGGGCCATGGTTTCTTATCATACAACGTACATCTCTGTGACATTGTAATCAGTATTCTTTTGTACTACGCATGTTTGCTAACAGATTTGTAATGCTTGATTGTAGAACCTCATATTTTTCTTGCACTTTTTGTAGTAATTGCGTAGCTGACATATTTTGAAAATGGGTACCTGATTTCAATGTGTGTACAACTCCATAGCATAGAGTTGCTAGTTCACTTGCAAAGAGTAGGTTGATTATGTATTACACATTTTGTCTAAATCTGTGATCTTCAAAATACATTCGTAATGAGCGGTATTCTGATGCTGTTATCTGAGTGGGTCTATCATCGTACCTTCCTCCTTTCCCAGTAGGAAAGAGTAGAGGAAAAGCATGTGCTTCTATACTTTTGTCCCATATGCTGATTGGTGATCCTTTGGTTTGTCACATTTGTTATGTTTCTAGTGCATCATCTATGGTGTCTTTAGAGTGTAATGGATGAATTGCATAATGGTCTAAAATATTGGATACTGTTGCAGGATCTAGAAGTTCAAATTGACCAGTTTCCGGTGACTCTTGAATTATTTCAGTGGTTTCCCTCAGGTTTTCTTCAATATTAATTTCTTTGTAGTATTCATTATTGTCTTTTAGATATTGCAAGGCTTGTCTAACTTTATGTAAGTGTACGAGTTGTTGCCAATTATTTTTGTCTTTTGTAGGTACACCATTTACTAAGAAAACCAAAGATTGATCTATTGGATGTTGCATTCCCAGAGAGTGTACATTTTCTTTCAGATCGAATGGTAAATAAACTACTTTCCCACAAATGCCTTTCACTAATTCAGAGGGAGGTCATTTTGCTGTTTTTGGTTGAAGGCATATTATTGCTTGAAATGGATGCACTGTTTGAATTATGATGCTCTCATATAAATTGAGTTGTTGCAAGGGTTTTGGTAGTAGGAATAATTCCAAGTTATTTGTGAGAGCATGTGAAGGAGTTTGGTTGTTATCAAGTTTTGCAGTGCAGTAACTGCAAAGTATTAAGGGGTCATTTATTTCATATTTGTTTTCTGCTATAAGGTAGAGAGCTAATAAAAACCATTTGGAATCTTCATTGTCTTCTATTTTGTATGTTATGTCTACAATTTTTGTGCTAGTTTTATAAAAAGTTCTGCGGCAACACACAAACATGGTTTGGTACTTCAGCGGATGTACTTTTAAATTTTAGTAATTCTTTTTGTATGTGTGTAGTAGAAGGTTGCCATTTGTAAAATTGTTCCTAGTCTGTTGTAAAGCAATTGCATTTTGTAAGTGGCTTTCACTTCCAAAATATTTTCTCTGGATATGCTCTATTTCTTCAGTAAGGCCTTTGGCTGTACCATGTAGAATATTGTTTGGATATGCTCTATTTCTTTGAGTAGGTCTTTGGCTGTACCATGTAGATTGTTATTTAAATTGCTTAATGCTAACGCTGGACATTTAGCATGGTACAGTTTATGGACTAGATTTCTAATAGTTGAATGATGTGTTGATATCATTTTGATATGATGGAAGGTGCTTTTGCAAATACGTCTTGAAATGCAGGCAAATAAATGTCCTTGTAGTCCTGTGTATTTGCGCACTTACAGGTATTAATATTTTGCAGTAGTTTCATTTTGAATTTGTCTTTGCCTTTCACATGCTGATTGAGGAACTGGTTTAAAGATTTGAAAGATTTTTTGTCAATGTTACACATTGACGTGCACGGCCATTTGTACACTGGACGTTTTGGTTCAGTCGAATGGAGAGGTGATATTGAGTTTTCTTTGGATATTTTTGTAGGCAGCATTTCTTGTTCCATTATAGTATTATTACGTTTTTCATACCCTTGTCCACTGCTATGTATGGCAATTGTGTTTGTTTGCTTTTGTTTTTATGCTTCTTCATTGAAATATGGTTCTGTGCTTGTGGTGTGACTCCATTCACCTCCACAGATATTTAAGAAGTTATTTTTGTTGACATTCCATTTATTGAAAAGTCATTTTTGTAGTTTAGTATTTAGTTTTGTTAGTGGTTTCATTCTGTTTAACACTAAAATAAATAACTTCCCTTTGAGAAAAATTGCACTCTCTGTGAGAGATTCTAAGATTAATTTTCTACTGTAGGTTTTAAGGGTTGTGCATGATTTCTCTCCTGTTTTCTATAAGATTGTGAAGGACTCTGTGGCAGAACATTTTTTGTAAAATACTTTTTTTGGTATGGTTACTTGCCACTACATCAAAAGTTATAGGAGCAGTGTTAGCAGTAGTGGTAGCTGAATTCTTGTTAATCACTTTCTGTTTCATTTTACATTTTGAAAGAGGAGGCAACGTTTTTGTACTTTTGTTTCGTTTAATGACTCTATTAGATCTTTTGTTTGAACTTTTTGTACAAATTCTGCTAGAGATGGATGCTTATTTTGGACACTTATTTATTTTCATTTGTTCTACTTCTGTGTTGCTTTTTACGGACTTGCTTTTTGGTAGGCATTCTTTGGGGTCTGTTGGAAAAAAGAAGTGTGGTTGGGCTGTTCTGCAATGTATGTGTGCTGTGCGCATGAGTGTCTGAGTATGAGGGTAAGGATGTCTGTGGAGGTGTGTGATTGTGCAATGGGCAACTACAACTAGTTGGGAAGGCTATTTTTGTATTTGTGTGTTACTATACTGGGGTTCAGATGACAATACAAAGTAAGCTAGTGGTGAGGAGAAGCACTAATACTAAATCTAATGGTATAGAATTAAAACAGTTCTTTGTTCTGCAATACTAACAATCTAGGTGCTGATGTATGGAATTTGTGTGCTGAAAAATTGGGATTTGTGTGCCATTCTGCCCGCAAATCCCTGTTCAACAAATAGGGATGTGTGGGCAGAATGCACACAAATCCCTATTTTTTGGTGCACAAAATCCATAAATCAACCCCACACTGTGTTTGAGTAATATTTAGAACATTATGGTAGTATTGTACTTATTTTTTGTTTGGAATGAGCAGGTTTCTTCTGAGTTGTTGTTTTTTTACTTCAGATGCTGCTGCTTTTCAGGAGAGTGGTCTTCACTGCAATTGTAAAAGAAAGAAGTTAGTAATGTTGTGTGTTTATAGCACTGTTGTTAATTTAGACGTTGATTTTTATGTTTTTGTAGTAGTATTGTTGTTTGATAACTTAACATAGTGTGTGCATCCAGTTTCCTTTGACTATGTGTAGCCTTTATATTTTACTTACAATCTGTTAGTTCAACATGATTTGCAAATGAGTATAATACTAAGTGTATGAAATTCACTTGGTTTCTTAAGGCTTTGTTATTGGATGTTAGGAGATAGAAGAAATAATCATATACTTATTTTGCTATTTTTATAGGGTAAATGGCAGAGAATGTATAGAAAAGCATGGAATGTATGCATTTGTGAACATGTGGGTAATAAAGCAGAAGGATGTGATGTACATGCAGTGGTGTTATTTCAACTGGGAGCTTTTTAATGATAGTGTCTATCTGTGTGAGTGTATAAAGATGCATGCACTTATCCTGGATGTGTGTAATTTTATAATACAATACTAAGGGGCCAATTCATAGAATTCGGCGCACAAGTGGCGCACGCGGCTGGCGCACAGTGTGCGCGTGCGGTAGTCTGCGCCAGCCGCGTGCGCCGAAACACATTTCCGCGCACAGCGTATTCATGGATTCCAGCCACCAAAACCAGCCGTGGCGCACAGTGGCGCAGCGACCTTGCAGCAGCGCCAGTTACGCCCCCAAGAACGCCTTCCGCGCAGGGAAAAGCCATCAAAATCCCCAATCCAGCGCAAAGGGCTGCGCTAACTCTGTACCAGCACGGCAAGCGGGCTACGTGTATTACAGGGGTTCACGTGAAGTTTCACACGCGATTTCAGCAGGGTACATGTATTTCAGGGGTGCGCGGGAAGTACCACACGCGAATAGCCTGGGCGCGTGTATTTCAGGGGTGCACGGGAAGTTCCACACGCGAATAGCCTGGGCGCGTGTATTTCAGGGGTGCGCGGGAATTTCCACACGCGAATAGCCTGGGCGCGTGTATTCCACGGGTTCGCGGGAAGTTTCACACGCGATTTCAGCAGGGTACGTGTATTTCAGGGGTGCGCGGGAAGTTCCACACGCGAATAGCCTGGGCGCGTGTATTTCAGGGGTGCGCGGGAAGTTCCACACGCGAATAGCCTGGGCGCGTGTATTTCAGGGGTGCGCGGGAAGTTCCACACGCGAATAGCCTGGGCGCGTGTATTTCAGGGGTGCGCGGGAAGTCCCACACGCGAATAGCCTGGGCGCGTGTATTTCAGGGGTTCGCGGGAATTTCCACACGCGAATAGCCTGGGCGCCTGTATTCCAGGGGTTTGCGGGATGTTTCACACGCGATTTCAGCAGGGTACGTGTATTTCAGGGGTGCGCGGGAAGTTCCACACGCGAATAGCCTGGGCGCGTGTATTTCAGGGGTGCGCGGGAAGTTCCACACGCGAATAGCCTGGGCGCGTGTATTTCAGGGGTGCGCGGGAAGTTCCACACGCGAATAGCCTGGGCGCGTGTATTTCAGGGGTGCGCGGGAAGTTCCACACGCGAATAGCCTGGGCGCGTGTATTTCAGTGGTGCGCGGGAAGTTCCACACGCGAATAGCCTGGACGCGTGTATTCCAGGGGTTCGCGGGAAGTTTCACACGCGATTTCAGCAGGGTACGTGTATTTCAGGGGTGCGCGGGAAGTTCCACACGCGAATAGCCTGGGCGCGTGTATTTCAGGGGTGCGCGGGAAGTTCCACACGCGAATAGCCTGGGCGCGTGTATTTCAGGGGTGCGCGGGAAGTTCCACACGCGAATAGCCTGGGCGCGTGTATTCCAGGGGTTCGCGGGAAGTTTCACACGCGATTTCAGCAGGGTACGTGTATTTCAGGGGTGCGCGGGAAGTTCCACACGCGAATAGCCTGGGCGCGTGTATTTCAGGGGTGCGCGGGAAGTTCCACACGCGAATAGCCTGGGCGCGTGTATTTCAGGGGTGCGCGGGAAGTTCCACACGCGAATAGCCTGGGCGTGTGTATTCCAGGGGTTCGCAGGAAGTTTCACACGCGATTTCAGCAGGGTACGTGTATTTCAGGGGTGCGCGGGAAGTTCCACACGCGAATAGCCTGGGCGCGTGTATTTCAGGGGTGCGCGGGAAGTTCCACACGCGAATAGCCTGGGCGCGTGTATTTCAGGGGTGCGCGGGAAGTTTTACACGCGATTTCAGCAGGGTACGTGTATTTCAGGGGTGCCGGGGAGTCCTACATGTGATTTGACAGTGTGGGTCCTCCCAGGTGTTCCCTGTACACCCTCCACGGCCCCTGCAGGCAGCCCACACCACAGGGGACTACCCTGCATCCCTGGTCATGTCCCGCAGGCAGCCCACCCAACATGGGCATGCCCCCCAGCAAAGGCACATGTCTCCTTGAACTAATGAACACCAACTCATGTCCCCCACAACCCCCACCCCCCAGCACTGTGGGGCACCTGCCAGCAGGCCCCCACCCATGTCCAACTCATGTCCCCCACCCCCCCCAGCACTGTGGGGCACCTGCCACCAGGCCCCCACCCATGTCCAACTCATGTCCCCCACCCCCCCCCAGCACTGTGGGGCACCTGCCACCAGGCCCCCACCCATGTCCAACTCATGTCCCCCACCACCCCCACCCCCCAGCACTGTGGGGCACCTGCCAGCAGGCCCCCACCCATGTCCAACTCATGTCCCCCACCCCCCCCCCGCCCCCCAGCACTGTGGGGCACCTGCCAGCAGGCCCCCACCCATGTCCAACTAATGTCCCCCACCACCCCCACCCCCCAGCACTGTGGGGCACCTGCCAGCAGGCCCCCACCCATGTCCAACTCATGTCCCCCACCCCCCCACCCCCCAGCACTGTGGGGCACCTGCCACCAGGCTCCCACCCATGTCCAACTCATGTCCCCCACCACCCCCACCCCCCAGCAGTGCAGGGGCACCCACCACCAGGCCCCCACCCATGTCTCCCACCACCCCCACCCCCCCAGTCACCAGGGGCAGCCTCCACCAGGCCCCCACCCATGTCTCCCACCACCCCCACCCCCCCCAGTCACCATGGCCAGCCTCCACCAGGTCCTCACAATCCCCAACACACATGCACGTCAGCGTGTAATACGAGGAAAGGGCCATGCGCGTAGTGGAAACTGCACGTCCGCGTGTAATACGAGGAAAGGGCCTATGCGCGTAAGTGACGTGACGCACGCAGGTGTTACCCTCATTGCACGTGATGACAGAACACACGTGGATTTCCACCAATCGCGTGTGAAAGTTCCCGGCACCCCGGAACACACGTACCCAGGCCACTTGCGTGTACGCACACTCCCCTCCAATCACACGCGATGACACTCGGACCGTATCCGAACACGGGAAACACGCGCACGGCAAAAGACGTGCACAGGCGTCAACGCGTCTGCCACACGAAGGCAGGCGGAAGCGTCCCCGCGCACAGCATAAAAGTGCGCGCAAACAACAAACGCGTATATACAGCTACAATGAATGCCCCATTTGTCGCTGCACTGATCGTGGGACACCGCAGGAGGAGGAGAATAGCCAGGGCACGCATTTTCGCAACACACACACAAGCCTTTTTGGGATGCCTGACGACCAGGTCTATGGCAGGTATAGGTTTCCACCCCATATCATCCTAGACCTGGTCAGGGAGTGGGAAGATGACCTCACATCCCCCACCCTTTGCTCGCAAGCATTGAGCCCCTTGGAGAAGGTGCTCAATGTCCTGCATTTTCTGGCCACTGGGTCATTTCAGCGGACCACTGCCATAGTGGGGGGGTCTCACAGGCCACGCAGTCACGCTGCCTACACCAGGTACTGGCAATCATGACAGCGCGCCCCTCAGTCCGCAGGCACATATACATGCCCAGAACACCCGCAGAAAGGCAGGCCGTTGTCCTGGATTTTTTCAGGGTGGCACACTTCCCCAAAGTGCTCGGTGCCATAGATTGCACCCATGTGGCCCTACGTCCACCTAGGGCCATTGAGCACATCTACCGAAACCGCAAGCACTGGCATTCCATCAATGTACAGGTGGTATGTGATGCAAAGGGAATCATCACCTCTGTCTATGCAAACTACCCTGGCTCCACCCATGACAGTTTCATATACAGAATGTCTGCCCTGAGCCGGGCCCTGGAAGCTGGGCAGCATGGCGACACATGGCTCCTAGGTCAGTACAAATGCCCTTGCACATGCATGCAAGTCACACACAGACAAATATCCATACCCTAATTATCTCAACTATTATCATCTCCCCAGGGGACAGTGCCTACCCTCTGAGCAACCACATGATGACGCCAATCCGGAACCCCACCACACCACCCCAGGTAAGATACAACACCGCCCATATTGCAACCAGGGGCATAGTGGAGCGCACATTCGGAGTGCTCAAGTCACGTTTCCGCTCCCTTGACCGCTCTGGCGGGCAACTACTCTATGCACCACCAGTAGTGTGCAGGATCATTGTGGCAGCATGTGTCCTGCACAATGTTGCAACACGGCAGGGCGTCCCGGTGGACATGGTGGTGCCCCCACATCCCCAACCACAGGCGCTGCCCATGGGAGGGGACAGGGCACGTGGCGAGGAAGCCCGGACCCAGCTTGTGGCCACATTTTTCACCTAAACTCCCACCCCTGCGGAGTGCACACAGGCCTGGCACATACCAGGTGACAATCGATGATGACAAAGAGACAGTCAACTGTCACAACCTTACCACCCTGAGATAGTTGCCATGGAAGTGCCACATCGTCTGCATCCCTAGCTACTTAAACACAAGCTATCCTGTGTGACCAAAAGGCACACATATGACATATGACATGATATGGGCCATACACAAGTATTCCAAGGCGCAATGAGGCAGGGAGGGGGGAACAAGGGAACACAGAGAACGGTACTACTAGGCCAGGTGTCATTGGGATCGTGCAAGTGCATGGGTAGGGGGAATGGGAAAAGTGCAAGGGGAAGGGTGGGGGGGAGTCCAGTACAGGGGAAGTAGCCCGAAAAAATAATACATAGGTCACCTGGTGGCAACTACAAAGGTGAGTGCAGTCAAGTGCTGGGAAGGGAGGGCTGTAGGGATAGAGAGACAGTACTGCAGTGCAGGGGTTGCCAGGGAGGCAGTGCAAGTGGAGAGTGGCTTGGCCAGGGACCAAGGTCGGTGAGAGTGGCCCAGTTGCAGCTCCTGTGCAGTTCCAGTGGAGAATTCTACAAGGGAGAGGCAGAGAGTAAGCAGAAGCAAAGAGGAAGGACATGAGGTGCATCCAGAACTGGAGATGATTCCCCTCAAGTTCAAGCCAGGCCGGAAGTCTGTTCCAGGGGAGGGCCCTGCTGCGGAGAGAAATCTACCCCCAGCTAGTTGCTCTGAGAAGCGGATGACACGGACATGCAAGGTGTGCATCACACACACCTGCACACCAGGCCATGGCCATCACTGTCATGTCACACAAACCCTCCCAAACATCAACATGTCATGGCACGCAATACCCATACACCAATGCAGTAACGATAAGGTACACATTGCCATGTCCTAAATGCACAGTGGCATCGGACACTGCTGCCTGACCCGGAATCAGATGAAATGACAGACCAACAACCTCCCACCCAAAATAAGTCATTTCAAAATGCATTACAACAGTCGTAGACGTAATATCACAATGAATGCCTGTCTACATGCACATCATGCATTGCAAAATCAACACTGCAGCTCATGTGTGCAGTGTCCTACTCCTGCATCACACTGCTCAGCGCACAGCACAGTGAACAGCCATTGTGTGTGATGCACACCCTGAGCATCAAATCTAAGTGACAGACCACGTCAAACATCAAATCAGGCATGTACTGGATCCATGATCGGTCACAGAACATGTGCTGCCGGGACACAGTGGGCACCAGAAGGCAAACAGTGTACATGTGTATATGCAAGGGTGGGAGTACATGTAGTGCATCAGAGTGCAAGTGTGTGGTTCTGCAAGGACATGCACTCCACATATGCATGTGCACTCAAGTGACCATCAGTGTTCCCTACACATCACATGTGAACATCCACCATGTGTACACCCCAGCATGTCAAACCTCAACTATCCCCTCGCACCTGAAAGGAAAACACAACACATGAACAGGCATTGATCAGCAGAACACAACATGTACATGGGATACCACCATTACTATGTCAGAGTTCCCATCACACTGCAGGGCAAGGCAACAATCAACAACAACCCCCCCCCCTCCCTCACAAATGACCATGACCCACTGAACAAGTTGTTTGGAGCCCCCAAACCTCAATTCCACCTGGCCACAGGATCACCTTTACCCTTCGTCATCATCTCCCACCTTGTGTGTAAAAAGATGCCTGAACCCCCTGAATACACACTCATTTCCGAAACACAAAATCCAAGGCATAAAAACGAACCCAAACACCCTCCAGTAGATGACTTGACGTAGCAGTACCTCACAAAGTCCAAGTACTACCACAATGATGCAACAACCAAGGTAGCACAGCAAAACAATGTCACGACAGGATGTGAGACATGTGTGGTACATGACATCGGATGATGCACCATGAATGGATGTGTACTGTCACAGGTCCCCTGTACAGGCGCGGGAGTGCCACGAAACAACCACCCCCACCATGTCCCGGGTGCCTGCAAGGTCAAACTCACACAGGCCCCTGAGACCCTGGTGGGGAAGGAGGTTCAGGGATATGCAGTCGGGACAGGTGTTGACACACTGGATGACTGGAATGAGCGGCAGGAGAGGGGAGGTGGAATGACACATGAAACTAGGGAATGCACGAAAATGTACAACCTGCATGAACACATACACAATCCAAACAGACTTGGACATCATTGTCATGGCCTTCTGTAGTCCAGGCTCAGGAGTGGTACGAACCCACCACCCCCTCTAGGGTTTTGGCGCCTGCAAGTTCGGGGCTTACACAGGCATCCGCAACCCCAGTGGGGAAAGAGGGTCAGGGAACGTTGCTTGGATAGGCACGGGAAGCAGGAACACCGGGTAGAGGGTACAAGTTTCAAAATTGCATAGGATCACGGGTGATTAGGGAGAAAATAACATACCAAATAGAACCACACATACATCCATGCATCAGTACACTCCCCAGCAAGCCTATGCAGAGCAGTTTGTAAGAAAAACAACAAGACACTTAGCTCTGGTTTTGAGTGCTGGCCTCCTGCCTGCGCACTCTCAGGTCCGGTTACAGGAGCACTGCAATGCTGCAAAGAGAGACACAGTCAACAACCTGTACGTGCCAATTGCACAAAAACACAACACCAAACATGCCCCATAGCAACAGACTACTCTACAAACAGACAATCTGTGGTTGATGCTTCGTACCCATATATAACATCACCCCTGTGACGGGTCATACACAGTCAATGCAGTAAGGCAGCCGCTGCTGGGTGCGTGGAAAATGGAACACCAATGTGTCACAATTCACACAACATGCAATGTTCCCTGGGTAAGCAGACAGACCCATATTGCAAGCCATGACTACAGAGCAAGTTGTGTACCACCATGACCGAAACAAAGTTGGCAGTGCATTTATCATGAAGTACGTGGAAAAGACATGCACTGCACCCGAGTATGTCCCTTGCTGCATGTCCCTGTGAGCTGCCCCTTTCCATGTCTCGGAAGGCTACATGGTTGATACAAGTGGCTCAATGGACCTTGGTGTACCGGAGGGTATGTGCCACTGCCCCTGCATGTGTCCCAGACAACCCTACTTTCAGCAGCCATCAGTCCACAAACACATCTGAGCTGCATTGTGTGCTTCAACACCAATATTCGTCTAAGCTCACCCTCAGTGCTGTGACTAAGCCTGCATGTGCAACTCGCCTGGTGCAAGCTTTGCTGTGTCGTGGCCCCCCTGTGATGCTCACCTTGCCTGGAGTTCCTTGGAACATGTCAGCAGTACTAGGATGTGGGTCTGCAATCACTGTGCCTCTGCTCCTGCACACATGTGCATGTGGGCACCAACAAACGGGTCCAGAATTCCGTCGTCCAATGGGACATGTCTGCTGGCAAAGGTGCTCTGGAGGCTCATCCCCCTGCAGAAAGGGCATGTAACACATGATTAATGCTTCAAAGTAATCTGTGTGTGTCTCATCAGGCATCTCATTACTTGACCATGTCAGAGAGTCACATCACAAATCACACCATCAGTCCGTCTTTGACTTCCAAAGTGTGGAACACTATCTACAGCATGAATTGCAACAGGCACGTGTACAGGAAAGAAATGAGACATAATACACAATGCATAGCAATCAATGTCCACATTAATCATGACACACCCCGTCTAGCAAAAGCTGAACAGTGGACAATTACACCTAAATCATCCCCACTAGGGGTGTCAACACAAGTCACAAAGCACCAGACATGCCACAGATATGACAGTCCAAAGCCCTTGTGTAAAATTCTGTAACACCGAACCATCCTTGCGAGCCCATGGATAAGGGAGGCAGGAGTGGCATATGTGAGTCAAGGAACCCAAGCAGCAAACACATACACAAGACAACCATGAAGGGCCCAGCTGGAACAGACAGTGGATGCCTTCAAAAACCACAAGGCACCGCACTGTCACATGAAAGCACAATAGACTACAAATTTTAAACTAACTCAACTATTAACTAATTACACTAACTATGGAAAACCTACATTACCTATTTAAACTAACTATCAAACAGAAACTTAACTAACTAAACTAAACGAAAAATCAAAAATGGCCACATACGACCCGGGGGGGAGGGGAGGCACCCAGGAGGGGGGAGGTACAGGGTGCTGCTCAACATCCACATGCGATGATGCCGAGCCAAAAAAAAATACCTCCATGGGCTCAACGCCTGCACAGCACGACCTATGTGGGAGATAGATGGTCGTCCGAGTCTGGCTCATCCTGGAAAGGAGGACGTGGCACAGTAGCCTGGCCACGCCTAGCCGCAGCTTGCCCCTCGTCGGCAGCAAGTCTGCCGGACAGGTGAGCCTGGTTCTGTGTGGCGATGTAACATAGGTCTGCATGCAGAACCTCACGTGATACACGTGCTTCCTCTTGCAAGGTAGCACGTGTAACACGGAGTTCCTCCTGCAAGGCCTGGCTGGACAACCGCTGCACCTCCCGGCAAGCCTGTAGCTCAGCCGAGATGGTGCGCTCAAGCTGTGCAAACCTCTCCTCTGCCTGCTGCCTCTGGGACATCATAAGGACACCCAGAGTGGATCTGAGGGAGGCATACTCCTCCCTCAGGGCATCCATGTGCGCCTCTGCGTGAGCAGCAATTGCTTGACGCAGAGACGACATTTCAGCCTGGCGTGCCCTGTCTGAGGCCGCCATGCCCAGCCTGAGCGAGCGGGCCGTGGACCGTGCCGCCTGCTGCTGGAGAAGCACCTGCCTAGCAGGGGGGAGCACAGATCGGGCCACACGCTCCATGCTGTCAGCGATGTTCTCCATTGCTGCCCCCTGCCGTTCGGAATTGGCAGTCATGTCTTGCTCCCACTCAGTATACAGCGGTTGCGCGCAGTGACCGCGTTGCCGGGCTTGACCCCTGCGGGACCCAAGGACCGGAGGTCCTCGCTGTGTTGGCACCGCCTGCGGCTGCACGACTACATGCCCCCGTCGACGTGATGTCCCAGGCACATCAGTGACTGGTGTGGAGGGTGACCCTGCGTCCCGATCCACCACGGGCGGAGGAACCAAGACTGTCTGATCCCTCAGTGCAGGTGTCGCAGACAGAGGAGTGTCCACATCAGAATCACTCACCCCTGACACATGGACTTGATGGTCATCCAACTCAACATGGACGTCAGAGTCGTCATCAAGGCTGGACTCATAGGCAGCCAGAGACAGGATGGACTGCAGCACTTGGGGGTTTTCGTGGCCTACCACCCCACGACCCCCACTAGTGCCGGGTTGATGTGGTCTTACCAACCCTGTGTCTGGCGTGACAACACCATCCTCTGCATCCATTGCGTCATCACCTGAAAAATAGAGAGGAAAAGGTAACTACACATGTCAGAAGCACACAACACACACACACACCGACAGCAAAGGCATCCGGCAGACATGTGACACACAACATATGACCTGGCATGCATGCTGGGTCTACTTAGAATAGCCACTGTGATCAGACCTGTTGAAAGGTGGCAGTTTGCATGGAAGTGGGTCTATGCAGTGCTGAAAATGTGTACGCCACTCACTACCTACATGTACAAGCACTCCATGGTGTGTGCCAGGAAATGTGAAGGCAGTGCAATGTCAAATTCAGACATCACGTGCATTGTGTATTCAATGTGTACCATGTCTAGCAGCCAAGCACCCCTCCACCCCAGTACCAAAGCAGGGATGCCTAGCATGGTATCAAAAGGCTGCCCATACACCTGTGTATTGACAAGCAGTGTTGACTGGCATCAACAGCTTAATGTGAATCAAATTACAACACTGCTAATGATGCTGGGACAGTGGGCAGGACACATGATGGAAGATCCGGAGGCCAGCCACGTGTGAAGAAGACACGACAAGAGTTGGACAGAGTCATTGGCCATTGAACAGGCTGAGGCCTGTGAGCCACACAGATTGTCATTGCCTAAACATGTGTGCAACGCAGGACTGAGCCACAGTTGACATGGGGAGGCCGATAATATGGCAGGCAATGTATGTAACCAAGGACTCATATTACAGTGCTCATCCAGTCAAGGACACATAGGGGCATGCGTGCAATGCACATGGAGCATGAATGGGCACTCATGTCCCTGCGGGACATCTGACCCATGCACAGTACAAGTGGGATACCCTGCATCGAGTACTAAGGCTGTACCACACGGCATATGTCTGGCAGTTTCTAAGCTGGAAGTTAGCATCTACACAGGACACATGAACAAGAAACTACACATTGGCAAGAATGTAGCAGACCAGTGCAAAGGTGGAACTGGGGTGCAGAGTGGCGGAGGAGGGGCAAGGGAGCATGCCCACATGGAGTCCCGCATGCAGGCAGAGGAGACATGCATGACGGTAGCATTGCATTACTTACACCTCAGAACCATGTACACGTCACATGTAGCAGCAATCATGCACAACACATCCCACAAGTCAAACACACACGTCCTCAACAACTACGCTTTAACACTCACTGGACTGGGCATCAAAGTCCAGCATCTCTCCCACACCTTCGACCAATTCTGGTGGTATGAACTCCGCAACGAGAGCCTCATGCGGAGTGAGTTCTTCCTCCTCTGGTGCAGGCCCACCGCCAGTCACCAGAGTCAAGTTGTAATTTGAGGCACGCTTAGCCTTAGTGCTGCGCTTGATGTCATTCCAGCGCTTTTTGCACTCCTGTGCGCACCTCATGGCCGAATGAACTGACATGTTCCGCAACATGCTTCCAGTGGGTGTCACGTTGGGCAGCCGTAGTATGACTATTGGCACCCACTAGCATGTCACGGCTGTGTCCCCGCACGTAGTCCACGAGGAAGTCCAGTTCCTGCTTACAGAAAGGCTTCTTCCTCGACGTGCAGGAGGTCGTGGCTGTGTGTGGGGTCCCAGCAGGTGCTGCAGGTGCAACCTTCCTCCTCTTGGACTGTGGCGCAGACCCTGGCTGGCTAATGCCGCCCTGACCAGTATGGCCAGTGGGTTCGGTGGATTGAGCCGAGGGAATGGCAGGTGGAGGGATGACCAAAGGCCTGACTTGTGTCAGTGGCAGCTGGGTGCCCACTAATGGACCCTGCGCAGCAACATCAGCTGTGGCAGGGTCATTGACCGCAACGGTCCTGGTTGGCAGACTCACAACCGGGGTGCTGTTGGGTGCATCTGCCCCTGCACTTGCCAACACCCGGCTGTTCGGGGCAGCAGATGACATGACTGCCCCAGGGACACGTGTCTTGGTCTGAGCAGCCCGGCGTGCCCCTATGGTTTCCCCCCTGGCCTGTTGGAGATCTACCAAGGGCTCTTCAAGTGCCAACGCAGCCTGCGCTGGCAGACCCTGAGCCTGGGTGGCGGTGTCCACAGCTGCACCTGCAGCTACCGCTACCCTTGGGCCCGTGGCAGTCGATGGAACGGACTGCTGGGTCATACGGGTGCCAGTGCCAGATGCAGGAGCTGCATCCCCCGGAACCACAGGGGGTGGTGGCATGGCTGCACCGACACATGGCACAACATTGTGCTCAAGTGGCGCACCCCTGCCTCTTCCCCCTCTGTGGCTGCCCTGGACACCCTGGAGTCCCCCTACTCCCTGGTCACCACGGCCACGTCCCCGACCACGCCCGCCACGAGGAGTACGCCCAGCTGAGGCGCCCCTCACCTTTGGTGGCCTCCCAACCATGGCACAGATGTAATAGTGCTGGCACAGATGGAGTGGTGCCAATGGGAGGTGTACACCACAATTGTCCTGGGCAATTGGGGTGAAGGGGGTGGGAAGCAAGATGTTAACAGCCCCCCTGCACCTGCAAGGCTGTATGTGACCCCGGTGATGTGGTGACGGGTCACGCAACGCTCAGGCACCCCAAAACTGCAGTAAAACCGTGCACGCAACCCTGCAGCCTACGTGCGTGGATTTGACCTCCCGCAGTACGCGGTGGCACCCAGTAACACGAATAACGCGTACGCGTGGGACACGCAGGCTACGATGACATCGAAAATGGGTGCAATACACAGGGGCACCCGCAGTGGGAAAAGGAGCGTTTGCGACTCACCGTCTGACTAGCGCGATGCAGAAAAACACGCGTAGCCAATACCCCCGCCAAAAGAAGAGATACGTCCTTGAGAGCTGTGAAGTAGATGGCGCGCGAAACAACTGGAAGCAGCAACACACGTCGGTCTCCACGGAAGGCACGTACAGCGAACTGCTGGGCCCGCTCACCTTTAACCCGTGCTGAGGGAAACGCACGCGCGCGTCACGTCACTTACGCGCATAGGCTCTTTCCTCGTATTACACGCGGACGTGCAGTTTCCATGCGCGCTTACGCGCATGGGCTTTCCTCGTATGCGCGCTTACGCGCATGGCCCTTTCCTCGTATTACACGCTGACGTGCATGTGTGTTGGGGATTGTGAGGACCTGGTGGAGGCTGCCCCTGTTGGCTGGGGGTGCAGGGTCACATGCAGTGGGGGGGAGTAGTGCAAGTTGACATGTGGGTTGGCTGGTGGGCATGGGCATGGTGGGTGGGGTGCCTGCATGACATGTGCTGGGTAGGCCCCTGTGGTGTGAGCCTCCTGCAGGGGCCGTGGAGGGTGTAGAGGGTACACCTGGGAGGACCCACACGTGCAATTCAAGTGTGCTGCTCCCCGCGCACCCCTGTAATACACGTACCCTGTTGATATGCGCTCACCTGTAATACACGTACCCTGATGGAATTGTGTGTGTAACTTCCCACGCACCCCCGAGATACACGTACCCCGCTCAATCGCGTGTGTCACTTCCCGCGCTCCCCAGAAATAAGCGTAGCCCGCTCCCCCAGGCCCGATCGCGTGAGGAACTTCACGCGCACCCCTGAAATACACGTAGCCCGCTCCCCCAGGCCCGATCGCGTGAGAAAGTTCACGCGAACCCCTGAAATACACGTAGCCCGCTCCCCCAGGCCCGATCGCGTGAAGAAGTTCACGCGCACCCCTGAAATACACGTAGCCCGCTCCCCCAGGCCCGATCGCGTGAAGAAGTTCACGCGCACCCCTGAAATACACGTAGCCCGCTCCCCCAGGCCCGATCGCGTGAAGAAGTTCACGCGCACCCCTGAAATACACGTAGCCCGCTCCCCCAGGCCCGATCGCGTGAGAAAGTTCACGCGAACCCCTGAAATACACGTAGCCCGCTCCCCCAGGCCCGATCGCGTGAGAAAGTTCACGCGAACCCCTGAAATAC
Source organism: Ambystoma mexicanum (assembly GCF_040938575.1). Classification (NCBI taxonomy): domain Eukaryota; kingdom Metazoa; phylum Chordata; class Amphibia; order Caudata; family Ambystomatidae; genus Ambystoma; species Ambystoma mexicanum. The sequence continues at coordinate 787,007,958 of NC_090928.1, read as the reverse complement.
ACGTAGCCCGCTCCCCCAGGCCCGATCGCGTGAGGAAGTTCACGCGAACCCCTGAAATACACGTATCCCGCTCCCCCAGGCCCGATCGCGTGTGTAACTTCCCGCGCAACCCCAAAATACACGTGCCCCGCTCGCACAATTGCTGTATGTTGCCACTTTTGTAATGCGCAGGGACGCTACCGCCTGCCTTCGTGTGGCGGACGTGTATCGGCTTGTGCGTGTCTTTCACTGTGCGTGGCTTTGCCCTATTCGGTTCCATGAATACGTGTGGTTCGGGTGCGTGTGGGCGTTCCCTCTGCTTCCCTGCAGTACATCCCCAGTTACGCCCTTGTTTTCGCAAGTTGTTCCCCATTCCGCGCGTTACGCCCTGTGTTCCGCCCACTTTCTAGTGTATGCGCAGAGGTTGTGCGCTTTCACTGTGCGCGTCGCGCACGTCTTTCGGGATGTTGCAGTGACGTGTGCGCCATGCACGGGTTTGGCGCACATCCCGAGGAAGACACGCGCAGGGACTTCCATGTATCGCACGCGTGCGCGTGCGCCTCTTTTTTTCCGCTTGCGCCTGCTTGCGCCTCCTTGCGCCTGCTTGCGCGTAGATTTTCGGCGCACGTTTGTTCCATGAATCGGCCCCTAAGTGTTTTTCTACAATTATACTGTTATTTCTCCAATCTTTTAATATTAAATTACACTTTTTTAGATAGCTGTGTGTGTAAAGAAAGAATTTAGATAGCAGACAGGTTTGGAAGTGACAGCTGATTATAGCAGATGGGAAAATAACACTAAATTCATTTTATAGGTTATACAGTTTAAGTGGAAGTTACTCTGTTTATATGCATTTATAAGAGGTGTACATGTACTCTGCATAAAATATGCATACCTGTAGTTTGTATTCATGCATGTGGATATGCATGCAGCTGCAAGTAGAAATCTTGGAGACTTGTACAGTAGTTTTTGTAGTAGGTGCTTTCCAATGATATGAGACTTGTACTCAGAGTGATCAACAGTACATTGAAGTGCTTGGATGTGATAGGTGGATGGTTTTGTGACTGCTTAGCTGTATCCAATGAGGGAATGATATAGATAATGAAGTGGAAATGGTAGAAGGGCTGTGTAAGAGTTAGATGCTCCGTGGACACCGCGGCTGTCCTCTGACATGGTATGCTACATCCAGGGTTTTCCAGCAAATCCAGCATGGAAAGGGGACTGTAGGGATTAGCCAATCAGGTGTTGAGGTTATGGATTTGTGTTGAAAGAGGCTGTGTGTAGTGAAGATGGCAGAGGTGGAGAAAGTCAGTGTGTTGGAGGTTAGAGATATGTCTGTGCATGATTTACAGCAGTATGCTCAATTCAGGAATGTGGCAAACAATTTTGATGTTAAAGGAGTGGAGGTGGTGTGGAGCACTGTGCCTGATTGCAATGTAACAGGAATTGTACACGTTTGTGAAGATATGGGTAGGATGAACAGTCCCCATGTGGTAGTTTTGCAATGTGGTGCTTTGCATTTGGACAATGTCAGTGCCCCTACTTTGTTGGCAGATTTGGAACACTTGGTTCAAGCAGTAATGAACGTCCTTCCAAATGCCAAAGTTATTTTCTCTGGTTTAGTAACTAGGGAAATATGGGACAATAGTTCTGTTTTTTGTCCTTAGCAAAACATTGCTAGGTCTGCAATCAAGCGAGGCATGCTTGCTTTCATGCTTAGAGCTGTTATGTTATTCTGTAATAATGAGACTATTGATTCCAGTAATGCTGTTTATTTTAAAGAAGATGGCATTTCTTTATCTTTTATGGGAAATGCCATGCTGTTTTGGAAAGTAAGGGTTGCTTTGGAGAAGCTTATGTGAAGATTTTAGGGGTAAACTAAGAAAAAAAACAAAAAAATACAAAATAACAGGTGTCTTTTAAGCATCTGCAAAAAACCCAAAAAAAGGCTATTTTCAGAGCCAAACTTAAAGGGGAAATGTCGTACATCATTTCAATTTAAATTCATCACGCTCAGATTTTTTATATGAACGCGGACATGGCGGATGTCAGTGGACACCGCGTATTACATAGAGGGATTTTGGGGTGGAGAGGCATGCAAATGAGTAGAGCAAGGGATTGGTCAATAATGTTTACTGGGTGTGTTGTGTAAGGAGAGAGTTTGTCAGAATGTCTTTATCCTGAGAGCAGAACAGATAGCTATGGCTGTGTGTTTCAGAAAACAGATTATCTGGATTTTGGGAGACTCATGTATACATTGGTTGGAGGTGCATGCAGAACGCTGTGGAGTAGCTGCACATCTTGGATTCCCTCATGTGGAAATGCACTGGCATGCAGTGCATGGAATGAATTGGCTGGACTTGGTACCTCTCTGTGCTACTTTGGAGGCACAGCATCATCCAAACATAATTATAATTCATTATGGAGGGAACAGTTTAGGACATGTGTCTGGAATTTCTTTGCAATTTGCAATGAAAGAAGAACTTGGGAAGGTCATGGGCATGTTTCCAAATTCCCAAGTAATTTTGTCTCGTATTGCGCAGAGACAAATATAGCTGCATTCTTCTTCATTTGGTCCACAAATGGAGAAAGCGAGGCACAATGTCAATAAGGCTGTTTGTGCCTTTTTAAGAGATGTTGGCATGTCCTCTTTTCACAGTAAAAATATTATGTTTCGTAGCACATATATTTTCCGCAGAGATGGAGTCCATCTTACTTGGCAAACAGATTTTTCTGAGAAATGTACAAAATGTATTGCAACCTTTTTTGGAATTACAGCAATCCATTTTGCAGTAGGTGTTGACCATTTGAAGTTTTTCAAACACAAAAAACACCACCAAAAGGCTCTTTTCAGAGCCACCACTTCTTTCCATAGAAAAGTGCAATGGTTCTGATAGGGCAGCACCCCAAAAAAATAAATGTCCGCGGACTGTCCACAGACTTCTAAAAAATACACAGGGCTCTGCACAATTCATTTGTCACTTCTATTTTTAAACTGTGAAAGGCAGCTCTGAAAAGAGCTTTTTTTTGGTTTTTGTTGTTTTTTTTCTATTTTTTTTTATTTTTTTAAACACGACACACAAGGAAAGGAGGGGAAAGGAGGGGAAGGAAGGGACATCAACCATGGGGATAATAAAGGGCCGGTGAAGAGAGGAAGATGTAGGATTAATTGCCTTGCATCATACACCATCTGGACATTCAGGGAATGGTATAGCTTCCTGTTGCGCCACACTACCTCCTCGCCTGCCCACTACCTTTTTCAGGTAGTGGGCAGACCTTCTTGTGCTCCTTGATCGCAGTCTCGAAAGCACTCCGAAGATTCTCCCCTCTGCAGAGTACTGCGTCGTGGTACATACACAATATTGTGACCCTCGAAACATAAGGCTCAACAGCATCATGAATGACCTGCGAGGCAGCTGGAGGGATGCGCTGTCCCACAAGAGTGTCTCTTGTGGTGGCAGGAGCAGAAACAGAGGATGCTGCAGGGGAACTCAACCTACTACGTTTATGGCAAGGTACATCCTTACAAATAGCCCCACCTTGGAAGGACTTTAGGTGTCGCTTCATTGATGTCGTACCAAAGATATACAAACCAGGCCTCCCATGACTCAGCACCATGGTAAACCGCTGCCACATCCAAGACTCACAGTGAGTGCTTTTAGTAGGGACTTCCACTACCTCATCCTCGTCATCCTCTTCATCTGTCTCCTTTACATCCTCACTCCTGTTCCCCTCTGCAGGCCCTTGGGGAGGTGGTGGTGCTGGAGGGGGTGGGGGTGGTGTTGAGGCAAAAGTAGCACCTACAGGAGCAGCAGCAGCCATGGATGCCATCAGGTTTGATGAAGCAATCGCAGCAAGAACAACAAAGGCAGCAAAAGCAGGTCAATCTGTAATAGTAGAAAGACAGAATGAGGATGAGCTCTAGAGTGTGGCCTTTTATAGGGGTGCTGGTGCACGCTTCGCGGACAGACACCCCACCCCGTCCACTAACACCACCTTTTTTGTTACTTTTGGTGTACCTAATACAGAAAGTTTAGAAATATATAAGAAAAATGAAGTTTACTTACAGGTTTCTGGTAAATTTGTTGTTAATGTTGTGTAGGTCTGATGTTTCTTCTTGCTGTGCAGTTTCTGTGAGGTAATTATGTTGGAGGCATATCTTTTTTGTTTTGGTATATTCCATTTTAGTACATATGCTATTTAAATGGATGGTTGATGTGTTACATATATAGGTTCCACTTTTTATATATTATTACATATAATGTGTTCATGTGCTGCTTTTTTAACTTGTTCAGTGTTTATATGGCATGATAGACCAATCTAAGATACCCCCTGAGTTTTTGGGTAGTGTTGATGTTGTCCGCGTCCATCAGCGGACATACGCACAGTCTGCGGACATCAAAATCACTAGCAGGGGGTTCAGTATATTCTATGTTACATGTATATAAAGTAAGGGAATCCTAGTAAACATCTATGAAATTCACACTATGTATATGTTTATTCAGTAAAAAAAACTTTGATAAAGGGAGGTTATGGTTAAGTTGCACTATTAAAAACCAATGAAATTCAGTAAAAAAACTTGGTTAAAGGGACGTTATGGTTATGTTGTGGTACTAAAAACCTATGAAATTCAGTAAAAAAACGTTGTTGAAGGGACGTTATCGTCCCAAGTAAAACAAAAAATTTGATAGTTATGGTAAACTAAGCAACCATAACTCGCGCCACCACTGTGCATTGCTAAGACTAACACCCAGGACATCAAAGATGTTATCACAAAAGTCATTGATGACATCACATGTGCATTTACTTTTCATGAAAAGCTGTGCAAGGGATTCTTATTATAATGTTGACAAAAAAGTGTCAAGGATCATTGGAAAAGATGTCATGAGGCTATGTAGTGCATTAAGCAATGCATTGATATAAATAGCATTCTATTATGAAGTTCTTTACAGTATAATAAGCTACTCATGTATAAACATAAGCATTGTGTGCAGCATACATGATGGAGGTGCAATATTCATAATCTTCCCATGTTGAATAGTGAAATGATAAATGCTTTCTTATTAGAGTTTTGTGTACTGTGCAACATGTAATAAGTAGCTAATGAAACCCACTTACTATATAATTTCATTATTACATACAAAACACAAAGACACAACAACACATACAATTATGAGTATATACAGGGAAAGTGAAGTACACAAAAAACAGCAGTAGAACCAGAAAGTGTTCATAACCTACCTGATTATCGTTATGCACTGAAATGATTGTTCTCCTTCAAACCTACTACTTCCCTATGTACAACTATCACATGATGTGACTGCACCCTAAAGAAAGTAATGCGAATACAAACATGAGCATATCCAGAGAAAGAACAGTAATAACAAAACAGCAGAATAATAAGAAAGTGTTGATAACCTTATTTATTGTCTTCATACACAGACAGCATTACTATCTTGCAAGTGTGTATTCTCCCTATGTATATGTTTCATATGCTGTGAGTGAACCCCAAATGAATTACTGTAAGAACATATTTGAAGAATAAGTTTACAAATATAGTACTTTGTGATGTGTTTGTTCCTAAGTATTACTGGATAAGATATATCACTAAAGGAAAAAAGAGGGATCCAGACATGTGATGTCATCAGTGATGGCATCAATGACATTTGTGATGTCATCTTTGATGTCCTGGGTGTTAGTCTTAGCAATGCACGGTGGTGTCAAGAGTTATGGTTGCTTAGCTTACCATAACTAGCGAATGTCAGGGGGTTTTCTGTTTTATTTGGAACCATAACGTCCATTTAACAAAGTTTTTTTTACTGAATTATTATTATTAATAGTGACTGTATATGCAAAAGACAGAGAGAACTGTTCTCTGCATACATACATGTCTTTAAAAAGAAGGAATAGGGCTTTTTAGCATCCTATCCTTTTAACTTCTGAAAGTTTGTCAAAGTGGAAGTTAACAAACTGAATGTTGTTGTTACGTGGATGTGTTTGGAAACCAACAACTGTAGCAAGGACTCCATTAACTAAATCTTGCTCCACGTTAAGGTTATGTTTCAGAATTACTCTACAGTTTAAACACAATTTTAACATTTTCTCCAAACCAGTTGTGTTGGAGATACAGTTTTCTAAGCTATTTATTTATGCTCTGGCTTGTTGACACATAGGCAGTGTCATACTGTGCACTTCCAGTTTGTCCGTGGAGTTAATTTGCACCATTGGTTGCATTTCACATTTCTATGTGCTAATTGTTCCATGACATCAGCAGCGGATGTGTTATGCCCGCATAGCTCATGGATGAGTCTACTATTTAAGATAGACTGTGCATCATTAGAAAGCACACCAATCCGAATGCTTTTCAAAATGTTAGCATAGGTTAGGTCTGCAGACAGACGCATGTTTTGAGTTAGTTCTCTGTTTTGGAAATGTTGCCAGAGATTTAGATTGTCTATGCTTCCAAGTGTGTTACGGCACACAATGTGTCATAAGGTTTTAAAAATAGGTCCACCTTTTACTGGTGTTAATTGAAGATCTCAGAAAACAGTAGCGTGTTTTCCGCCAAAGAGTTCTTCGTAGTTCGCTTTAAGGACCTCTTTCAATCTGAGGTGAATCAAAGCCAACATTAGGTTGGAAGCTATGCTCACCTCATCTATTAAGGAGCATTTTCATTTGTTTCTAATTTGTTTTGCTGTTCTACTGGAAGGAGCAGCTGTCGGTGTAAAGTAACACCACCTATGTTGTAGGAAGTTAACCTGTGGCAATTTGAATAGGTGTTTGAGGCTATTGAAGCTGATTATTTTGGTTTGAGGCTATTGGAAGCTATAATTGAATTGAATTCGGAGAAGTGCATTGCAAATTCTGAAACCATTTCTGGCAGCTGCTAAAAGCTGAAGATAAAACTAACTGTTTGATGACCAATATCAAGTTCATGCATAGGATCAGCAAATCTTTTTCAGCAATGGGGAATGTAAAGAAATATATTACTACCTTGAAAATGACCCATGGTCAAAACGCGTGTCGGCTGTCCACTAGACATGAAATTAAATAGACTTTGAACCATTGGAACCTTTTTGGAGTTATCATTCAGGCATCTTGAACGCCATTATTTGGACTTCGCATTTCATTTGGGTTTGAGCGCAGAGCATCAACCCTTATTCTGTTTGACACGTACTGTGGATGGGTCCTGCACCACTCACTCATATGTTAGTGGTGGTAACTGATCGGTGATTACATAAGTTTCCTTTCTTGCACCATTGCAATTGTAAGTGTTCCTTAGAGATGCCTGGGCCGGTATACTGGTCTGCAGTGCACCTGTGGGGTGGGTGCAGTGACAGAGATTTCCATGTGTGGTAGTTGGATTTGCCCCAGGCATGGCTGCATGTCCTGTGATGGACTTTGCTCCATTCATGTATTCCAGGCATTGTGCCTGCAGGGTGGTGCATTATGGTACCAGTGGTTCATCATGTCTGATATTGAGCAAGGTGCATGTGCTGGGGTGGGCACTGTGTCGCTGTGGTCCTCCGCGGCAACACCCATCATACCCCAGCCAGCAGACAGGTTGCCTATGCTTGTGGTCCCCCCAGGCAACGCCCCTCATTGTCCTGTTGTTGGACTTACCCAGTAGCCAGGTACTTTTTGCAGAACATTGTTCCAGTTAGCAGGGAAGTGTGGAGTTGCGCAGCACCATGTCATCATGTGTGGATCCCGGGAATCCTGCACAGCAATGTGTGATTAATTGCCTTGCATCACACACCATCTGGACATTCAGGGAATGGTAGAGCTTCCTGTTGCGATACACTACCTCCTTGGCATGCCCGACTACCAGATCCACATGGGTGCAGTCAATGGCACCAATTATGTTAGGCATGCCTGCCAGTGGATAGAACACTATTTTGGTATGATTCACCTCCTCCACAGTCCGTGGTAAATATATGTGGTCCCTTCCATGTTTCAGGAGGGCATCTAGCACCTGGTTGAGCACACGGGAGAAACATAGTTGTGAGATGCCATGCAGCTGTGTGCTGGTAGGTGCCTGTGGCAAGGAAGTGCAGCACAGACACTACCTTTAGCAAAGGGGGGATGCCTGTCCGGATGTTGATGAGGCTTACCAGGTAGTCATGGATGAGGTCCCCTATTGTGCATATGGTGTCCCTTTCCAGGCGGTACAGGGTGTGGCTCTGTGCAGGGGTTAGGTCAAATGGACTGGCCCTTAGGCGAGGTATTGGTGGCTGCCTGTGGGGTACAACTGCCTGTCCCTATGGTGTGTGCTGGCCCTGTCTCAACCTCCTTCTCCTCCTTCTCCTCCACTGCATTCCCTGGTTCAATGTCTGCTGGAGTAGTAGCAGTGCATTGCCTCCACCTGAGCAGATTGTGTGCACCTGTGGCAGGTTCCAACACAGCAGATTGCTATTAACAGCTGTCCCACGATGCCAGTGTTAACAGCATCATGGTACCCGTTCCTACCGGCATCTGGATACTGGTAGGTGCATGTCCGTGAACCTCGTAATGTGCACTTACTTATGGCATGCCGGTGTTACTAGCACGGCTGCCGTGTGCCTGTGCCCATTCTGGGTAGGTGCTACCCGGTCACAACGGGTCCCTGCAGATGCCGGTAGCACCGGCATCGCAGGTCGTAATGCACTGGTCTGGTAAACAATGCCGGTATTTCCTTACCAGTATCATTATTACCAGACCGCCAACCTTGTAATGAGGCCCATGGTTTCCAAAGCAGTACTCCTGTTTGGGTAGTATGTATCCAATAAATTGTTTTTCAAAATGTCCTGGCTGTTGGGATCATTTTTGGCTATTGTTTTGTATGTGTTGGTACATTTTGTGCACTCTTTTTCTGGATGCAGCAGGACCAATCTTAGCCAGAATATGTTTTCAGATTTCCCATATAAGGTTGTGTCTATTAAATGGTCTGCAGCTTCATAGCAACTACATTCTCTATGGGAGAGCATTTTTATGCCAAAGCTGTATAATTTTTGTGACCGTGTTTTGTCAGATGATATATCATCCAGAGGTCTTTCAGCTCTATTTTCTCAGCTTTGGTTGGGTAAGCTGTGACATATCGTGCAACAGCAGTGGAATTGTCTGCAATGTTCTGTGCATCTATGTTTGCATTCCACAAGAGGGCAATGATTTTCCTTTAACAGTGTGTCTAACAGAATGCATTAAGCTGTTTACTTGTCATTTTGCTGAAACTGGTCTAGGGAAACAATAGCAGCATTTGGTGTATTATTTCCCTTAGTTTTGCATCTTAATAAGGACATCTTAACCCAGGATGGCCTCTGGGTCGTCTACCCATGGTACCATATGTGTTATTCGATCTCTGCTGAAGGATTGAGCATTGTGCTCGCCAATGACCTTCTTGTCTGCAATAAGCACATTGGTTCATGTGTACAGGACCCATTTGCGCATTACTCTGCGGGGCAAACTGTCCTCTAAACTGTGTACTCCCACCTCTAGTTCCTCTTACTATCTGCTGCAACAATACTTTGGTCTTTAAGTCTCCCTTCTTCTTTTCTATTCTCGCTTTTACATTATTGACCCTATTTTCATAATACTGACCCATGTGCAATACTTCATACTGCGATTTAGCTTGCCAGGCGCTTTCGGAAGTCATAATTTGTGATTGAATATCAGGCAACAATCCACGCTCAAATTTATCCACAAACAGCCTTTTCCCTGACTCGGTACTTAAGTCCTGACCACTAAAATCTGAAAACACTTCTTCGAACTGATTAAAACATTCGGTAGCACCTTCAGATTTCCCCTGGGTGCAAGCTGTAAGCTTGTCCCAAACTATTCTTCTCTCTGGAACCAAAGTCTTAAGTTTTGCTACTATTCTGTCTGGCATTGTCAATATCACCTGTGTTGGTTTCTCACCAGAATCCCTTTCTCCATCTATCCGTACCAAATTAAACCATGTGTCACCCAGTCCTACCGGATCATCTATAGTTCTAATCTGTTTCCATAAATCAGCAGGTAGGATCACAGAGAACAACAAGTCTATATCACCCAACGTGAAAACTGACGAATGCAAGACAGATTATATTTCCTTATAAAATCCTGTTGGATTTTTCCTAATATCCATAATCGTCTGTCTAATGGTATTCTTCCTGTCTGGAAAATGGGACATGAACAAACTGTGAGACATAATGAGCTTCAATAGTAGTGGCTGCTGCGCCTGTTGTGACATTAGCTGGAATTTCAACATTAGGAACAAATGTTGGAGGAACTTCCCTCATCGGCAATTGAGAAGTAGGCAATCCTGAACGTTCATTAAGCAACATGGCTAAATCAAGTGACAAAGTAGTCAAAACAGTATCGGGTGAAAATGCTCTCTTACAAATGACCATCAAATCTGTGCGACAACAAACCTTTTTCTTCATAAACTCGTCCTGCAGGTACTCTACCATTAGCTGTAACAGTTTTCTTTGCATTGCCGGATCATACTGACAAAATATGTCATATACTTCAATGGGAGAAATTGAAACATCCAAAATCCATCTAAGCACATCCCTTATGCAAATGCGTGTTTCTTCACTCATTGGTTTACAAGAAGAAATTGTTTCTGCACGTACGAAGCATCCAATCTATCGCCATCCATATCATCATTCTGTAACCGATCCAACTCCCTCTTAAACTCAAAAACCCTCTCAGCATGCTCATGTAAATTCTCTGCAGTGTCCCCTGAGTAAGTTAAGACATTAAAATCCCTCAACCCTTGTGGGACATCCATGTCCATCAAATCACTCCAAACTTCAGCCAAGTGCATTCCCATCCCCTCTATCAAAACACTCTGTTCGGGAATACTCTCTTGGTCAAAAATTGTGGTCAAGGCAGTTGATTTTTCACCTTCTTCTATACATTTCTTAGCCCATGCATACAATTCTCTTTTTCTAGCAAACTGTACTACGAGTCACTACTTTTGAATCAGCACTCGCCCGATCAATTGCTATAAGTGGAGTAGAACCACTTGGGAAACCACTGTACAATCGGCAGTGAAGACATTACAGCTGGAAGTAAAGACGGAGTTAAGGGAACAGCAACTGTCGCTAAGGGCGGAGATGCAGAAGGGGGAACAACAACAGGAAGAGCAGCAACAACTGGAGGAGGAGGAACAATAGGAGGAACAAGAACACCAACGGGAGGAGGTGCAACAGCGGGAAGAGGTAAAACAACAGGGAGAGTCATATAAGGAGGTGGTGTGGTGGCAACAGTCCTATGCTCATTTAAAAGCTTATCGATTAGCTCGTCTGAAAGTCCTGAGATGGATATATTTTCTCTACCCCAAGTTGAAAAGCCCTATCATGCTTCTAATAGATTCCGACTGTTTCTGTTGATCATATAATAATGCTTTTTCGGACTTAGACATATGCGTGTTTCTCTTTACTCTTAAGTTGCTGCATAGCTTCCTTTCTCCAATCCTTAATTACATCAAATGCTGCAATTCTAGCCTTTTTCTTTAACAATATAGACTCTAAATATTCTATACGGACAATTTCAAAACTACCATGAACTGGCCACTGAAATACAACCAAATATCAGGATACTTAGGAATCGGGGCATGATTCACCTGATTACAAAATGCAAAGGAGGTCCGATCGGATTACAAAGGATCCTCGTGTTCGGCGATTTCGGCAAAGAGCCCGCCTCGATATGGGGACCCTTGTCATGATGTCCTCTCGAACCGCGTGCTCACCGTTCAGCGATCGGGTTCTGCAGCACTGTTGAGGTGTTGCATCTCATACAAAAGGGCCCCCTTTTCTCACTCTCCGATCCCGGTCAGAAAGCCATGTCTTCTTTTCAGCGAGTTGACATCAATCTTGAGGGTCCCTATTCGTACGCCATCTGCAAGACCAAAGAAATATCGAGGCTTAGTACCATAAAATTAAATATGCCAATCACGGGTCAAAAAGATACAAGTATCTTTTATTTCTAAACAGAGTCAAAGCAAACAGATAGCTCTCTGGCTCACAACAACTCGCAGTGTGTACCAGCAGTCAAAGTGAGGGGTGAGAGTGCTGGACATCTAAACACAGACACTTTTATACAGCTTTTTCAAACAGTGTCCAGCCCCTCTCCAAACTAATAAGTTACATGCTAGGGTTCGTGCCCTGTTCACATGTCAAATATTACAATATTGTACAATGGATTAAACAAGTTTGCATGTCCATGAAATTACAATAGTGGCATTGGTTCTCTGATCCGCAGTAAGCCTTGTTTCAAGAATCACTACAATGCAGTTCAGCAAAAGCACACAATGCGAGTTTGTTCTTCATTGTCTCGTTGTTTAAATGAGGATGAGACTTGTGAGCACAGACAACACTTGGATTGCAGTTCATAAGAGTCACAAGGTTTCTTTGCATAGAACAAATAGTCTGCACTCAGTCAGCCTAAATGTTGACACAACTCAAAGGTTGTTCGGCTCATCTGCAAGTTGAAAACACAGTCCACCATTTTAGAACAAAAGGCAAGAGTCAAAATCAAAATGGCGGATGGTTCTTAAAATGGCAGGGCGAGGTTGATCAAATATCAAAAAATTTGAGACATGGTTTTATGTGGAACGCAAATGGGCTTAGGCCAATATTCATAACAAGGCGGTATTATATGAATACGGTTTAACAAACCCTCCTTTTGGCCTAAGCCAAGAGCATTACTTCAAACATTCGCTTTACTCAAAACCCCACGCCTCAATGTCGGTACATCCTGAATCACATTCTTCATAAATATCAATCACCATAAGTTCCTTGATAGTGATATCCTGCATTACAGAAGTGTTGGCAATTTTTTGGGTGCATGTACCTTTGGTCCTAATGTATTTATAGTTTGTGCACAACATCCTCCTAACATCGAACATATGGCAGTAAGCCATTGTATACAACAACAACAAAACCACAGAACACCAAGAACTATCATTAGGACTGCAAAGAGCTTCCAACCCCATGAACATAGTAAATCCCAGAACCAAGCACTAAGATCCCAGTTTCCCTCTGGGACATGTACTTCCGTACTCAAGGTATGCAGATTTTGTATTGCCTTGAATATGGTAGGGGAGGAGTCTGGGACGAAAACACAGCACGCAGATCCCACCAATTTACATACCCCACCACGCTCAGCTAGGATGATGTCTAAAACCACCTTATTTTGAAGGGCCACTAATCCTATGGCCTTTTGCTCTAGCAGCATGTTGTACAGAATATCGGTGGTTCTGTTGATGTTTTTCTCCAGTACCCTTGCTAGTATTCTGATATCCTTAGAGTTCATTATCTGTCCCCAAAATGGCACAAAGGGATTTTGCTACATCACCCATGACTTGTGAAGGAGTATCACCATTTTTATCCTGCCTTGGATGAGCTCTAGAGACTTTGGAAGTGGTAGCCACATATACCCATGGTAACAAGATACCCAAGTAACAAGTACCCTGCCAATCTCTAGGTAACCAAGGATAAGATTAATTGCCACAGACAAAGTAAATGGGATCTCCTACACACAAAGGTCTGTCCTCACAGGTTAGATTTGCAATGTCAGTACAACCCTTGAATGTACCCATTGGCTGAGAACCATCCCTTTGTATGCAGAAGGGAACAGAGTTAGGGCTATGATTAATAGTATAGGACGGAGGCATGGCATCCTGGTTGCCTATGGGGGCCATCTTGAAAGGTGCAAGACAGGATGCTCTTTCAAATGCCTTGATGAGCACCCAGTCACTGGTTCGGAGTCGATGACCTGCCCCCTCGTATTTTACTGGGAGGGCTTCTCGCACCTGTTGATAAATCAAATACAAGTTTTGAGTTAACTGACCACAGTACTCAGAAAGGAGCAAATGCTCTACATCTTTCAGCTGCTTAGGTTTAGGTATGTTCCAAATATTGGCTGGTCTCCCCATGATTATCTCATTGGGAGAGAGCCCGATTTTCATTTGGGGGGTCGTCTGCATGGACAATAAAGCTATGGGTAAGGCATCTGGCCATTTCAAATTGCTAGTGGCACAAATTCTTGCCAATTTGTTCTTCAATATACCATTATGGGGTTCTACAAGTCCGGCACTCTGAGCGTGTCTGGCCAAATGGAACTGTTTATCGATCTGTAATCCCGCCCATACTTGCAGGATAACAGCAGCGATAAAATGTGGACCATTGTCTGACTAAATGACCCTTGGCAAACCAAACCTAGGAAAATATTTCTTCAGCATGGTTTTCGCTGTCATTATTGCTGTGGCATCTTTTAAAGGGAAGGCTTTGACCCATTTGGTGAAAGCACAAATAACAACTAGGACATATTTGTAATTCTGACAACGCTCCATTTCAATTAAATCAAAGTGTATAACTGCAAAAGGCACAGAGGGGGGACCAAAACTACCCCTAGGTGTCGATGTACCCTTTCCCACATTATGCTGTAAGCATACCATGCAATTTTGGACCAAACGCTCAGCAGTTTTCAGGATATTTACATTCATCCAGACAGGTCCTAACAGTTTACAAATCTTTATAGCACATATATGTGTTGGGTCATGAGCCATCATAACCATACCATTGACATAAGCATCGGGCAGCATCCATTGTTTCTTTCCACTATTTAACCAACAAACTTCATCATCTAAACTTGCTAACCCCTCAGCCCATTGCTTAAGATCTTCTGAAGTGGCATCAGCCTGAATGTCTTTTATAGAACCAATTCCTTCATCTACTATACAAGTGTTAGTGGCTGTTCTCGTTGTATACATTTCAGAATTCAAATCGGTGGCAGTCTGTTTGGCTATCCTGTCAGCAAAAGTGTTTCCTCTAGCCACATCATCTGTTACTTTCTGCTGTGCTGCACACTTCATTATTGCTAACTGGGTAGGAAGCACATTGCTGAGAGTAGCCAAACTATCAAAAAGCCATGTTATATCTTATTTCCATGTGAGATCAAGAAACCTATCTCTCCCCATAATCTACTGAAGTTGTGAACCACCCCAAAGGCATACTGACTGTCTGTAAATATATTCACACTAAGCCCTTCGGAAAGTTCACAAGCTTGAGTCAATGCAATAATCTATGCAGCCTGCATGGAGTTATGCGGAATTCTTCTGATTTCCACAATAGTGCTTAAAGTAGTGATGGTATAAGCAGCAGTGGATTTACCATCCGGAAGTTTGAAGCAGGAGACATTGCAAAACAGCTCCCCTTATGGATCTTTTAATGGTGTATCATTTAAGTCAATTCTGCCTTTAGTCTCTTGTTCTGTGGTATAGAGGCAGTCATGTGACATCTTGTCACTACAAGTAATTTCTTGCGGAAGAGGCAATAGTTCAGCCGGATTTAATGTGCAACATCTCTTAATTTGGATGTGCGGTGCAAATTGAATCAGCTCGTATCTTATCTTGTTAATCGTGCTGATGTGAGATGTTGAGTTTGTGTTCTGTTTAATAGAACGTCTACAGAGTGAGGTACCATCACGCTTAAGGAGTGACCCAGAACCATACCCTCACTTTGTGTTACAGATGCAGCGACAGCAGCAACAGCTCTCAAACATCTCGGCAAATGCATGCAACAAGGTCAAGCGTGGAGGAAAACTACCACACAGTCTATTCTTCCCTCCATGTTCCTGCGTCAACACAGCCAAAGCGCATCCATCACATTCATGCACATACAACACAAAGGCCTTATCATAATTTGGTGTGCCCAAAACCGGTGCTGAACACAACGCAGCTTTGAACAGAGAAAAAGCTTTCTGGCAATCTAAGTTCCACGGTAAATGCCCTTCTTTGGCAATGCCAACATTGGTTTTATCATTAATGAGAAATTTGGGATCCACTGTCTACAGTACGATGCCATGCCTATCAAGGCTCTCACCTCTTTCTTTGTATTTGGGACAGACATGCTAGAGATGCTTTGTATCCGCTCAGGTGTCAGTCTTCTTCCTTCCTTTGACAGAAGATAGCCTAAATAGGCGACTGTCATGATCTCTGCTTCCAAAAGGTCAGGGTTTTCCCAACTCCCTTGGAAGCAGATCCATAACCCAGGTTCCGAGTGCCAACCAGTCCCAATTGGGACCTTTTGGACCCAGTCCTGGCGCCAGTGGCACCAGGCTCATAAATATGCCCAGTCCCAGCGCTGGAAGCGCCGGGCTCATAATGCTTGGGTGGACTTACCTTCAGCAGACCATGCTGCTTACTTGCCTGCCTGTTGAGCCTCTGATCCTCTTCTGTTTGGAACTACTTTTCCTGTTGGGTGGGGCTGGAGCCACTCCCTAGATTCAGAACACTGGAACTCTTCTGGAAGGCAGGAACTCTTTTCTTACCAGGAACTCTTTTCTTACTTGGGCGTGGCTGTGGAAGGAGACACCTAAGCACTACAGGAGGCTATTTAAACCACACCTGGTGGATGAATCTTGCTTTGCGTTATTCTGCAACCTCTGCAGCAGAACGCTCATCGTGTCTTCTGCAACCGGTCCTGGGCCTAAGGAAAAAGGCTTACCATCCTGAATCCAGTCTTCAACAACACCTATAAAGACAAGAAAGAACAGGTTAGCATTCCGGCATCTGAAAGGCAAAGGCTTACCATCCTGAATCCAGTCTTCAGCAACACCTATAAAGACAAGAAAGAACAGGTTAGCATTCCGGCATCTGAAAGGCAAAGGCTTACCTACTCTTCGTGCGCTCCGGAGGTCTTCACACTGCATTCCGGCATCTGAAAGACAAAAGTTTACCAACTCTTTGCACGCTCCGGAGGCCTTCGGCGCTGCATCCCGCATCTGAAAGACAAAACAAGATGCGTTTAAAGACATTGGGGAACTTTAATACTCACGTGCCATTACTCCTTTCCACATCTAATCCAGTGGGTATTCCGGCACCCTGCAGCCGCTCCGAACTCGTACCTGCAAAATAAAAAGACAGTTAGAGCGCATAGTGAAGCAGGCAACAAGCGCTTACTTACGTGCTTCCAGGCGCTTCTATTCATCACACGGGCTCCATCTTCAACTCACTTCAGCCCGTCATCCGCCATCGCCGGAACCCTGCAAAACAAGAGACATCATTACTAAAGACTTTAAAGACATTTGAATGACTCGAAACTTACCGTTCGTGCAGTAAACGACGGACAGCAGTCCTCTGAAGTCAAGAGGCCTGCGCTACCTATCCAGTGAAGAAACTGGTTACAGCACCCTGCCCTGAGGCAGATGGAGAGCTCGGCATTCACTTACCTAAGGTGAGAGCGTTAACCTTTGGGGGTCTACAGGAGAGGAGAAGAGGAAAGAGATAGGGACACCCCAATAACCCCAGTTCATTAACCCCATATTTTCTATCTGCAGACATCTTACTCTACACGTCAGGCATACAGTGCACAGAGGTCCAGCCCAAAGAGCCAACCGGGTGCTACACATCACCTTTGAAGATACGGTAGTCGCCCAGTCAAGACCGGCGCCTCTGCGAGAATCAGGTGAGCGTTACAGCGACCTCCTGTCGACAATACTGAAACATTTTCAATGAAGCATTATGCCATGGTCTGCTAGATGAATAAGCAGCAACACGGTGCCCTCCTTGCAAGCAACTTCTGAGTCTGCAGCTAAAAGAAGATTGTCAACATACTGCAACAACGTACAAGTGGAAGGCAACTCAAGTGTATGGAGCTGCTCCTTCAAAGCTCTACTGTAAATGATTGGACTCTCAGTGTACCCTTGTGGCACACAAGTGAATGTAAACGAGCGTCCCCCTAGGGTGAACGCAAACAAATATCTACTGTTAACATGTACAGGAATACAAAAGAAGGCGTTCTTTAGATCCACAACACTGAAATGAGTAGCTGAAGCTGGAATCATCGTTAATATAGTGGTCACATCTGGCACAATTGGCAATTTTGGAGCAACAATCTTATTGATAGCACGTAGAGCAATAATAAAATAGAGAGGAATTGCATTATCCGCTTTCTCATACACCGGCAGAATGGAGCTATTACACAAACTTCCTGCAATTTCATCAATTACTCCTCGATGTACAAAATTAGAAACTATTCTCTTTAAAGCTTGCTAACTGTCCACTGAAATCTCATACTGTGGAATAAGTGGTAATTTAACACCTGGTTTCAACACAAATTTAACAGGTTTAATTTGTAAGATACCAACGTCATTATAATCAACTGCCCATAAACATGCCGGAACTTTATCCAATTCAGTCGGTAAAGGCCTAGTCAAGAATTGTGAAACAGCAGTTCGCTGAGGTGAAATCGTCAAATTTACTCCATCCGCAGAACAATAAATTACTAAATGTAATTCTTTCAACAGATTCAACCCCAACAAATTTTCGCCACAACTCGTCAACTAAAGAAATGGACATGAATCGGTAAATGGCCCCAGTGAAATCGGTACCGGCTGAGAGACTGGACTAACTACTGGTGTACCAGAGAACCCTACAGAAATGTTATTCTGCCCTGAGAGTGGAATATCTGGAACCCGTGAATGATCAACGGAACACTTCCGTGATCCTGTGTCTATCAAAAATAGATGCTTCGTATTCCTCACATTAATTTCTACATAGGGCCCTTTCTGATCGACGGGAGTAGGCACTGGTTCCAGACTCTGCTTCAGGCTGTCCTAACAGAACAGTACATCATCGAAGGCAAGATCCTCAGAAAGGTAAACAGTCGAAGGATTATCAAAAATGTTCCCATTATTTGCACTATGCTGCTGACTATCTTGTGAGAATGAGTATTGATTCTGAGTGAACTGACTTCTACCAGGACATCTTAACCCAGGATGGCCTCTGGGTCGTCTACCCATGGTACCATATGTGTTATTCGATCTCTGCTGAAGGATTGAGCATTGTGCTCGCCAATGACCTTCTTGTCTGCAATAAGCACATTGGTTCATGTGTACAGGACCCATTTGCGCATTACTCTGCGGGGCAAACTGTCCTCTAAACTGTGTACTCCCACCTCTAGTTCCTCTTACTATCTGCTGCAACAATACTTTGGTCTTTAAGTCTCCCTTCTTCTTTTCTATTCTCGCTTTTACATTATTGACCCTATTTTCATAATACTGACCCATGTGCAATACTTCATACTGCGATTTAGCTTGCCAGGCGCTTTCGGAAGTCATAATTTGTGATTGAATATCAGGCAACAATCCACGCTCAAATTTATCCACAAACAGCCTTTTCCCTGACTCGGTACTTAAGTCCTGACCACTAAAATCTGAAAACACTTCTTCGAACTGATTAAAACATTCGGTAGCACCTTCAGATTTCCCCTGGGTGCAAGCTGTAAGCTTGTCCCAAACTATTCTTCTCTCTGGAACCAAAGTCTTAAGTTTTGCTACTATTCTGTCTGGCATTGTCAATATCACCTGTGTTGGTTTCTCACCAGAATCCCTTTCTCCATCTATCCGTACCAAATTAAACCATGTGTCACCCAGTCCTACCGGATCATCTATAGTTCTAATCTGTTTCCATAAATCAGCAGGTAGGATCACAGAGAACAACAAGTCTATATCACCCAACGTGAAAACTGACGAATGCAAGACAGATTATATTTCCTTATAAAATCCTGTTGGATTTTTCCTAATATCCATAATCGTCTGTCTAATGGTATTCTTCCTGTCTGGAAAATGGGACATGAACAAACTGTGAGACATAATGAGCTTCAATAGTAGTGGCTGCTGCGCCTGTTGTGACATTAGCTGGAATTTCAACATTAGGAACAAATGTCGGAGGAACTTCCCTCATCGGCAATTGAGAAGTAGGCAATCCTGAACGTTCATTAAGCAACATGGCTAAATCAAGTGACAAAGTAGTCAAAACAGTATCGGGTGAAAATGCTCTCTTACAAATGACCATCAAATCTGTGCGACAACAAACCTTTTTCTTCATAAACTCGTCCTGCAGGTACTCTACCATTAGCTGTAACAGTTTTCTTTGCATTGCCGGATCATACTGACAAAATATGTCATATACTTCAATGGGAGAAATTGAAACATCCAAAATCCATCTAAGCACATCCCTTATGCAAATGCGTGTTTCTTCACTCATTGGTTTACAAGAAGAAATTGTTTCTGCACGTACGAAGCATCCAATCTATCGCCATCCATATCATCATTCTGTAACCGATCCAACTCCCTCTTAAACTCAAAAACCCTCTCAGCATGCTCATGTAAATTCTCTGCAGTGTCCCCTGAGTAAGTTAAGACATTAAAATCCCTCAACCCTTGTGGGACATCCATGTCCATCAAATCACTCCAAACTTCAGCCAAGTGCATTCCCATCCCCTCTATCAAAACACTCTGTTCGGGAATACTCTCTTGGTCAAAAATTGTGGTCAAGACAGTTGATTTTTCACCTTCTTCTATACATTTCTTAGCCCATGCATACAATTCTCTTTTTCTAGCAAACTGTACTACGAGTCACTACTTTTGAATCAGCACTCGCCCGATCAATTGCTATAAGTGGAGTAGAACCACTTGGGAAACCACTGTACAATCGGCAGTGAAGACATTACAGCTGGAAGTAAAGACGGAGTTAAGGGAACAGCAACTGTCGCTAAGGGCGGAGATGCAGAAGGGGGAACATCAACAGGAAGAGCAGCAACAACTGGAGGAGGAGGAACAATAGGAGGAACAAGAACACCAACGGGAGGAGGTGCAACAGCGGGAAGAGGTAAAACAACAGGGAGAGTCATATAAGGAGGTGGTGTGGTGGCAACAGTCCTATGCTCATTTAAAAGCTTATCGATTAGCTCGTCTGAAAGTCCTGAGATGGATATATTTTCTCTACCCCAAGTTGAAAAGCCCTATCATGCTTCTAATAGATTCCGACTGTTTCTGTTGATCATATAATAATGCTTTTTCGGACTTAGACATATGCGTGTTTCTCTTTACTCTTAAGTTGCTGCATAGCTTCCTTTCTCCAATCCTTAATTACATCAAATGCTGCAATTCTAGCCTTTTTCTTTAACAATATAGACTCTAAATATTCTATACGGACAATTTCAAAACTACCATGAACTGGCCACTGAAATACAACCAAATATCAGGATACTTAGGAATCGGGGCATGATTCACCTGATTACAAAATGCAAAGGAGGTCCGATCGGATTACAAAGGATCCTCGTGTTCGGCGATTTCGGCAAAGAGCCCGCCTCGATATGGGGACCCTTGTCATGATGTCCTCTCGAATCGCGTGCTCACCGTTCAGGGATCGGGTTGTGCAGTACTGTCGAGGTGTTGCATCTCATACAAAAGGGCCCCCTTTTCTCACTCTCCGATCCCGGTCAGAAAGCCATGTCTTCTTTTCAGCGAGTTGACATCAATCTTGAGGGTCCCTATTCGTACGCCATCTGCAAGACCAAAGAAATATCGAGGCTTAGTACCACAAAATTAAATATGCCAATCACGGGTCAAAAAGATACAAGTATCTTTTATTTCTAAACAGAGTCAAAGCAAACAGATAGCTCTCTGGCTCCCAACAACTCGCAGTGTGTACCAGCAGACAAAGTGAGGGGTGAGAGTGCTGGACATCTAAACACAGACACTTTTATACAGCTTTTTCAAACAGTGTCCAGCCCCTCTCCAAACTAATAAGTTACATGCTAGGGTTTGTGCCCTGTTCACATGTCAAATATTACAATATTGTACAACGGATTAAACAAGTTTGCATGTCCATGAAATTACAATAGTGGCATTGGTTCTCTGATCCGCAGTAAGCCTTGTTTCAAGAATTGCTACAATCTAGTTCAGCAAAAGCACACGATCTGAGTTTGTTCTACATTGTCTTGTTGTTTATATGAGGATGAGACTTGTGAGCGCAGACAACACTTGGATTGCAGTTCATAAGAGTCTCAAGCTTTCTTTGAATACAACAAAGAGTCTGCTCTAGGTCAGCCTAAATGTTGACACAACTCAAAGGTCGTTCGGCTCGGCTGCAAGTTGAAAGCACAGTGAACCATTTTAGAACACAAGGCAAGAGTCAAAATCAAAATGGCGGATGGTTCTTAAAATGGCGGCGAAGTTGATCAAATATCGAAACATTTCAGACGCGGTTTTCTGTGGAACGTGAATGGGCTTAGGTCAATATTCATAACAAGGTGGTATTATACGAACACGGTTTAACAGTGCAAGTCCTAGTAGGTAGAGAAAAAGCCCAGAAAGATGTACAGATTAGAAAGAAGAATGTTAGTGTGTGGCATTGTATTAAATTTCCCATACATAGATTCTTGCTACATGAGAGCAGAAATCATTTCCTGTTGCTTTCATTTATTTATACAAATTTACAGATAGCAATGTTGCCAATGTACACATGCATGTGGTTGCTTTCCTTCCAATGGTGTGTTTTGTTAATTGTGCAATGTATGTACTTGCCATGCGTTGGTAATATATCTGCAGTTTTTGTTTTCTGTGTGCATTCTGGGCATTTTACAGCAGGTGTGTTAATGGGAGAAGTGGTTGTAAAAGTGACAGAAGGAAAAAGAAAATACAGTTTGCACATTCAAATGGATGATATGGGCAAGCATGCATGTTGTGGTGATATACTGAAGTTTCACATAGGATCTGGCACTTGAACTTGATGTGCAAATGTTCCCAATTTGGTTTTCGTTTTTTGTTTAACAAAAAAAAATCACAGTGTATGCTGTTAAAATTGAAATATGTGGTTTGCAACTGTTATGTAAGTGGACATTAAAAGAAAACTTTGAAAGTACATTGCAAGTAACTGCCACTTGATGTCAGCAGATGGGACAAATGTGAATATGATCATTGAGTAGGTTATGCGAATATGATCATTGAGTAGGTTATGCAGGATGAGTGGCAGGCACCCTGCTCATATGCATTTGTAAAAGAGTTGTAAATCTACTCTACAAAATATATGCATACCTGTAGTTTGTGTTGATGAATGCAGATGTGGATGAATCTGGAAGCAGAAATCCTGGAGAGTTGTACAGTACTTTTTGATGGAGGTGCTTTGGAATTACAGGAGACCTGTACTCTGAGTGTTTAACAGTACACCTAAAGTGTTGCACTGTGATGACAGAGTTAGATGTAGAGTTCTTGGATGTGATTGGTAGATGGTTTTGTGACTGCTTAACAGTAGAAAATGAGGGAGTGCTGCAAAAAGTGAAGTGGAAAGGGAAGAAGGGCTGCACCTGTGTTACGGGGTCTGCAGATACCACGGTAGTCCACGGACAGGACGTGCCACATCGAGGGCTTCTCAGCATGCCTGCAATGGGCATGGGACTCTGGGGATTAGCACGTTCAGGTTGTGCTTTACAGGAAGGAAGGGTAATACTTTTTCCATTGTTGTTTTGGTTGTGTAGTTAAGTTGGCTGGTGTCAGAGACATGCCGAGAGTTAGTGTATGAATAGTGGGAGATTCCTTTGTGTGTGATCAGAGGGAAGCAGCATTTCTGTCAATCTTGGTTTTCAAGGAGTGCAGGCTTATTTGTACATTGTGCCTGGCCACAATTTGCCAGGAGTGCTTGCACTTTGCAGAGAGTAGTGGTGCACTGTGGAGGAGAGCATTTGGTTACACAAGTGATCCAAGTTTGCTTGGTGCACTGAACGACTTGGCGAAGGCATTGGTGCTGCTATTTCCCAGTGCAAAGGTGGTGTTCTCACAAATACCACCTAGAGCACTGTGGAACGACCCCAAAGTCCTCTGTCCCCAGCAAAATCCTGGAAGGTGCCTTGTTAACAGAGGCATATGTGCATTTCTGTGAAGTGCTGGGATATTCTCTTTCCACAACCAGAACATTGATTCCCTTAGTGGGCACATGTTTCACCCGAGATGTCACTTCTTTGTCCACCCTTGGAAATGCCATTTTCTTTCACAATCTAAGGGATCCTTTGCAGAGGTTGATGTAAGGCAGTAAGAAGAAAAGAGGAGAAAACCCCGGAAATATATAAAACAAAATGTGTTTCTTTACAAGCACCTTAAAAAAAAGGATCTTTTCAGAGGCACCACTAAAGCGGAAATCTCCTACCATGGGTTAAATTTCTCTCCCCACCCACTGAATTGGCTGAATTATCAGCGGACACCATGGTAGTTTGCAAATCTGAGGCTTTTGAGGATGTCGGGTATGAAAATTGGACTGTGTAGGGCAGGGGATTGGCCAATAAGGTTCCCTGGGTGTGGTGTTGAAGGAAAGAGTGTGGCAGAGGGTCTGTTTGCTGAGAGGAGTGCAGATGGATGTGGCTATTGTTGTGTCTTTTTGGAGGCAGAGTGTCTAGATTTTTGGGGACTCTTGGATACATTGGTTGCAAGTGTATGCAGGGCACTATGGAGTGGCTGTACATCTGGGATTTCATCATGTGGATATGTACTGGCATGGAGTGCGCAGCATGAATTGGCTGGGCTTGGTTCCCCTTTGTGCCACTTTGGTGAAAGCTCCATCATCCAGCCATTATTATTGTTCATTGAGGAGGGAACAGTTTAGGACATGTTACCGGGATCTTACTGCTGTTTGCGATGAAGGAGGAACTTGGGAAAATCATGGATATGTTTCCAAACTCCCGAGTATTCCGAGTCATTTTTTTTTGCCCAGAGACAGATGTTGTGACAGATGTGGCTGCGCTCCAGTTCATTTGGTTCGCAAATAGAGAAAGGGAGGTGCAATGTCAACAAGGCTGTTTGTGCATTTTTAGAGATGTTGGCATGTCGTCCTTCCACAATGAAAACATTACAATTCGTAGCACCAATATTTTTTGCAGAGATGGAGTCCATCTTGCTGATGCTGGCAGTCAGCTTTTTTTGTGAAATGAAATATCCAAAATGCTTTGCAGCCCTTTTTGCAACTTTAGCAAGCATTTTTATAGTAGGTGTTGCCCACTTCAAACTTTCCAAAAACAAAACACAAAAAAAGCTCTTTTCAGAGCTCCTGTAAAAGAGTGCAATGTTTTTGATAGTCCCACCACCTACATTTTTTAGAAGTGCGTGGACTACCGCGCTGTCAGCAGACCTTGTAGACTGCGCAGGGGCCTGCACCTGTTTTTCAGTATTTCTATTTTTGAACTGTGAAAGGTAGCTCTGAAAATAGCTGTTTTTTGTTTTATAATTTATTTGGTGTTTTTGTAAATGACACACAAGGAAGGGAAGGGAAGGGAGGGGTAGGTAGGGAAGGGGGACGGACCATAAGGACGAAGGGGCAGGTGGTGAGAGGAAAATGTTGGGTGAGCCTCGTCGGTGTAGGGGGCAGTGTCCCTCGTGCTCCTGCACCATAGCTTTGAAAGCACTCCAGAGTTGCTCCACCCTGCAGAGTACTGCATCGCAGTACATACACAGTACAATGACCCTTGAAAGGTAAGAGTGTAAGAATCCACTGCATTGTGTATGTCCTGTGAGGCCTGGTCAGTGATCCGCTGCCCCACAGTATTGTCTCTTGTGGTGACAGGGGCAGATGCGGAGGATGCAATAGAGGAACTCAACCTGCTACCTTGTTCGAAGGGGACGACCATCTGAACTGCTGCCTTATGGTTCGACCTCAGGTGTTGCCGCATCGAGGTGGTCCCATAGCTGTACAGCCCATGCTTGCCACAACTGAGTAACAGTGCAGTGAACCTTGGCTGAACATGCCTTGGGTACCCCCCAACAGTGGTAAAGAGCCTCCATACCCAAGACTCACGTTGACAGCTGGTCAACTTCCACTACCTCATCCTCTTCCTCTTCTTGATCCCCCCCTACATCACCACACCTGTTCCCCTCCCCAGGCCCTCCGGAAGGTGATGGTGGCAGTGGGGAAGGGGGTGGTGCTGAGGAGGCAGCAGCAGGCATGGCCATAATGTCCAACAGAAGGAATTCAGCAATGCTCCAGAAACAGCTCAGCCAATTGCTCTGTCCTGGGAAACAGCTTGGCCAAGTACTCTGTCCTGGGTAACAGCTCAGCCAAGTGCTCTGTTCTGGGTAGCCAAAACAGAATGAGGAGCAGCAGTAGGGTGTGGCCTTTTATTGGGGTGCAGGGGAGCTCTCTGAAAACAATTGCATACTCTGCGGACACTTTGAACCCCAAGCTGGGCTCAAAAGTTGCAAAATGTCTCTAGATCGACCAGGACATGGTCTAGGACCTTTGCAAGGGTGACATTTCAGCTCAAAACACCTTGGATTGGCCCCAAAAACACGTTTTTGCTGTCTGGTGGCCCAGACAGTGTTCGCGAATAAGGACTGATGCTCAGCATGGGTGCGGTCACATGGTGATGTCGCAAACGTTCCCAAATGAGACTGCTGTCCAAAGGACACCTATTGCATGTGATGCAGTGTGCTCATGTGCCTAGATGTCCGTAGAACAGGGGCGGGATCTCCAAAATAAATAAAAGTGCGACATTTGCAGTGGACAACTCCGGACAGGCGAAGTTCTCAGAGGGCACAGGGGATCAGATACGCATGCGCCCAGGTGTCCGTATGACAGGGGCGGGATCCCCAAACTAATTAAAAGTACACCATAACTTTAAGGACCTTGAGGACAGGCGCAATGTTCAGAGGGCACAGGGGATTGGATGCACATGCGCCCAGGTGTCCGTAGAACAGGGGCGAGATCCCCAAACTAATCAAACTACATCACATTTCTGCAGACATCTGAGGACAGGGTCTGTGTTCGGGCACACAGGGGATTAGATGTACATATGCCCAGATGTTCGCAGGGGAAAGGGCTGCCTTGAGAACTCAGTAGGACTCAAATGGGAATGGGGAGTAATAATTACCAGCACCAGGCAATGGGGATTTAGCGGGTCCGTCGGGGCTGTAATGCCCCGATAAGTTCCCATTGCTGGGTGCCGGTAAATTCATGACTCCGGCAGCAGCGTGCCGGTATTTACCGGCATGGCTACCGCCAGACTCATAATGAGGCCAAATGTGGTTGTAGCTAGGAGAGAGCAAGGATGTCAGTGGGGGTCATTCTGAGTTTGGAGGTAGCCACGGTGCTATTAGCACCATGGCTGCCTCTAAACCCGGGTCCGGGTTCTCTGAATGGTGACATACCGGGTTATTCCAACCTTGGAGGACCTGGTAAGTTCCCATTCAGAAAACCATTCCCCATTCCCATTCGAGCCCCCATAGGGAAGGAGCAAATAACGGGCCCCGTTATTTGCTCCCTGGTCCCTTAACGGGCCACGCTAAGAACGGCTAGTTAGACCAACCGTTCCTGGTGGGACCCGCTAAGGGACCTCGGAATGTGGCGGTAGGGGGTTAATGACACCGGCATCCTTACTGGTGCCATTAACCTCCTACCACCATACTTGGACTGAGGCCGTATCTGAGAGTCCATTTTGTGGGAAGTGAAAGAAGGGATGAAAAATAGGACAAAGATTGGTCATGGATTGCCAGCTCACTAGTTAGTGAAAAACAGAGACAACGATTTCCAATGAGTCTTTAAAAGTAGGATGTGCCTGGACTTCTTGTCATAGAAAACCAGGGGCCACTGCTCGTTGATTAATAATGTACACTTACGAAGGGTTATGGTAAAGTTTGTCATAATCTGTTTATGAAAGGTGTGGCTCTTGGTACATCCAGGAGTGGATGGATACACCACCTGTTTTCAAGGATTGAAAAAGGGAAAGTAGGGAAAGTTGGGCCACCCTATGGGTGATTTGGTGGTTCTATTAAGGACAAATGTGGGGTTCACTTGTATCTCCGAACAATATCTGTGTCATGGTGTCTTTGTTCTGGAATTTGAATGCTCTGTGGATTGGGAAAAGCAACAGCATGTGCTACTATATACAAATTGGCACATGGGTGGATGTCCTCTTGACAGAATTCTAGAGAGCATTTCTTCCATCGTTTAACAATGGAGATGCAAATATCCCAGAGGTCATGTCATGGTTTTAGGGGATTTAAATTCATTTTCCTCAACTACAAGATTTATTGACAATACTTCTGAGCATACACCCATTCATGGAATTCAGGGTATGACGGAACAAAATGGAGCCAAGTGGCTGGACTGTCTGCTTAGAATGGGCCTGGTAAAGCTGAATGGGGTAATACCTGGTGGCGCGCCAGGATGTGATGTTTGGCACAGGGGTTCTTCATTGTCTGCATTGGACTACATCTTTACTGATGAATACCTGTATACATGCTGTAAATAATTCATCGTTGTGAGCAATGATTGGAGTGACAATAGCATGATTCAAACATGCTTTAAACTTTGCCTTTGCTCAATCTCAATGAATAATCCCTTACATTTTACAGCAAATCTTGCCAATAATAAAGTGTCTTGGAATAAGAGTTCCATCCAGAGCATCAACCAGGGACTGCATCAATGTATGGTTTTATCTACCTTGCAGAGAAACATGGCACTTTCACATCTGATTCTTGTGGCTTTTTCCTAAATGATATTCTGTCAGGTCAGAGTGATAACACAAGGGCTAGGACGGGGGATTGCAATAAAGAAAAGATGAAAACACATGTGGATTGCCCTTTGGTCATAGGAAAAAAAAGAGAAATTAGGAAAGAAATCTGCTTAATTACAAAAGCAGACATGGGATTGGATAACACACGCTTGCAGATCAAAAAAGTTAGGCATAAATATAAAAATTGGTTATCTAGATTTAAATGGAATCGGATACATAGAGATTCAGAGTTAATGGTAAAAATGCCTAATTAGAAAAAGGCACTAAGACCTTTTAGAGTCTGATTAACTAATTGAGAGTGGTCAAGAAGCAAGACAGTCTAACGTAGTGAATGTAGAAGCATGGTTTACTTATTTTACCATGTTATATGGTGAGGAAGAGGACCAAAAGTGTATACGTTAAAGCAGGACTAAGTTGCAGATAGATTCTGAATTGGTCATTAATAAGATTTCTAAAGCAAGTTCCCCTCGTGCCCCAGGAGTGAATCAATTAACTAATGTGCTCTTTAAGAGCGACCCTAAGGTCTGGGAGACTATACTTACGCTCCAGTTTAGCGACATACTCAAGGACGGAATTCTTGCAGAAGATTGAGAAACATCCTTTATAATTATAATTCTTATTTTTAAAAAGGGCCCTTGGGCTAATCCTAGTAGTTAACGCCCGATTACTATACTGCCAGCCCACAGTAAAATCTTTGAAGCAATTATCCTGAAACATCTGGAAGAATGGGCATCCTCAATTGGAAGAAATGACAAATGACTAAACGGATTCTGTAAATCCCATGGAAATAATCTAATTGGGTTTTTGTTAAAATGCTGCCACGATCTGGTTCAAAATAAAAAATATGAGGTCATCTATACTGCTGCCATTGATATTTCGTGTGCGTTCGATTTTGTTAGCTGAAAACATTTATGGTGGAAACGTTCAGGTAGGGGGATCCACCCAGGTTAGTAAAACTTATAATAACATTACACGAACATACGAACATTCAAGTACATCTAAACATGGAAGGATCATATTCCAACAAAATACTTACAAGAAATAGCTTAAGGCAGGAAGGCATTTTAGCTCCCTGCGCTTTTCAATTTGTACTTCTATGACATGCGAGGAAACATTGAGAATGCATCATTGGTGTACCCAGAAATTGGTAAAATCAGAATAGGCTGGTGGGTTCATGCTGATGATTGTATTCTTTCTGACTTTACAACATTGGGCCTCCAGAGACTTTTATCTGCATTTTCTCTGTATGCTGCGGGAAATGCGATTGTCATTAATGCTTCTAAATTAAAAATAAGTGAATTTTAGAGCCAATAAAAAGAAAGTACAGAATAGGTGGTAAATCAATGGTCTCAAACTGGAAGAGGTAGAACACTAAGGGGCCAACTCATAGAATCTGGCGCAGATGTAGCACACGCGGCTGTCGCAGAGGGAGCGTGCGCCAGCTGCGTGCGCCAAACAGTATTTAGGCGCGCTGTGTATTCATGGATTTCACAAGCCATTGGCAGCCGTGGCACAGCGAACATCCAGTAGTTCCAGTTACACCCCCAAGAATACCCGTTGTGCCAGAAAAAGCCATAGAAATCCCCAATACGGCCCGCCTACACAGTAATCGAATGAAAAACTACATGTACCCCGCTCGTGCCAGTCAAAACACGTGAAAATCTACTTGCGCATCCCCTTGAATAAGCGTACCCCGCTTGCGCCAGCCAAAACACGTGAAAATCTCCCAGCACACCCCATTCAATACGCATAGCCCGCTCAAGCCAGCCAAAACATGTGAAAATCTCCCCCCGCACGGCCTTGAATACGCTGAACCCCTCTTACGCATGAAAATATCCCCTAGCACCCCCTTGAATACGCGTACCCTGCATGTGGCAGCCAAAACACGTGGAAAGGGCTGTGCATGTGGTGACAGGTGTTGGAGGGTCCCCCCTGTGGTGTGGGCTGCCTGCAGGGTAGTGGTGTGGTGGGGTTCCGTATTGGCGTCATCATGTGGGTGCTCAGAGGGTAGGCATTGTACCCTGGGGAGGTGATAATGGTTGTCATTATTTGGGTTTGTTTATTTGTCTGTGTGTCACATGCATGCATGTGCACAGGAATGTGTACTCACCAATGAGCCATGTGTTGCCATGCCTCCCAGCTTCCAGGTCCCGGTGTAGGGCTGACATTCTATATATGAAACTGTCATGGGTGGACCTGGGATAGTTTGCATAGACAGAGGAGATGATACCCTTGGCATCGCATACAACCTGCACGTTGATGGAATGCCAGTGTTTGCGGTTGCGATAGATGTGCTCAGTGGCCCTAGGTGAACATAGGGCCACATGGGTGCAATAAATGGCACCGAGCACTCTGGGGAAGTGTGCCACCCCGTAAAAGTCCTGGACCAGGGCCTGCCTTTCTGCAGGTGTTCTGGGCATGTATATGTGCCTGCGGACTGAGGGACACGTAGTCATGATTGCCAACACCTGGTGTAGGCAGCGTGACTGCGTGGCCTGTGAAATGCCCCTAACTATGGCAGTTGTCTGCTGAAATGACCCAATGGGCAAAAAATGCAGGACATTGAGCACCTCTTCCAAGGGGCTCACTGCTTGGGAGCACAAGGTGGGTGATGTGAGGTTATCCTCCCACTCAGTGACCAGGTGTAGGATGATATGAGGTGGAAACCTATACCAGCCATAGACCTGGTCATCAGGCATCCCAAAAAGGCTGGTCCTGGGTAAGAAAATGCGGATCCTGGCTATCCTCCTTCTCCTGTGGTGTCCTGCGATCACTGCTTTGAGGAATGGGACATGCATCGTAGCTGTATATGCTTGCTTGTTGTTTGTGCATGCTTTTATGCTGCGCCGGGCCGCTTCTGTCTGCTTTTGCATGGCGGACGTGTTTCCGGCTTTGGGCTTCTTTTGGCGTGCGTGGGTTTGCCCTGTTCAATTGCATGAATATGGGTTGTTACCATGCGTGTGGCATTGCGAGTGTTTCACTGCTGTACTTCCCCCATTACGCCCATATTTTCGCGTGTTGTTCCCCATTCTGCATGTTCTGCCCGCTTTTTAGGTGTGTGCGCTGGAAGTTGTGCACTTTCACTGGGCGACTCGCGCACAGCTTTTGGGATGTCACTGTGACGTGTACCTGACACACAGATTCAGTGCAGGTCCCAGGTAAACCACGTGCAGTGCCTTCCATGAATCGGTAAACGGGCGCACACGTGCGTTTCGCAGGCATGCGCTGCGTTTCTCACGCTTGCGCT
Organism: Ambystoma mexicanum; assembly: GCF_040938575.1. Classification (NCBI taxonomy): domain Eukaryota; kingdom Metazoa; phylum Chordata; class Amphibia; order Caudata; family Ambystomatidae; genus Ambystoma; species Ambystoma mexicanum. The sequence goes on along the minus strand of NC_090928.1, from coordinate 786,976,425 downwards.
ATAGATTTCGGCGCACAAAGATTCCATGAACTACCCCGTTAGTTTGTTTGAGATTCCCTCTCACAAGCACTTTAGGCAAAGGTTAAGTTAAGATGTGTTATAGGCAAATGGCAGATAGACTAATTCTGCAAATGAAATATTTGAAAAGTTCTGATTGCAAGTTTTCGATCAAACCTTTGCTGAATTTTTATGTAGTGCTACCAAAACTCTTGTTAAGGTATAGAATTGACTTATGAAAGAATGATGGGTATACTGGACTCTTTGAAAAGCTTAATTTGGAGAAACGTTGTGTGTATACCTAATGGAGTGTCATCTGTTTTGATAAAATATGATCTTGGGTTGAGTTCTTTAGGGTTTCGGGCTTTTGAAAAATCTAAGCGTTGTATGCCTTTGTTATTTACAACACAAACATACATGTTTTGGTACTGTGGCTCCCCCCGTCATATCTATTTCCGGTAGAACTAGCAAGGTATTCAACTAAGGAGATATTGTATACAAATAAGTTATTCAAGGTAAACATATGCTGCGCTTCTGTGGTTTTACCTGGGAGGTGGAAACGCATAAACACATTTTAATGTCTTGCAAAGTACTTGTTCTATTACAGATTATATATTTTAAAAGATGTATGAAATCTGGGATCACACGCGACAGTGACTACTTATGGACGGACTGTCGATCAACATCTTTGTCACCGGAGGTGATTGTTTTTTAACAATTTGAACCTGGATGTCAATATTTAAAGTCTATCATTTAAATAATTTAATAAGGGGTGTACAGAGGAGCATTTCTACGCTTGGGTTGGGAAAAGTATGGTGTTGCTATTTGTTCTACTCTTTCTTTTATAATTAATTATAGATAATATGTATTGTTTATATTGAAATACATGAGCTACCCAAATACCTTGCGCTGTTTCCAGATGCATCTATAAGATCAACCTTCCTCAGAATTCGTCTGAACATCCTTCGACAGACCTTGCCATCACCAAGCAGATTCCCTGCAAGGATCAATACTGTTGCTTTTGTGATGTGCAAAAATCCACTGAAACCTTGTTCCACCTTGCAATGGAATGCCCGTCCCTCTCTAACCAAAGGAAACAATTTGGTGCTTTCTTCGAACTCTCTGAGCAACAGATGACCACAGAAGAAAGATGGTCTCCCTTCCTAAGCGGGCAGAACAACAAATACACTCACACAATAGCCCTATTTCTCCAAACCATCCTTGAACTGAACAAATGAAGTGATGTGTTTTCTTTTCCGATATCTCTTAACTTTTATCCTCTTTAAACTACTCTTAAATAATGAAAAAGTTTATAATTAAACTATACCATTTAAAAATTAAAAATAAAAATACTATTGAAATATGTGTGATTTAAAAATGTAATTCTTTATCTTTTAAATGAATTGCAATTTGATGAATTATTTAAGTGTTATTGTTTAGGTTGAGCTTTGCTTAACAAATAACATTTTTTTTTAAATGGTGTGATCTTGGGCAAACCAGTTTTTCAGAACTGATAATTTTGGAGTAACTTAATTTGGCTTGAAATATAACAAAAACAAGCAAGCCTAAATCATTTACCGCAGCAATGAACCACTGTCACCTCCAAGACCAATAGAAAACTGCCCTCTTCAATTCTCACCCTCATCATCTGTCCCACCTCTATCATTCATGACTTTTAGGAAATCTTGGCTATGGATCAGGCGGTTTATATCTGCCACTGCTGATGGGGCATGGAAGCCAAGCCACAAGGATATATCTGGTGAAATATGTTCACATGGAGCATGGAGGAAGAACCTTGGAAAGTGAGGCTGCACTTTACATTTCCTGAATATACCTGGCATATCTGACTTTTTAGTACTTGAGGGATTGGCGCTGAACTTGGCTTATGATAGTATAAGATGGTTATATAAGGATGTACCTTGCAGCAGAGGAATATGCTATGTTTATGAAGCCTAATCATACAATCTAATAAAAGACCAGATGTTTGTTTGTCTGATGCAGTCATGCTCAGTAGAGACTGCCTGCTTTGCTTGTTGTGACTGCTAGAGGGAGTTGTTGCCTTAGGATATATCGTGGTCCTACTGTGTTAATGTAAACCTACTGTATCTTCAGTATCCCACTGATAACGTTCTATGACAATGGAAACATTACACTAATAAAATATATACATAAAATAATCAAATAAACATACATTCATTTGATTAAGCACTATTTCTCTAACATAACAAAATACATTACTTTTGTTCACCATACAGGGGGCTTTCTGTTAATGCAATTATTTTCAGCATGACATTTCTCCACAATCCCTTCTAAGAGAATTTTATTACATGAAGCTGCTGAAATCACTGACCCCTAAAGAAATGAGGTTCAATGTATTTGTCGGACAAATATGACTGAGCAACAAAAAGCTTGTTGCTCGTGAAAAGAATATTGCAAGCAACAAAACAAAAAAATAGGGCCAATATGACAGTTCGGGAAACAGGTCTCCATCAGGACATGCAACAATCACGTTCTGCAGCCATACAATAAATATGACAGATTCAGAAAGAGCCCTTGAAGGGGAAAATAATTGTGAACGCAACAAAAATGTCTGCACCAACATCACCAATCGAGAAGACACCGCTCAACGGAAATGTAACAAAAACAATAATCGGAAACCTCCATCCAGCATAACTTTGGACTGTGCACACAGGCTTTTCCACTAGTGTAGCATACAGTGGCAGTACCAAAGCATATTATGGCAGAGTTTGGACATATAAAACTGTACAGGTATATTATAACAGTTCCCTTGGACTCTGCTTGGTGTGCAGTGGGCATAGTATGACTGCTCCCTTGACATATTGAGGCAGCATCCTTGGAAATTAGGTATTTGGAAACTAAAATAGACTTTTGTCTTCTTCTTACTATTTTATTATTCTTACACTAATTGTATCTCGTTATTTACATTTGTGATGACACTTTTTGGGATCATAGAGACAAACTGATGATACTCATCATCAGATATGCTGACACATATTGTAGTAAACACTACTGTATTTCAAAAGAACATAATCATACATTGAAAAGATGTTTTCTCATTTTCTTGGTGACATCCTTTAATGACACAAAATGTGCAGCCGACCGACCCCGCGAATACCCCTACAATTCGACACCTTAGCTTTGAAATTGATGAGCAGCAGGAGAAAGTGCTGGGAAGGGTGCAGCAGTCACCTACCCCAAAGTCCTTACCTCAAGAGCCGACGCCCATGACAATTGAAAATTGGGTGCCAAGAAGGACAAAGAGGCATTTACAACCATCCTCATCAAACCCCCGATTTTTGTCTTCACTTATACGCCTGATGTGGGCATATAAATCCCTGATAACTCCCTATGTGGAATGTTGCAATGGATGAAACAATCAATACATTCTTCATCATTTCATGTTAAATGCAGTTATAAAACTGTGTGAGAATATATTTGCAAACAAAAACATCATGCTATAATACTGGAAGAAATACACTCTCTTTTGAGAAACTTGTGATGAAACAAAGAATCCTTGCCCAGGAACATGTCAGGTATTGATCTTGCCGACTCCCCTAGAGATCCATGCCTCTTGATAGATCAGGACATGCCTGCTAGACTTATAGAGGTCCATGAGATTTCTGATGCAAAAATTGAAATTGCTAGCTGCCCCTTCTTATACTCCAATGCAGAGGAACAAAGGACTGCTATATCCAAGCGAAATAAAAAGGAATGGGGAAAAAACATAAAGAGAAAATTCCAACTAAAAGAAGCAGGTTGAGAAATTCTAACTCCTCCCATAAACAGGCCGATTTCTTGGGGATTTTCAGAAATCTCCAGGTTGAATAACAACCCAGAAGCAAAATTCAACCAAGGAAAAAAGTATGTATAATGGACTACTTCAACAACAGGGGACATTCCCTCAAGCCACAGGAGAATTTAACAGAGGCTCATAACAAATGTTCAAGTGGTGTGCGAAGCGAAGAGTATCCAGGGAAGGTGGCTGATTGACATATGACATAACAGTCAGGGGCAGGCAGGGCTGTTAGCGCAGAAAGCTAGAATAAAAAATGTTACATGTCGTTTCCTCACAAAATGTCTATTGAATAACACTGCTCAAAGGTGATATGGTTGAAACATGTGGCATGATTCTGGAAGTTTCCAGGAGGTTTGACTATCCAGAGAAGGTGGCTGGTTGACATATGACATAACAGTCAGGGGCAGGCAGGGTTTCCACTTTGTTTAGGGGAATAAACATGAAGTGGGCAGGTGGAAAAGGAGGTTTTAAAAAGAAGATACAGAGTGAAAAAGCGGCTTTTTGCTTTTGGCTGCAGAAAGAGGAGGCAGACAGACCAGGGCTGACTGTGGTCAGTAGGCCTTTCCTGCAGAAGAGAAAGGGAGGGAGGAAAAGGGGCAATTAAAAGCCGTGCTGAGAAGAAGGCACCTTGGTAAGCATATCAGTAACCAAGTGAGGACATTACATCCTGTTTGTGTGCGATGGAATATAGCTGGGCTGAGTTCCGCGTTTGAGTAACCAGTTGCAAGCTGACAAAAAGCATTTGAAAGTAGGTCAAAGTTCCACGGATAATTCTGTGCCCACCTGCAAATCAACAATACATTTTCTAAATACAAAATTCAATAATATGCCTAGGTTTATCATTCTGGCAATTTGTCAGCTGTAGCAATGTTCATACACTCTATATTAAACAAATATCCAATTCATAAAGAAACAATCACAATTTATTTCAATAGCTGTCACAATTCCGCAAATATAATTATTAACATTTTACATAGAATGAAAAAATTAACAAATAACTTGCATGATTCATCCCTAAGAATCAAAAGTCTCTACAAATAAGAGTTAATGCCCAATTACTTTTAACAAAAACAGAATCAAAAGCAGAAAAAAACATCCAATCATATCACATAATGATCATTCATTTATAAACAATAATTTTATGAGTATGATGATACCACTAAATCATACAATTTAACAGAACTAATCATAGAAAAACACAATCTTATTGTTCTGTATAATATTTTGAGTTCGAAATTTGATTCTATCTCTAGATAGAATTTGAAATCTTGCAAATCTTGCAAATCTACTCAGGGTCTATGTAAAATGCCTATTCAATTGTTTGATGGCATCCTTCTCGAGCATAATTGAAAGTCAACATGCAGGAATGGAGTACGTTTCGGCGTGTGGATGAAATACCTGCCTTCCTCAGGACCGAAGTCAAATGTGCAATGTGGAGGACCCCTGAGGAAATTTGTGAACAAATAGAGATAAAGCCTACATAGGATAGTAAAATAAATAGGTAAACTTACGCTGCCTATAGATATACCTAAAACTCAAGTTAGCTGGAGTTCTCCCTTATTTGCTGCCAAGTAGAGCTCATGTGTGAAAACACCACCGATTTTGAAGGAGCTTTATTTTTACAGGTACCAAGTTGGACCTGGGAGGGGCAGTCCAAGAGGAAGGAGGTCAGCCACTCCAGGGCCTAATCCCTGATGCCCAGGTTCTCACGTAGTTGATAGATCAGGATGGCGTGGTTGACTGTGCCAAAAGAAGAGGAAAGATCAAGGAGGATTAGGACAGAAGGAATGCTGGAATCAAGGTTAAGGGGCAGATCTTCACGGGTGTTCAGGAGAGCAGTTTCTGTGCCTCTGGCAGCGCTGAAGCCAGACTGATGGTCATAGAGACAACCAACAGATTCAGTGTGAAGAGTAAGCTGGGAGATGGCCAGCTTTTCCAAGAGTTTGCCCAGGAAAGGGGTGATGGAGATTGGGCGATAGTTTGCTGGGCAGGACGGATTCGCAGATGGCTAATTGAGGAGTGGGTGCAGAAAAGAGTGCTTAAGGGGAAAGGGGAAAGTTCCAGTGCGAAAGAGCGATTACAGAAATCGAACAAGGCTGGAGCAAGGGTGTCAATATGGTCCTTGATGGTTCTGGAGGAGTAGAGGAGCACCTATTTGGACCACACTTTCATAGATCGGACTTGTCAAGAAACCTTGTCAGGTGTTGTCAGAGAGAAAGAGGAGAAAGGAGGAGGAGAAGTAGAGATGGCCAAGGGGGGGGGTGAGAGAGGCAGAGGAAGAGGATATAGAGGACAGGATGTCCTGAGTTTTAGCAGTGAAGTGAGAGGCCAGAGAAATACAGAGGGTCTGGGAGGGAACAGGAGGGGTAGAGACCACAACAGGATCAACCAGTGCCGTGTTGTTAGAGGCCGCAGAGTCCTCGGCTTGAATGTGTGCTCGCATCTCGATGAGTGTTATTGCTTTGACTTGCATTTTGGTGCAACCAGTCTAGGTATGTCTAAATGTGGCCTGGCATGCTTTATGTAATGTTATTACATGTCTACACTGGTCTACACTGGTCTACATTGTATAGCCAGTGGGACATGTTTTCAGTGTGGCATGGTATTTTTAATAGCAACGCATTAATGTTCCTGTGCTCTGACTTGCATGTATTGGATTGGTAATTCCCTGCAAAACAATTGCAAACACTCTGGCTTTTTATGCAATTTTTCCTCAGAAAGTGTGCTGTATAGTGCATTAAAACACATATTTATATCTTTCTACTAGTACGATGTGCAACATACCCTTTCAGCAGCACGTTTGTGCATATTGTGCAAGTGTGATAATCTAGGCCGGCTCAGAATGTGGCACAACCCGTGATTTGTTGCCGCAGCATGGCTCGCAGGGGGGCCCCCATATTTTGTTTTACGCCACTGCAGTGGCAGTGTCAGACGGAGAAATCCAGGTTTCAGTGATAGCAAGAAGGTCTAGCGGAGGAAAGCTGGTTGAAAGTGTTCAGTGACAAAGGAGGTTGTGTTGCATACAAACTGAGCATTCCAGAGTGCAATGTTCAGTTGATGAAGTAAGGAAGAGTAGAGAAGATGAGTAGATGAGTCTCAAAGGAAGAGAGGTGAGGTAGATAGGTGTTAGAGGATGTATGTTTAGCTCCTCAGCTTTGTTTGTTTGAAAGAGGTGGAAGAGAGATGGAGTAGTGGGAGTTTCGAGTTATGAGTTTTTTTTAAAGGGATAAGAAAGGAGGAAGTTGTCGCGTGAATGGAGAAAGTGTAGGGAGAGGTGAGTACGAGGAGCAGCAGAAGGTGCACGAGTGAATGCATTTTAGGTGTGTAGCACAGTATGGAGAGACAGTATTAGGAAGCTAGGGGTACTCAGGGGTGCAACAAGGAGAAAGGCAAAAGCTGAGTAAAAGAGGCTGGTAAATGGCTGGTCTTCACCCTTCACTGATCAGCCCTTAACTGGGATGCCACTGGCTGGACACTCCCAGGATGTTCAGAAGGGATGACACATGTTCTCGTCACCTGATCGCCAAGTCCATCAGTGCTTGGTCTATCTGATATTGTCCCTGATGTTGCTGGGATGAGGTGATTTCTTTGTGATTGATGTTTCCAGAGGAGCCTCTTGTGGGGTTGATTTAAGATGCCACAGGAAGTGATGTCACTGATCCAAAATGGAGACAGGAAGTGATGTCACCAATCCATGATGCCCACTGGAAGTGATGTCACCAATCCAGGATAGCCACTGGCAGTGAGGTTCCAGAAAGAAAAAAACCCAGACGAGATGCCACACGCTGTTGTCACCTGATCGCTTGGACCATCAGTGATTGGTCTCTGTAATATTGGCCCTGGTGTTGTCCTTGGAACAGGCATCATTGTCATTGTTCTTTGATAGGTGTTATCCACCATGAATACATCTGGGCTCCCATTTTAAGTTAGTTGGGTTGATTGACATGAGCCGTCGTCCATCTTATTCTGATGGTAATCCTAAATGTTAACATATAGCTCTCATAAGCATGCTTCTATGTATTCTTTCTACTGTGTGTTTCAGCATATTTACAGTTATTGACACATGAACATTGCATCCTTGTTTGTATTCGTAAATACTGCATCATGGAGTACATGTTTCTCTTAAAGCTTCAGTTACATTGTCATTCTTAAGTATATTCATATCGTTTCAGCATATATTCATACATTTTTGTTGATACCTTGCTAAACGTACATCCATGTCGCGCACCATTTTATTCAAGCCTGCTTTCTGACAACTCAGCAAGGTACATCCTTCTTGATAGTTTTTCTCCACTGTTTCAAACATAGCAGTATCTTCTGAATGGCTGTCTGAGTGCATATTGCTTTTCACATAGTCAACCTGGTATGGACATGTCACACAAACATATGCATGGTTTCCCAATTGTGGCTCCTCGTTGGTCATTCCAATAAGGTGGGGCTGAGGGGGCATTGAGTAGAGAGAATGTGTCCACTTGCTCCTCTACATTATGTAATTGTTTGTTCATATAGTGCAGACTTGCTTTGTGTCTATATGTGTTTTGTGATTCAGGTGGTTAATCATCCAACTCAACTGAACTCAAGTTTTAGATAGATACGAATTATTGCCACCCCTTGAGGGATTCCCTACTGCAGGTATGCTTCTGCTGACATGGATGTAAAATATCTTCTATGTGCAGATCGTTGGGTTATTCTGACTCTAACTCAGGAAAGCCTCCTGCTTTAGATAAACTGCAAAGCAGGTCAATCTGAAAAAAAGAAATTGTACAGTCAACCTAAATTAAGCTAGTGTAACGCTTACCTCTGGGGCCCTGCAGGAGTGCCTGGTTCAGTCTGTCGACATCCGAAGTTGGTGGTCCTTCTGATACTGGTAGATTGTCCAAAACACTCCCTCCTCCCTGCACGCTGCCGGTTTAAATACCCGGTGGACAGAAAGCAGAGAGTGGTTTGGTTTGATGCTTGAAGGATTCCAGAACCTCGGGTGGGTGCAGTGAGTCTCTAGGGCACCTTTGTGTATAATGATGGTTCCTTCAGTCTCCTAACAGTCTGATCCAGTTACTTCACTGGATTAGGTGGCCCAGGCCTGCTGTGATGCACCTGTTGCTCTGGAGAGTGCCTCTTGAGGATAAACAGCAAATTCTGTGTTCGTAACGCATTGGTGAGCCTCCACAAAGGCTCAGGTGGTCCATTATGTGCAAACAATGCTGTTCACTCAACCACGTTTTTCGTGTGTTGGGGGATGCAGGCTTTTCTGCTTCGTGCTGGTAAGTATGTGAGCTTGGTGTCTTGATTTGCGCTCATGCACCTGTGTCCAATTGAGATGTTCTTGTTTGGTAAACAGTAATATATGTCTTTGCTTACTTTCACTCGCTCCCGCGAACGAGTCCAGTGAAGATCTGTAGCTGTGGCGCATTGAGACTGTGACGGAGCACCAAGGTGCAGCTGTGCAGTTCTGGTAAGTTCAGGGAAGGCGGGGGGTGCCGGTCATCAACCTCTGACTCTCTTCTGTGTTTTCTCTTGCTTCCTAGGTCCTGCGGCAAGCCTCCCAGTGCTGCTGAAGAGTGGTGCTGAATGTCGGGTCCTCGTGGACGTCCCGTGGAGGTCCCGCGGTGAGCCTCCCAGTGCTGCTGGAGAGCAGAGCTGAATGTTGGGTCCTCGCGGTGCTTCCAGATCGAGGCAAGTACTCAGATGAAACGCTGGTCACTGAATGAGGAAATAGGATCTGGAGCATGTGGATCACTGAAGGCAAGTGTTACGCTGCCTCTGACTAGCCAAGGAAAATGATAAGCACTGGGTGTGGCCCATGGTGGGGTATATGTATCCCTGGGCCCCACCCAGCCCACTAGTTCACCAAGGACTGTGTGTTTCTGGCAAGTTGGAGGACATCTTGAGTTCTGCTGATTGGCCTCCTCCGGGGGCCATCTTGCACAGGGCAGCTGAGGGAAAACACAGGCATGAGTCTACGCCTATGCCAGTTAGCCACTTCCCTGGTCCAGAGGCTGCCAGCAGTACCTGCCAGGGTTTTGGGGTTCATGACAGCACTCTCCCCCAAAGCCCCCCCCAAGGAGCGCTATACCAGGGCCCGGACGTCCTAGGTGATCACGGTGATATCGGGCCAAAAGATGGGGTGCATGTATATGGTCAGCTGGCACCCAGGTCTGGTCCAGAACTCCATACCCTTTCCAGTCTACCAGATAATAGAGCTTTTTCCGAACCACTTTTAGAATCCAAAATATTTCTGACTTTGTATTCAGGTTCTCCCTGTACTGTTATAGGTGGAGGATGTTTCAAGGAGTCTCAGGTACCCAGGTGCACAGGCTTCAGTAATGATACATGGAATACGGGGTGTATGCAAAGGATAGGAGGCAATGTCAGTTCTATGACCACAGGATTAATGATAGTTTTTATAGGATATGGGCCTATATATTTGGGATGAAATTTCTTAGGTCCTTTCAATTGGATATGCTTTGTGGCCAACCACACTTTGTCCCCTACCTTGTATTGGGGTTCTGGAGTTCTCCTCTTGTCGGCGAAATGTTTATGCACTGCTTTTGGAGGGTTTGGGTGGCCCTTTTCAGTGTGTCTTTGATACTGGCGTGTAAAGTCTTAACAGCTGGCATGTCTAAAGGCGCTGGCGGATCAATGGCCAAAGTACGTGGATCTCTCCCATCTAGGAAAAAGAAGGGTGAAACACCAGTGGAACTATGGATTGTGTTGCTGTATGCATATTCAGCTGCCCATAACAGTTCCACCCAATTCAGATCCGACTGTCAAATTCGGTAGCGGCAAGTGGATTATCCGCTATATCTGAGATATCAATGTCCTCCTCCCCTTCCTCCTCACCTGTCTCTTCAGAGGAGGGTTCTCGTCTGGAAATCTTCTTCTTGGGTCTTTTCTTCTTTGTGAAGAGATATGGCCATCAGCGGGAAGAAGCCACCCTGATTCCCTGATAAACAGGGAAGCAGCCGGCCCCCTTCCCGCAGGAACCAATACGAGAGGAAAAAAGCAGCCGCTTAAACAAACCTCTCTGTAGATGTAGCTGTAGCCGATTCCGTTCAGGACGCAATGGTAAATGACGTCCGGACTTGCAGGTAAGACGAGCAGGAGCAGAAGGTATCCTCGGAGATGGAGGTACAAGTACCACTATGCAGCTGGGTACCGAAGACGTCCGGACTTGAAGCAATACAGGTAAGGAGCAGGAGGCAGTGCTTAGGACCAAAGAAACAGACACCGCAAAGGGGAGAAACCTTCAGCCCCGGGAAGTGAGCTGTAAGAGGAGCGCAGACAGGAACCAGGTAAGCGGTTCGCAAAAGGCAGCAAGAAGGGAAAAAGCACTACGGTACGGGAACCGAAAGGAAGGGAAAATTGAAAAGGAGAAGAGCAAGGGAGAGCCAGCACGGGGGAAAAAACCAGCACGAGGGGACAGAATACACAGGTACGGAGCAAAGGTATGGAGTAGCACGGCAACAGAGCAAAAGGAAACAAAGTTGCAACACACAGAGCCCAGAGATGGGCATGGCTAAATACGGAAAAGGGAAACCAAAGGAAAAAGACTAGACCGCCACACCAGGAAGTAAAAGAGAAACATGGGACATCCTAATGGTGCCGCCAAGGCTTCCATAGCCGCCAGCGGCCACCAAAAGACGGCGACATGACACCGTCTGTGTTAACATACAACAAAAATATTGCTTGAGTGTCTGGTTTGTTCTTTCAGTCTGTCCATCTGTCTGTGGGTAGTGACTGGTAGACAGACAGCCGTCTATCTGGGCCTTGGCACAACACTTCCTCCAGAACTTGGAGACAAACTGACTTCCTCGTTCCAATATTATAATGGACGGAAACCCATGCAGTCTAACAATGTTGGTCAGGAAGGTTTGGGCCAAAGCTCCTGCATTGGGTATCCCCTTCAAAGCAGTGAAGTGTGCCATCTTAGTCAGGAGATCGACTACCACCAATATGGTGTTGTAACCCCCGCAGGATGGCAGTTCCGTGATGAAGTCTAAAGAAATAGTGTGCCACGGGGCTGGTGGGATCGACAAAGGTCAAAGTAGTCCTTGCTGCTTGGTCCTTGGTGTTTTGTTCCTTGTGCAGATGTCACAGGATTTCACGTGCTGTATTATGTCCCTTCGCCATGTAGGCCACCAGAAGTTTTGCTGAATCTTTGTCATATTCTTTGCTATTCCAGGATGTCCTGCCGTAAGCATGTTGTGATAGGTATTCATGACTTGATCTTGCATTGCAGGGTGTGGCAGGTATAAGCGATTTTGATAATATGGGAGGTCCTTGGTTGCAGTCCATAGTGACCCCTGTGCGACCCAAGCTTGAACTTGTGCTGGGGTCATGGATTTCCTTATTTCGTTGTGTATCTTTTCCAAGGAGTCCAGATCTTTTCCAGAGATTCCTAGTAGTTTTTCTCCTGGTATGATGGATACAGGTGTAGGACTTGTGTATGCGCCTTCATCTTCTGATCCCCAGTCGATCCTAGATAACGCATCCGCTTTTCCATTCTTAACTCCTGTCAGTCATAAAATATTGGAATGCTGCCAGTGCATTGCACAGTCCAAAGGGCATTACTGTGTACTCATATAGGCCGTTTTCCATTCGTCTCTGGCTATTACATGGACCAGATGGTAGGATCCTCTAAGGTCGAGTTTTGTATAAATCTTCACCCCCTTTAATTGGTCCAGCAACACGGGAATTAGGGGCAAGGGATACATATTCTTTACAGTAATTTTATTCAGCTCTCTGTAATTTATGCAGGTCCTGAGAGCCCCCTCCTTTTTGGGGATGAAGAAAAGGGCTGAAGAGACAGGAGATTTGGATGGTCGAATAAACCTGTTAGCCAGCTACTGGTCGAAGTAAGTACGTAAGTGCTGGTTCTCTTTTTCAGTAGGAGCATATATGCGACTGCATGGAAGTTGCGCTCCTGGGACCAGATCGATTTGGCAGTCATAGGGTCTGTGGGGTGGAAAGGTGAAGCTGGTGGTTCTTCTGATGCTGGTAGATTGTCCAAAACACTCCCTCCTCCCTGCACACTGCCGGTTTAAATATCCAGTGGACAGAAAGCAGAGAGTGGTTTGGTTGGATGCTTGAAGGATTCCAGTGCCTCTGGTGGGTCTAGTGAGTCTCTAGGGCACCTTTTTGTATAGTGATGGTTCCTTCAGTCTCCTTAGAGTCTGATCCAGTTACTTCACTGGATTAGGTGGCCCAGGCCTGCTGTGATGCACCTGTTGCTCTGGAGAGTGTCTCTTGAGGATAAACAGCAAATTCTGGGTTGGTAACGTGTTGGTGAGCCCCCACAAAAGCTCTGGTGGTCCACTATGTACAAACAATGCTGTTCACTCCACCACATCTTTTGTGTGCTGGGGGGTGCAGGCTTTGCTGCTTCGTGCTGGTAAGTATGTGAGCTTGGTGTCTTGATTTGCCCTCACGCACCTGTGTCCAATTGTGATGTTCTTGTTTGGTAAACAGTAATATATGTCTTTGCTTACTTTTTCTTGCTTCCGCAAACGAGTCTGGTGAAGATCTGTAGCTGCGGCACGTTGAGACTGCGACAAAGCTCTGTGGTGCAGCTCTGGTAAGTTCAGGGAAGGCGGGGGGTGCCGGTTGTCAACCTCCGACTCACTTCTGGGTTTTCTCTGTCTTCCTAGGTCCCGCGGCGAGCCTCCCAGTGCTGTTGGAGAGCAGAGCTGAATGTCGGGTCCTCGCGGACGTCCCGTGGAGGTCCCGCAGGTGCTTCCAGATCAAGGCAAGTACTCAGATGAAGTGCTGGTCACTGAACGAGGAAACAGGATCCGGAGCAGGTGGATCACTGAAGGCAATCATTACGCTGCCTCTGACGGGCCAAGGAAAACGCTAACCACTGGGTGTGGCACAGGGCAGGGTTTATATAGCCCTGGGCCCCACGCAGCCCACTAGACCACCAAGGATTCTGTGAGTCTGGCAAGTTGGAGGACATCTTGAGTTCTGCTGGGTGGCCTCCTCCGGGGGCCATCTTGTGCGGGGCAGCTGAGGGAAAACACAGACAGGAGTCTATTCCTTACCCAGTTAGCAACTTCCCTGGCCAGAGCCTGCCAGCAGTACCCACCAGGGTTTTGGGGTTCATGACAGCTAGACACTTCTGAAATAAAATAAAATAAAATTCATCATCAATGACACATATGAATAGGACATTCCTGATACAGCTCGATAATACACCCGGCAGTAATTGTGCCGAAAACAGGGTGCTAAATGGGATTTTCACCTCGAGATAAAAGCTGGAGGTAAAACCACCCATTTAGTACCCAACTTGTGACAGGGCCAGCCCTTAAATGTCACAGTAATACCGTTACCACTGCATTTATGGGCTACCGCCCAACTTGGGATGGGGCCCTGTGTGCAATCTCCTATAATAATGGATGCAGAACAGATATAAGAAGACTACTCTTGTTCTTAAATATATATACAAAAAACGAATAGCTAATTGCTGATGCCACCTGAACAACACAAATTCATTGCAAAGTCTTTTACTCAATGTACACATCCATAAACCACAGGAAGAAAAGTAGGTATATTTCTAAATAGCAATCCTGCTCTGTTATAACAGCATGATCAATCATGTCCTTCACACCAATACCTCTGCTTAGGTGGAGGCTAGGTGTTGATTAACCAAAGTGCCAGGGGTAATGAAAGTGACATAACACACCCAATTATATCACAGGAGGCACTGTGATATGACCTGTGACCTTAATGATGACACACGGTGTGATGTCACAGATTACATCCCAAAAAGTGTCATGTCTTTGTGTGAGTGGGCACGACCTGGTATTACATTTTCAGTATGTGGTGTCCACCAGAAATCTGAAATGCACTATTCTAGGAAATAGAACCATAGAGACAAACTGATGATACTCATCATCAGACCTGGTGACAGCTATTGTAGTAAACACGGCTGCTTTTCAAAAGAACATATTCATGAATTAAAAAGATGCTTTCTAATTTTTTTGGTGACTTCCTTTAATGATGCACAACATGCCTTTTTTTAATTTGATTGGCAGATTCAGAAGCCAATGCATTTCAGACTTCTTGACCATCATCAGTGCTAACTCTATAAACTTTTTCGAGAGATGAAGGAAAATTGCAAAGGGAGTCCATAAATAGACCATGCGCAAGGACATATTTCCCAAAGATTGGGAGGAAAAAGAACATTTACTGATGCCAAATATTGGATGATTAAAAGGCATAGAGTCAATTTGGGATGCAGTAAACAAGTCTCTAAAGGCTAAAAAGAAAACTGCACCAAGCAAAATGTTAATCAAATGAGTTTAGAAGCACCGTCGATATGGACAATTTCATAGTCTTGTAACATGTGACCAAGAGCTTGCAAACAAGGACTGTTCATGAGGTCTGGAGCTAAGATAGCAGTGTACCAACACTCCCTCAAATGTAACGAGACAGTGTAAACTGGCACGGACAGTCTTCAAACAGAAGTCACTGGCATGAGGCCTACCAATGCGATAGGATGGCCTAATTGTGATACAAACTGAAAGCTGACGTATCTCCAACCACCTGGGTTTCGTTTCTATGTACGTGCTTACCAGTTCTCACAGGCCTAGAGAGGGGTCCAATTTGTCTATCCACCTCTTCCTCAGAAGCAGGGGGGGACAAGGACTTTACAATTGGATGGGCAATGATAGAGCTTGGTTGGGGGTCCCATTTCCCTACTATACTAGCCTCAGATTTGCCTGGATTAGCGGTCAATTTACTTACACTAGGGCTTGCAGTGGGGTTCTCTGTAGAGGTTCCCAAAGGCTCAGAGTAGTCTCTTAAGGTTGCCTCTCTAGCCAATTTGGTTTGGTTCTGTTTTCTCTGACTGGGAGGCCTGAGGTTACTGGATTCTACCCCTAGAATTTTTAAATCATTCCCCAACAGGACTCTCCCAGGCACCTCATTCTGGACACTGACAGGAATCCTCATTGTCATATTATTATACTGAATGAAAGCTGGTAGAATTGGAACCAACTGGACATGGGCTCCAGAGAATTGAATGGGGCCTTTGGGTGCCTTAGCAACATCCTCAGGCTTGAAAAAGCTTTCATCCACTACTGTTCTGCTGGACCCAGTGTCTCTCCTGGCAGGAGTATCCTGGCCATTGACAAGAACACTGTCCATATAATACCCTCTAGAGTTCTCTGGAATGGAGTTGTACACATCCATAATCTGTTTCTTACCCAGACCAATGGACTCCAAGGATACAGTGGCCTGAAGACCCAAGGGTACTTCAGAAAATAGTTGAAAGTAGGCACTAGCCATTTGTACTTCCTCCTCTGGGGAGAAGGCTAAGGAGGCAGTGCTGATCCCTACAGGTTTACTCTTGCATCTGGGATCTCCTTTCACATGGTCAGTTGACCCACAGACATAGAATTTACCAAATGCTTTCTGGAATGGGTGTTTCTGCTGACCTCCCTCTGGTTGTGCACCAAAGGATTCACTAGCCCTATTTGGTTTCCCATGTGGCTTACCCTGGTTATGTTTGGGGGCCTCTTCTGGTTGGATAGATTTAGATTTATCTGTGTTCTCACCTTTTGCTGCATCCCCTCATCCTTTTTTTTATTTTTATTTTTATTTTTATTTGATTTAGTTGGCAATTCAACTTTACAAATACATAACATTCATTCTTTAGTAGTATTATATACAGTAATTAAACATACCATACTTATAAAAATGCAAAACAAAAACATACATACGTATCAATACACGTTAAAATATTAACATAATTTCAGCATAATGAATCTATAATCAACAATGATAAAAAGAATAAAGAATAAGACTCTTTACCAAAATATTGCGTGTAATAATAAAACTTAGCTATTTAATTTTAATTTTGCAATTGCAATAACCTTTCGCTCATACGGGAAAGCAACATCGAGAATGTTAATGGTTGCAATTCTAACCGAGATTTTACCAGATCCAAAGATTTCAGCCCATATCTCATTGTCAGACATTTGAATGTACTCAGATGTCATGAATTTGACAAGTTTCAAACAGTGTGGTATAAAGGCTTTGCATTTTGTGATGATATGACAAAGAGTTTCTGTATGTGATGCCTCTTTTCAGAAACGACAATGGATTCATTCTTTTTGAGGAGGCCTCTTCTGACCAGAATCTCGTTCACCGGCCACAAGTTAAGTCGTAGTCTTAGAATTTTCATTCTCAAAATTGGAGATGGACATTTAACAAGATAGTCCACCATTGTGCAAAATCGTGTGTGACTAAAGAGATTCCTATCGATATCCTTGAATTTAAAGCATTTTTCTTGAGTACATACACTATCAAACTGATAGAGTATGATCTTTGCTCTACTCGGTCTCATAAGAAGGAGATTGATCGAGATATCAGCATTGGCAAGAGCATTCAAAGTATGCATTCTCCAATTTAAGGGAAATGACTGATTTGAGGTCAACAAATGATTAGCTAGGATGGCCAGACTATCTCGGTTAGAGAATTCCAATAGACATTTCCTAAGCAATAAGCACATTTTCCAGATGACTTGTATATGTATTGATAGAAGGCCGAGTTCGTACCTAAGTAACATGGTTGGAGTACTTTTTGGTAAATTAAGTACGTTTTTCCAGAACTTTGACTCTACCTGAGTCCAAAATACTTGGGTTCTAGGCAACACAGATTCCATCCCATAGGTGATGACTGGTAAAACTTTTTGTTGATAATAGGACATGATGGGCCTACAAGTAAACTCACCAAATTTTGCCAGAATGATTTTGGCCTGAGATATCAACATTGTAAGTTTAGCTATAATTGCTGATTCAAGCGGTTTTTCAGAGGTTAGATTGTTAAATTTCATCCGTAAATATTTGTATTCTGAGACCACTTGCAGATTTTGATTAGCTAATGACCATTTGTACTTATTTGAAAAGGACAATTTCGGTTTTCCCAGTAAAAGTTAGATTATTGGAGGATACATATTGATCAAGAACATCAAAGAGAGTTTGCAACCCAGAGGGAGATTGGGAAATCAGTGCCAAATCATCTCCGTAAAGGAGCCATGATATTCTTTGGTTATCTAACTTAGGAGAATCTGTTATAGCTGAGGCGAAAGCATCTGCTAAATCCAGTAAGAAGAGATTAAACAATGTTGAGGCAAGGATACATCCTTGCTTCAAACCTCTTGCAGTTTTAATAGTGTTAGAAAGAAGGCCTTCCATATGCAATTTAATTTGCACAGATGTATTAGTGTGTAAGAGGCTCACAATTTTTATCAACGATTCAGGGCACCCATATTTCACCAATTTCCGCACAAGAAGCTCTCGATCAACTGAATCGAACGCCATGCGGAAATCAACAAACGCCATATAGAGTGGTTGTTTCTGCATGGTGTAAGAAGACTTGATAACATTGAGAAGTGTTAAATTAATTGCATTGCCTAGTCCAACAATAAACCCATTTTGAAATTGGTCTCTTTGATGTGTTGATAGTGACCAGGCGTTCAAGTCACGTAGGAACAGTCTGCAAAAAATGTTCCCAGGCACATCTAAAAGTGCAATGGGCCGATAGCTCATAGGATTCTGTCGATTGCCGTGTTTATGAATAGGAACAATGATTGCATGAGTCCAAGATTTTGGTAACTCTTGATCACGTAGAATTAACCAAAATAAAGAGTATAGGATGGAAGTCAAAAGGTCAACATTCTTTTTTATTACTGCATTGGATCGTCCGTCTGGACTCGTGGCTCGGGACATGCTAGCCTTGTTGATGAAGTAACAAATGTCATCTTCATCGAACTTCAGATCAAAGATAGTTGGCAGCAGGCACGGAGCCTCACGTGAGGTTGGAGCAGCATAGATGGCCGAAAAATGAGTTATACACTAATTTTCCGTAACACCATTTATTTGGGATGTTAGTTGTGGAACCTTAGTAAGCAAATTGAGCATTTGCCACATTTGGGCAGTATTTTTAGTTTGAATGTACTTAAGCATGGCCTCACGATCATTTTGTTGTTTGGTTAATTTGTGTTCATGCATCCAATTTCCATAAGCAGTTTTAATAGTTCTTAAGGCTGCAGCCCTTAGAGCCGGTGGTAAAGTTTGGACTTGTCTTTTCTGCTTTCTAAAAACGGATTTCCTAAGGCAGACAGCGTTATCACATGTTTGAGTTATGTTTGATTTATAATTCTGCTTTGTGTCATATAACTGCATAAAGTCATAAGGTGCCATATTATTTGAGAGGTCAGTTTCCAAACCTGCCTGGTCATAAACATTTAAATGGTCACGGTAACGCACAAGTGATTTATCGGACCATTTCAGTCGATTTAAGGAGTTATTTTTTTCAACCGAACCCAAGAGCAGTTGTCTCCGTGGACAAGGAGTGGTGGACAAGGTTAGCTTGAATGACAACGGTCAGTGATCAATATGTTCAGATATTTTTACAGCAAAATCAGTTATATGATCAAAGAGAGATCTTGTTACAAAAACATAGTCAATGATCGCACTCTGACTCGGTCTAAACCAAGTTGCAAGAGGAGGGCAATCAGCCACACTCGTGCCATTCAACATCACCAGATTCCAAGCTTTAACAAGATTATTCCACCGTTTTACTCGTTCTTGTTCTTTAGATGGTTCTCCACTCAGGAGATGTAGATTCAGATCACCAGCAACAATAATACGTATAATGGCATGTAACAGAATAATATTCTCCAAGGCAGTTGCAACATTTTTGAGAAACACCATAGTTGAAATGCCCGTCAGATTCCAGTATAAATTAATACATGCAATTTTGAAAGAACTAACAATAACATATGAAAATTGAATGAAAGAATTAACTGCGGACAATTAAAACAATTGCATATTCGCTAAGATGTTTGTAGCAGTGAGCAACCCTGATATGGGCCTTCCTTTGGCAGCTCGTGTTGCAGGTTCTAGCTGAATGTCCTAATTATTCCAAGTAGGAGGGATTGTCAGCCAAGTTTCCTGAAGGAATATAAGATCGTAATCTCCCAGTATGCTCCAAGGAATATTGATAAAATGACTAAATCCTTGGGTGTTCCAACTAATAACTGACAGGCACACCTGGGCATCAGCCAACTCTAGTTATACTCTGGTAATTTGACTGTATTCCTTGGGCCCAGACAAAGCTTCTGACGCATTATATTTTGAGGTAGAAAAGTGAGAATTCTGATCAGTCTTAAAACAGGATTTTAAGGGTCTTTTCGTATCAACATTATGTGAGATCAGGAACCCCAAATTGAACAGAGCTCCTTTGCTGCCCAAATAATATTGCGTATGATCAAAGAACGGGTCCATATGAGAGCTATACCAATATTATTTTTATTGGGAAACTCAATTTGATCTAAGTCATCGGACCCAATTTCTCTGAGCGCAATAGTATCAGAGAAGAGTTTTAAAATGCTCTGTCGATTCATGATGTAATATGGTGTGATTTCTGGTCGACAAGTAAGTAGCAAAGAGTGCCTTGTTTCTAGTTTGGGATTAACCTTTCTAGATAACGGTACATACCATCTTGGTGGCGACATATTGGGGGGCGTAAGCATATGTCTATGCTTCATCTGGGATTTCTTTTGGTTATTATCTGAAAATGTACTCACTGGGGACACAAGACCTTGTCTCGCTTTCAACTGCCACAAACGAGCCATAGAATCTCTGCTGATTTCCTCAAGGTCAGTTTGGGGGAAATTGCCATTATTTTCATTCGCTTGTGGTAGGCAGTGTGACACCTGATACTCTGACTCAGCAAAGGATACTCGTTTGAGTATAGGGACCTTATTTTCGTTGGTAGACACCACTGGCAAAGATGTAGTTATAGTTACAGCGGCACATTTAGCTGGCCCATTTGCTATAATAGGAAAACAGGGAGGTTCAAATTTTCGCTGCTCTAAATAAAGATCATTTTCACGCCTTGGAGCTTTTCTTGAAGCCACAGTATCAATGGAAAGCCCTGCATTTCCTTTTGGCGGAATGCTACTTGGGCCCAGATTGGGAGGCATAGACACGGTCTTCGGGTTGTTTGGCTGAAAGGACTGATGAACTTCAGCTAATTTGATTAATTCATCTAAAGGGGGATGATCTATGATCACTCCCGGAGAATCACAAGACTCAGAGAGTTTGTTTTTTTCGAGTTCGCCAAAGCTACATATTTTTTTGTTATGGAGCTCGCGGCGGCAAGTGATCTGCTATTAGGATGCGTTAAGTTATTAATTAATTGTTTAGTTGAAGAGGCAGCTACTGTTTTAGAGAACTTGACATTCTTCGATTTGTTTTGTTCTTGTAATTTCTTTGTCTTTGATTTCACTGACTCCTCTTGGTTTGTGGTTCTTAAATCAAAAACAGGATAGGTGTTTTTGGGCTCCTGCGTCATACACTTAGATTTGTCCATGTGATTAGAATGTTGAGCGGAATGTAGAGACGGAACAAGATCCGTCATTGTGTATTTTTCAATTATAATGCCTTTAAAAACGGCACAGATGTTTTGAGCTGGGCTGACTGTGCAGTTGGATGAGGCACGTTAGTAATTGTGGAGTCAGAGATATTTTCTACAATTTGACAATCTATGTACTTAATTGTTTGTGTCTGAACATCAGCACAAATCATATTATTTTTCACATTTGCAGTTTGATTCTGGTCCAGAGACTTGGCTATATCCTATTGTAAATTCAATGCATTATTGAGTTTTTCATTAAGACCACTTTGCAATCGGTCAATGGCAGTTGTCATGGTGATTTGTTCAAGTCTCATTATATCAAAATTATCTGAGAGACCTTTCAGGGTGTCATCAACCGACTCAAATAGCTTGGCTAAAGCCATTAATGCAATGTTCATCACCTCAAGAGTCAATTGAGAAGTTTTGGAAGGCTCAGATGTTTTAAGTGAAATGTGTGTTTCGCCATTAACTCTTCGAGGTGTCGGAGCAATATAAGACACATCTAAATTTGAGATGTTACAGCTAGAATGCTGGAACATATCAGGAGACTGTGAAAGATTAGAGTCATCTGCTCTGGCCGAGAAGCAAGAGTTAATAGAATCCAGTTCAATTACTGCATCTTCACTAGCATTAAACATATCAGAAATTACAGGGCGCAGAGCACCAGATAAAGCATTACGAAATATCAAGCTGTCAGTAAGAGAGACAGCAATATTAGCAGCTTTAATGTTTCTTTCAGCCTGTGATTTTTCAACAGAATCAGGTGGAGCATGAACACATATTCCTGTGGCAGAGTTCAAAACAGCATTGCCGTTGATAGAAGGGGGTTGAGATTCACCTGCAATTTGAGTGACAGTGAAGGCTGCATTCCCTGCTGGTCCAAAACCATATTCACGGATGTCAGCATTATTCAGCAAGTCCCCTTTCTTCTTATTACTCGATTTAGTTTTGGGGCGCGGCGTTCGAGGGATTGTAGTCGAGCACGTATTAGCAGCCACCACGCGTGTCGGAAGCTCATCATGAAGGGGCTGTGACTCGGACATCATACGTTGTCGTATATTAGGAGGCACGGCCGTTGTGAGTCGATAAGGACCCTTTGATATAAACGCCATGGATTCAAATAGCAGCCCTCGTTTGTGAACAAGGACCTTGTCTCGCGATTATGCTTACCAGGGCTCAACTCAAAATAAAAAAGTAAACAAAATAAAACACAATTGTGGGTGCAAGCACCAAACCTGGAGCCCCGCTGGCCCCGGATGCTATGACGAAGCGGCAAAGCGGGACTTACAGGGGCACGATTTTATATGCACGCCCAGTAGGCTTCATGTGCCGTGCCTATACAAAGTGAAAAAGACAGTATGAGAGTTTATATGTATATATTACATGGCCACGGTAGTGGCCATGTAGTTATGGTTAAGTTGCTGTTTCCATAGGAAGAGCACTTTTTGGGTGGCTTATAACTTTGCTCTCCCTGGACGGATCCTCACCAAACTTTGCAAAAAAAGTAGTTGGGTCACTCTGAATTTGTTTGCAAAGTTTGGTGAGGATTCGTCCAGGGGGGGGGAAAGTTATAGGGGGGGTCCCAACATTTTTTTTTCCCATAGACTGAATGGAAAAAACTTTGCGCACGGCTACAGCCCGAACCGCTGGACGGATTTACACCAAATTTGCGGCAGGAGCGGCGGCCTGGTCCCAAAAGCGTGCTTTTGTAAATTTGGTGTAAATCTGTCCAGTATTTATTTTTAAAAAATGACCAAAATGTAAAGCAAAAAAATTAGTGATATCTGTGTTCGCTTCGCGGACAGACTTCCCTGTTCGCTCCGCGGACAGCACCCCGATTGGCCCATGGCCTTGCGTCATGTCCGCGGACATGCGACGTGTTCACTGATTGGACGGCGAGGGGCATGGAGCGCGTCAGAATTTCTGTGGCGCCCGCCATCTTGTATTTGCAGTCGACAGCGTACAGCGCAGTGAAACGTGGATAAAAAATTGTATTTAGTGCTGTGTGTTGGTGTGTAAGAGTGTTTGGGGAGGGTGGGGGAGTATGAGATAGGTTCAATGTTTTGTTTTTTTATGTGCTAGATGTTTTTGTTGCGTTCGATTTGTCCACGGAGAACACGGCTGTTCTGACATTTTGTAAATAAAGTAAATGGTGGGGTGTTTAGAGGACGGAGTATGTGTCATTTTTGTTCGCAAGGAAGGTAAAAATGAGCAATGAACACTCGCGGTGTACTTAACTGTTCGTAAATACACAAACTTGGGGTGTCCTCAGGACGCTGTCCGTATTGTAATCTGTCTAGTTGAATGTGTTCTAAGAACACTCGCAGTGTCCCGAAATGGTTGCAATTACACAAAATGGGGGTGTTCTGAGAACGTTGTTTGTATTGTTCGTTGTCAGGGGGAAAGTGTTTTAAGAGCACTCCTTTTGTCCGCTAATAGTACAATTTCCTAGGGGCGTCAACCGACTTTTTGTCCACTAAAGAAACGATAAATCCGGCTGGTGTGCGCCGACATTATGTGATAATCCTAGGACTGGCGCTATTGACCTGGCTGACTTGCTTTTGCAACACTAAATCATATCTCCCGCCCCTTAGCCTGATATTATCAAAGCATTCATATTCCACGCCTCTCTCCGTGACGTTACAGGGTGCGTAATCAAACGCGCCCAGTCGTCTCCAGTACTACGCGACTTTACACAGAACCCGGAAGACAACACACATTATGTCACAACACAGCGCGCCACAATTCGGAATATGAAACTGTGATTTAAAAGCAAACAGCAGGATTGTACATTTGGTAAAGTACATTTATTTCACATGAAATGTTTAGTGAATATTCAGCGATTTGCTATTGTCTCTGCTGTCGATCAGCAAAAGTTTATTTGGAGCCACGCGTTGTTCCTTTGCGGTAGATAGGCTGTTGGTTTATGATAAAAGCAGTAAATGGTCGCTCTGATAATCGGAAGGTTGCTCCAACAGCGAGCCATTAGACCACCCTATTGGTTGGTATGTTGTTTGTAGCCGCTAGTACTGCATAAGGGCATATTGGTCCTTGGCGATTGTCCCATAAAATGGTGAGGGTCATGAAGTTGCATATTTGGACCTGCACCTGGCAGTTGAAGACCCCATCCGCTGGAGTCTGTAAATCGTGACATAGGCAAAATGGAGCCACATACCTGTTTTAAAAAACATAAAATAGTATCACCAGCCGATCTTCATTAAAAATCATCATTTTATTTATTAGGGAGTGAAAATATTTGCTATCGAAGATAGTGCAACAGAGTATGTTAATAATAAAATAATAATATTTTCCCATTCATATAGCGCTAAGAACCGTGAGGTATCTAAGCGGTGCTTATTATTAACCACGATGTGTGGTGCTCATTTATCGACCACGGAAGGATGAAAGGCTGAGTTTGGCCTTGCCGGGATTCAAACTTGCGTTAGCAAGCGGTGCACGGATGTCAAAGCGAGCGCTGTACTCGCTGTGCCACTTGACAGGCTACAGTGAAGTGGCACAGCGAGTCGAGCGCTTGACCACCTATAGACCGGTTAAATTATTTCTATTAACCCACCCTGTGTCGTCTGCCTTTTTCAGAGCCCTCTAAACGACAGGGGATCAATTCGGCAGTGATAATGCGCGGTAGAAAACAATATGCCACTTTCAACGAACAAGTTCAACTTGAGCAGTCTTTAATGCTACGCTATTGTAATTATATTTGGTATAAAGTAATCTAAAGGGTAACTTACAGTACAATTGCAATTTCCATTGTCTACGAGTGGTGCAGTCCCAAAATACGACTCCGCGTGTGCCAACGATCTTTCGCATAGTGATATAATATATAAAAGTGGTTTCGTTTCAGAAATTTCATCTTTATCTTCTCTTACATTTTAGCAACACTCCTTCAAGAGAAGTCTTTCATCACAATC
Organism: Ambystoma mexicanum; assembly: GCF_040938575.1. Classification (NCBI taxonomy): domain Eukaryota; kingdom Metazoa; phylum Chordata; class Amphibia; order Caudata; family Ambystomatidae; genus Ambystoma; species Ambystoma mexicanum. Next base: position 786,951,255 of record NC_090928.1, on the reverse strand, counting down.
TCTGTCTGTCAAGGTCAAAACACAATACAACCTTATAGTCCGCTTCGTGAGCCTCTCCGGGGCCCAAGAAAAAAATGGAAGCAGCTGACCTTCACTGTGAACGAGCATAAATTCTTACTTTGCAACATTCTGTGTAAAGCCATCTGTAGAAGTTGTGGAAGCAGTTGACCTTCACTGTGAACGAGCATAAATTCTTACTTTGCAACATTCTGTCTAAAGCCATCTGTAGAAGTTGGTTTTTGCACGCCATGTTTGTATATTGTTTGCGTGATATTAAAAAAGTTTGTTTAAAGGACGTTATGGTTCTAAGTACAGCCGAAAGACCCCTGAAAATCGCAAGTTATGGTAAGCTTTGAAAAATAACTGGCGCCACCACCGTGCACTGCTGAGACTAACACCCAGGACATTAAAGATGACATCGCAAATGTCATTGATGAAATCACTGATGACATCACGTGTGTATGTACTTTTCATGGAATTTGTGTACTAGGGAATTTTAATATAATGTTGCGAAAAAAGTGTCAAGGATATTGCAATAAATATCATACCGTTATTAGTGCTTTGAACGATGCATTGATATAAATAGCATTGTATTATGGGATTCTATCTAGTATACTGAGCTACTAATGGAGAAACATAGCATTGTGTGCAGAGTACAAGATGAAAGTATAATATGTGTAATGTTAATATGTTGAATAATGAAATAATACTTGTCCTGAAATGTTCGAAAATTCAAAAAATGGGGTTGTTCTGAGGACGTTATTCATATTGTGTGATTGCTTAGCTGTATGCAATGAGGGAATGGCACAGAGAGTAAAGTGGACGCCGTCCGCGGACACCGCGGCTGTTCGTGGACAGGGCGTGCTACATCCGGGTTTTTCCAAGAAATCCAACATGGAAAGAAGACTGTACGGATCAGCCAATCAGATGTCGAGGTTGTGGATTTGTGTTGAAAGAGACTGTGTGTGGTGAAGATGGCAGAAGTGGAGAAAGGTAGGGTGTTGGTGCTCGGAGATATGTTTGTGCATGGTTTACAGCAGTACGCTGAATGCAGGCATGTTGCAAAGAACTTTGATGTGAAAGGAGTGGAGGTGGTGTGGAGCAGTGTGCCTGATTGCAATGTACAGGGAATTGTACAAGTTTGTGAGGATATGGCCACGATGAACAGTCCGCATGTGGTAGTTTTGCACTATGGTGCTTTCCATTTGGGCAACGTCAGTGCCCCTACTTTGTTGGCTGATTTGGAACTCTTGGTTCAAGCAGTAATGAAGATGCCTCCAAATGCAAAAGTAATTTTTTCTGGATTACTACCTAGGGCAATATGGGACAATAATTCAGTTTTTTGTCCTCAGCAAAATATTGCTAGGTGTGTCATCAACCGAGGCATGTGTGCCTTCATGCTTAGAGCTGGTATGTTCTTCTGTAACAATGAGAATATTGATGCCAGTAATGCTGTTAATTTTAAAGAAGATGGCATTTCTTTATCTTTTACGGGAAATGCCTTTCTATTTTGGAATGTAAGGGTTGCTTTGGAGAAGGTTATGTGAAGATTTTAGGAGTAAAGTAAGAAAAAAAAAGAAAAAAAATACAAAATAACAGGTGTCTGTCAAGCATCTGTAAAAAAAAAAAACGTCTCTTTTCAGAGCCAACTTCAAAGGGGAAATGGGGCACACTATTTAAATTTACATTCACCACGCTCAGATTTTCAATGTGTCCGCGGACATGGCGGTAGTCCGCGGACATGAAAATCACTACGAGGGGGTTAGTATGTTCTATGTTACATGTATATGAAGTCAGGGATATTATAGTTAAGTTGTGCACTAAAAACCTATGAAATTCAGTGAAAAAACTTTGTTAAAGGGACGGTATGGTTAAGTTGCGCTACTAAAAACCTATGAAATTCAGTGAAAAAACATTTTTAAAGGGACGTTATGGCTCAAAGTAAAACCGAAAAACCCCTGAAATTCGGCAGTTATGGTAACATAAGCAACCATAACTCGCGCCACTGTGCACTGCTAACACTAACACCCAAGACATCAAAGATGACATCACAAATGTCATTGATGACATCACTGATGACATCACATGGCTGGCTCTCCCTTTTTATCATTTACTGACATATCGAAGCCACATAGTTTTCTTCAGTAACAGTCAGGAAGTAAAAATTGAAAAGGTACTATATTTGTAGACTTAGGGTCCAGTCACATCATATGAAACATATACATAGCGGAAGATACAGGCTTGAAAGAGAGCAATCCTTTCTGTGCATGAAGATAATCATTATGGTTATCAGCACTTTCTCATAGTTTTATTTGTATTACTCTACCTTCCCTCTATATGCTCATATTTGTATACATTATACTCACTCTCCATAGAGTGAATGGGAAAAAAAATTTGCTCGCGCCTACAGCCCAAACCGCTGGACGGATTTCCACCAAATTTGGACCAGGAGCAGCGGCTTGGTCCCGAAAGTGTACTTTTGCAAATTTGGTGAAAATCCATCCAGTAGGTTTTTTTAAAATGACCAAACAGTAGGTCAAAAAAAATTAGTAATAGGTGTTGGGTTTGCGGACACACTTCCCTGTTCGCTCCGCGGAATGTGTCCTGATTGGCCAATCGTCTTGCGTGATGTTCGCGGACATGCAAAGTGTTCGCTGATTGGACGGCGTGGAGCGTGAAGCACATCAGATTTTTCGGTAGCGCCCGCCATCTTGGATTCGCGGACGTCCCCGGACAGCTCAGTGAAGCTTTGTTCAAAATGTGTATTTTGTAGAGTGTGTTGGTGTGTAGTAGTGTTTGGGGAGGGTGGGAGTGTATGAGATAGGATGAAAGTTGTGTTTTTTATGTGTTAGACATTCTTTTTGTGTTCGATTTGTTTGCGGCCATCACGGGTGTTCTTAAATGTTCTAAATAAACTGACTAGGGGGCGTTCTAAGGAGTCAAAATGTGTCCGTTTTGTTCGCAAGCAAAGTGAAACTGTTCTAAGAACACTCGCGGTGTCCAGGGAGTGTTCGTAGGGGGTGTCCTGCGGACGCTGTCCGTATTATTCTCTGTCAAGTTGAATGTGTTCTAAGAACACGCGCGGTGTCCTGAAATGTTCGCAAATAAACAAAATGGGGGTGTTCTGAAGACGCTTCTAAGAACACTCGCGGTGTAAGGGGAGTGTTCGTAGGGGGTGTCCTGAGGACGCTGTCCGTATTGTTCTCTGTCAAGTTGAATGTGTCCTAAGAACACTCGCGGTGTCCTGAAATGTTCACAAATAAACAAAATGGGGGTGTTCTGAAGACGCTTCTAAGAACACTCGCGGTGTCCGGGGAGTGTTCGAAGGGGGTGTCCTGAGGACGCTGTCCGTATTGTTCTTTGTCAAGTTGAATGTGTCCTAAGAACACTCGCGGTGTCCTGAAATGTTCGCAAATAAACAAGATGGTGGTGTTCTGAAGACGCTTCTAAGAACACTCCCGGTGTCCGGGGAGTGTTCTTAGGGGGTGTCCTGAGGACGCTGTCCGTATTGTTCTTTGTCAAGTTGAATGTGTCCTAAGAACACTCGCGGTGTCCTGAAATGTTCGCAAATAAACAAGATGGTGGTGTTCTGAAAACGCTTCTAAGAACACTCCCGGTGTCCTGGAATGTTCATAGGGGGTGTCCTTAGGACGCTGTCCGTATTGTTCGTTGTTAAGTTGAAAGTGTTCTAAGAACTATCGCGTTGTTCTGAAATGTTCGTAGGGGGTGTCCTGAAACCGGTGTCGGTATTGTTCGCTGGCAAGTTCAAAGTGTTCTAAGAACACTCACATTGTTCGCGGACATTAAAAGATTCCCATAGATCATAGTTGAAATGTTTGACTCTATGGATGTGATATGCTGCGGTGGTTGTTGCCAGGGCATAGAGTCTTGGGTGCATGGCCATTTGGCCATGCACCCAAGACTCTATGCCCTGGCAACAACCACCGCAGCATATCACATTCATATTTGCTTATAACTTTGGGTGAAGAACAAAGGTATTAGATACTATGGATGTGATATGCTGCTATGGTTGTCCTTATTATTGTATACTTACTGTTTGGTCTAGTAATGGGAGTCCATGTTTTTCTTCTTCATTTCTGTGATAAAAGAAAATAGCATGTTAGTATTAGTATTTTGTAATGACTTATTACATTGTATAAGCAATATACTTTTATTTTTTTTTGACCCTCATATTTAGTAGAGTACAAATCAGAGTACTGTGCAATTTGCTCAGTTTCTGTATTTGTTGCTAAAATCATTGGGTCTGTGGGAGAAAAAAAAATCCATGTTGGATTAAAAAAAAACCCTTTTTCTGTTATGCTACAGTTTATTTGTTTGTTTGTTTTCAGTGTTCACTTGTTGTTTCTGGCTAATGCTTTATACTTTGCTTTGTTGTATTTTTTTTGGACCAGTAACAGATTCTTCATTTGTTTTGATATTAT